>NW_027286069.1:85422980-86022980 GCF_022747635.1 Hetaerina americana
TTAACCGACTTTTCGGTGTAAATGAGTAAAGAAGGCGTGTTTCGGGATCACAAGCCGTTGAACCATGACTCATCTCCAAACGATGATCTTTTTTAGACAACGTGGGTCATCGTTTGCGGCTTGGAATAAGTCTCCTGCGACGGTAACACGGCATTCTTGGCGTAGACGCAATAAAAGAGAAAACGGCTATTCAACGAATGACGAATTCGAAAAAAGACTGCCGGATGATTTGAAAAGTTGAAGAGACGCTGGGATAAGTGCTTGAGATCTCAAGGTAGGTAATTCGAAGTCCCTCATTGTTCTAGGCTGGCTAATTTTCTAATATATATATATATGTGTGTGTGTGTGTGTGTTTGTGTGTGTGTGTGTTTGTGTGTGTGTGTGTTAATATGAAATTCATTTACTTTTAATTGACGCAGAATTATTTTTTTTAATCTTTCGCAATAACTAATTAATCAACATATTATAACAACTCTCAGATAGGGTCTACTACTTTCCCATTGCTAAGAAAGTGAAATAGTTGTACGGGGTCTTTTTCCTTCTCGAAATTGCATAGAATAATAACAAGTATTCATACGGTGAAATGATTTATTTTTTATACATGCGAAATATATGACTTTATAAATTATACAATTTCATGAGATGGTTGAGTTAACCAAGGTAGGCCTTGCCATAGGCGGGGGCGCCGTATCCGGCATAGGCGTAGGGGGAGGCGTATGCCTTGGTGGCGTAGGCGGCGACGGGGGCGGCATGGTAAGCGGCAGCCACAGGGGCGGCGTGGTAAGCGAGGGGAGCGGCGACCTTAGCGACGACGGGGGCGGCGACGGCGGCCTTCACGACGGCACCTTCCTTGTGGACGACTGCGTTGAATCCGTTGACGGGGTCAGCGGTGTAGTCGACGATACGACGGGTTCCGTCGGCTTCGATGAGGCTGTACTGTCCCTCGACGACATCTCCGTGACGGCTCTCGTGCTGGCTCTTGGAGTCTCCGGTCAGAGCATCCTGGATGTCATAGGAGTAGGAGTACTGAGGGTTGGGGTCGAAGTCGGTGTCGACGGCGACGGCCTTGGCGACGGGGGCGGCGTAGGCGAGGGGAGCAGCGTGGGCGTAGGCGGGAGCGGCGTATGCGGCGCGGGCGATGGCAGGTGCGGCATAGGCGGCGCGGGCGTAGGCGGGTGCGGCGTATCCGTGAGCGGCGTAGCCGAGGGGTGCGGCGGCGTATCCGTGGGCGGCGTACGCGGTGGGTGCACCGTAGGTGGCGACGGTGGATCCAACGACCGCTGGGCTGGAGACTAGGCCAGCGCGGGCCACGGCCACGAGGGCGGCGAGGACGATGAACTGTATTCACGAGAAAAAATTAAACAATTCGATTAAAATGAGTGTTAAATAAGAGATAAGTGAGAAAACTTTTCTCGAATATCCATTGTTGTAGGTTGGTTAATATTCCAAGGAATCACACTATGAAGTCAGCCTATATGCACTGTATCCTGAAGCATCTTTTTTCTATGATCTATCGTCGTCACCTCTGGTTCTTTAAATCAGGAATAATTATCCTCACTCTTCGATTGGAAGTGCTCACCTTGTATGCCATTGCTATTTGGTGAACTCCTGAAAGTGTTCTGACTTTCTGAAGGCGCTCAGCCTCGTATTTATACGATAGGATTTTGGTTCCACTTCCTCCCGCTATCCCTTGACGCCGTGCGTATAGCATCCTTCGTGCTGTTGTAACAATGTTTTTTCCCCTTCGCGCCGCCCAAGGGGCCTCCTTCCCGTCTGAAAGCATTGCACACCTTGGACAGCTGCTGCTAACGCCCCTTCTGCCGCATTCTATGCCTTTCACCTCTCTATTCCTCCCCTCCATCCCTACCCCCACCCCCTGCAGATTATCCCTTCTTCTGGATTAATCGCTTTCTTTCGGGTTCCTTTTCCTTTTTCCCGCCTCGTTATCGTTTAGTGCCTCACGAAAATGGATGTATGGGAGCCGAACCGCTTTCAGTTTCATTAAAATGTCAACGGGTTATGTGGAATTACCCGTAAATTCCGGCCGAAAATATTTTCGTTCGCTTTAAATCAGTACGCCTTCCACTTACATCATGAGATTCGCAGAAACCATGATTAGTTGTCCCAATCTTGACTCATGCATGCCGTTCTATCAATCATTTGGCATGACTCTCGTGCAGGCCGAGCGTTTTAATGCTCTTATGAGTAATTGTGTAACGTTTTCCGCCAAAATTTCGCAAATAATTACCCGTGCTATACTCTTTTATCACCTCAGCTCTTTTTGAGGACAATGACTGTCCGGAATAATTTCGCTCGTTGTGAAACCGGTCCGTTCCTATAGCTACATGGGCGTATGCCTTTATTGAATTTCTATTGTCACACGGTGAATGTGGTATGCGGAACCTCAGGCTTGGAGACAGTTTAGATTATTTTTCAGTCGTTGAAATGCGGTCCGTTATCATCATATTACACTAACTTAAATGCACCTAATTAAATAAACGCTGGAACTCACTGTTCAGGAAACAAACCGTTTTAATTTCACTATCATGTTCGTATTCTCATGATCTGGGTTTCATCGAGGTGCAACAGCAAAAGTAACACCGGAAGTAACATTTTATTTCTAAACTCACCATCCTTATCTAATCTTCCTTTTTTGACAAGCTTAATATTTGCCAAAGTATAACTTGTACCATTTTTTAAGTTTTTGATTTTTCACTTTATCTCATTCTTTACAGCAAGCTCAAATTTTCCATAATGTGTTTATCTATTGAAACTCAGGTTGTATGTAAATTTATATGTTTGCTTGTTTTATCCCATAGTCGTGCATCGAAGGACGTCGTTCTTCAGAATACCAGCAAACACTGCGTTAATCAACTTGGAGGTTGTTTTAACTGAAATGGAGGAGATCATAGAAATTATGATAGCGTCGTTGTTCATCAAAGAAGTTCATCCGATCTATAAATACACGCATAAACTTATCTCAGTTGCCTTCCGGGGTAGGCAAAGTAATTTAAGTCAGTATTTGGATTTAAAAAAAGGAGAAAGATTGCACCATTGTAACAATTTCTTTTTTCGTTTTTTCTTTTCATGCTTTTTTCACCTCATACATGCTGGTCCGTTTTTGAGACTTCTAATGTTTGGAAAGTATTCAACTGCATTTACCTATTAACTTCTTGGTGTATCCCATCTTCACAAGTTTAAATTGATGTAGTCTTAAAATTTATCATATTATTTTTCATGAGGACTTTGGTGGAGGCAAACATGTAAGCCGTCATTTTGGAGTATGTTGCAATCAGCCTTCGAAGTTAACATCTCAGTCTCAACTTAATTTACTAAATTTTAGTGTTGAGTCATCATGGTAAGGTATTTAATAATTTGCTACTGTATGCCGAACGAGTGATTTTGGGGATAGCATAACATTGCGCTTGGCGCACCTGGCTGTCCTTACGACTAACCGGGTCATTGGTGATTTGGGGAAGGGGAGTGATTAAGGAAAGATTCGGAAAGGAGACTTGGGGGAAGGGGGAGGGAAACGGCGAAATAATGGTGAGGTGAAGAATTGTGCTCTCTCTCTCTATATGGGGAATCGATCTCCGTGACAGGTTAGGGCTTGTGGAGGCAGTGTGCTAACCATCTAAACTACTATATGTCCCTGTGCAAATTACTTGCTTCCTTCAGGTTTAAATCTCGCTTTCAGTGAGTGATGAAGGGATGATCTATTGTTCGCTCTTCAGGCGTTCGTCCCGATGTACGTTTTTCGGTGACTAATGTCACTTTCGGTAATACCCCTCACATTCCCCTCCGCCGGCCACCCTCCCCCTCCCCACACCCTGCGTTCACTCTCCTGCCATTGAATCGCCCCGTTTTCACTTTCACTTCGCTCCCAATTGCATCTCCTCCTTCCTCTCCCCCCCCGTCCCCCCGCCACGCCCTTCACCCTCTTTATCGCCCCTCCGTCTCCTTTGTCAGTTTGCGTGATTTCCGAATCGACCCTGAATCATTGCGGCCAAGTGGCCACTCTTTAAGCTTTTGAGGCGTAGACGATTGCATTAGCGTCGCATGCCCTCCCGACCCCTCTGCCCGGTCCACTTGGTTGGGAGAAGGGAGGCAGGCCCACCTTTGTGCCCGTGTGCTATGCGTTCGCCCGCCAAAAAGACCTTGGATGTTTTTTCCCTTCCTTTCCTTCCCGTCTTGAGACGTGTTCCATCGTGGCGCATTCCCTATCTTCCCCCTTTCCCTCTCGCTCGCCTCTCCTCCCACCCCAATCCCCGAAACGTGAGTCCTTCCTTTCCGCCATAATGGGCAACCTCCGGCCCTGCTCGAGAATTGGACCCCTCATTGGCTGTGGGAGGATTTCGTGAGGCGCCGCTTTCTCACCGAATTCTTCCGCCGCTTTCTACGTGCTCGGCCTTCCCAACAAAACATGGTACGGTGGGAGTCATTTGCGTGCACGTTCCTTCTCTTTCGTCTTCTTCGTCTTCAGTGGATTACGAGGGAAAAAATGTTTCGCTTCGATCTCGAGTTTCTTCACAGTTTGCTCTCGCGTCCCTTCCCACCCCACCCCTCTCCCCCTCAACTACCCTCCCTGTTGGAATTCCTCCCATGGTTGGAGATAAGTATTTTATTTTATCTATCGTATTATCGTATCATCTTTCTCCTTTTTGTGTTTTCCGGTGAGGTTAGGAAATACGCTCCCCCCGCTCGCACCAGTCACTGATGAACCATTGTAAAAAAAAATTAGGAGGACAAACGACTAAGTGACATTTTGAATTTAGTTTTTATCTGATTTTTGTTTTGAACCCATTTAGTAATTGTTGAAAAAGTTAAATATACAAATATGCAATATTAAGGGTGAATTTTTTTGATCACAAGTAAAATTATTGGCAAAGGATATTATTTAACTGTGATTAACGTTGAATTGACCGTTCAAAATGATAGTGTTGATGAAACATATCGAGTTGAATATTGATTTATTATTATTTTAAAGTTTCATCTGTTAATTTTGTCTGGTTTTGAAATTCCTTATTTTAAGTATTGATTTAAACTTACATTTATGCTTTAACGCGTGCTGTAATGGTTAATATTTTGCCCTTAATGACTACGATTGTGATGGTTCTTGAGTACCTGGAACTAAGGGAAATCCTCGCTGGCCAACGGCATTCCTAGGAGAAAAATCGCGAGAATTTACCCGTAGGGACCGATGCACTCCAATGCTCAACCTTCGGGCTCGTGCACTGTATCCACCTCATTTAGTCATTCCGATATTTTTAATGCCTTGGTAATGTTTCCTTACCGGTTTTCATCTACTGAAGTCTTCATCATGTCCTTATTTCACTTATCATATAATACACATCTTTGCAGGTGCGTTCCTTGAAAAAAATTTGTTTAGTACTTTAGTAGCTGTACATTATCAATATTTTTGGTGTATACTTCTTTTGCCATTGCTCTTTTTTAAATAGCTATTTCGATTTTTAAGAGCAAGGTGCGTCGCATATGTGGTAGGAGTTTTTCTAGAATCCATTGCTCATTTTTTTTCAGTTGTGGTGAGTGTTCAGAGTTTAGTAAAAAAAATAATATTAGAAACGAAACATTTAGATGAAACCGATCGACAGATATGTAAAATAAGGCTAATTCGTTTGGGCGGTGAAAGCGAAGAGAATAACTGGTTGAATTAATTTTTTCATAACAAGGAAGGCAATAAAAGTTTTCAGAAATAACTGTAATTGGATAATGTTAGGATAGTGCTGAAATATTTCGAGGGGTATTCCTGAATGGTACATGCTTTATACACATTTCATGTATATTAGAAGAAGACAAAATGACCTTTGCGTGAAAGACTTACGAGGTTTTCTTTGTTCGATATAATCATATGTTCGTATTTCATAACGTGCCCTAAATTTTTACATTTTTTAAATGTCTTTTGGAAAATTTTATTTCTTCATCGCCGCTTCCTGAGTCAATTCGTACGAAATACTCCGTGCTTCCTGAGGCTTTTCATTACTTTAAACCATGTCGTGAAACAGGTTTGGCAGCTGGATCAAGTCTTTGGCAACAAGCCTTTTATTTGTATATTCCAATAATTTCGTTGTCCTTTATAGCAGGTGATACATTTCCTCATATTATTTTCTCGTGCGCTATCAGGCTTTTGTCCGATTTTGGGTTTCTTTGGAATGATCGCTCCTCTTAAATCCTTTGTCGTAAAGGTCTGAAAGGCAAATTACGCGCCCAGAGTTGTTTTAGTCAAATTTAATCGTGGAGAATAATATACTGCGGAATCCAACGTTGAAATATGCGTAAAAAAGGTGTCCCTCAATTGAAGAATATATGAATAATGCCGTTTTGACTTGGTATTCTAATCTGACATAATTAATGGTTTCAAAGGTGAGGGCGTGCAGCTCTATGTACGCAAAAATGGAGATGATATATGCGTTGACCACAAATCATCAAACCTTTAGGAACTCCATGGGGCGATATCTTTTCATGCTGAAGTTTCTGAAATTTTAGCATAAAATTATTATTATTATCAAACTCTATGAAGATGCCAAAAGGAGTGAAATAACAGGTATAAATTATCACGATAAGGGATGGGAAATACATGTACATTACGTTTTACCGGTATAGCTAGGTATGATTTACCTATCCTGTGGTATTTTCTGAGCATATATATATATATATATATATATATATTTATGAAGTCGAAATAAAGTTATTCCAATAATAGGACCCGAAATATTTTTAGCATTAAATACTTTGTATTTATTTATCAAAAGAACAATAATAATTATTTTAAGGGATACAGTAAATGAGGTAGTGATTTTTGGTATATAAAAGCTTATTTTCTAGCTGACACCGAATATCGACCATAGAATATCGTTTCTTCCGAGGTCGAGTGACGGCATCTTTCGCGGGAATTATTGGAAAACTAGTATTGGGTTACATTATTTCCGTTTAATTAGGTGACTAATCGTATGCTAACTAGGCCCAGGCTTTCACTTCCTTACAATACAGGAATATGTATTTATAGTTGTCATTTTATTTAGCTTCTTAATGATTTTGGTGAAGCGTACGCATTGGCTACTCATTTACAACTTTGTATCGCAATTGTAAATGTAGTGCGTTCAATGTTTCAAGGCGGAATACTTAAGTAAACCTAGATTTCCTGTGTCTAATATATTTAATATTCCTTAATTCAAGCAAAAATAATGGTAGCATTTTTTTAGGTGCCTTGATCTTATTCATTCAATTGTCTTCAATTATGATTAAAGATTCGAGGTAATTTGATTGTTATCAGCCTACATCCATGTAGTCTAATTTAGCCGAGCTCAACTTTATTTGAAATTATAGGTAATTAGCATCCTAAATTATATGTAGAACAAGGTACTCGTAGCGTTTCAGTAAAGTTTTCACATTTAGTCCGCGGATAATACTAAGTTGAAATTGGTCCATGACTTCATCCAGGCAAGAGTAGAAACTCTACTGAGTGGTTCCGATTTTTTTATTCGCAAAGGTCCAAAGGTATTGATATCACACTACACAAATTTCTTTAATTGAAGGGGATCGAGATGGTGCGGGGGCTAACGTACTGGCTTCCCACCCTGAGGGCACGGGTTCAAATCCCGGCGGTGTTGAATATTTTTCAGAGGTATCTCGATCCCTACTTGAGGTGCTTTGTGGAGGGCACTTTGAGTGAGTACGCCGTCCGTCGGATGGGACGTTAAGCCGCGGACCCCTTGGCGCCTTTCGTAAAGAGTAGGCTAATGCCGACGCCGGGTTTCTCTCCACCCTTCATCCTTTCCTGTCCTTCCCCTATGGCGCAAATGACCTTAGCTGTCGGTCGCCTCCCCTCAAAACTACTACTACTACTACTACTTCTTTAATTGAACTTAATTTTTTTCTTTGGAAAATGCGCGGGATATTTAATATATGAAGCTTTTCGAAGATAATTCTAGTTATATTTAAATAAAAATTAAAACTCTCCCAGTAATATAAATATTTGAATGAAAGCTACTGCATGATAAAACGAATTTTTTGATAAAAACTGGAAATTTGAATGTGAAACACATTCACGATAAATACCTTACTTGCCGTTTTATAAAGTCTATTCGCCACATTTCAGGTGTAGAATTTTGCTTAAACTTGTCTGAGAAACCACATAAAGTCGATCTAACAAACTTAAAACAAGGTTGCTATGGATATATTACCTAGTAACCAGTATTTACCAGGATTTGGTATCAATGAAAAAAAATTAGGTACCGGTACCCTCGGTACGGTTCCTTGTAACCGGTATAATGGACCAATATCTAGGGTGGTAATCATAGACTCCTGGGTCAAGAAAATGTAAATATTTCTCGGTATCAAGGTGTAGGTATTACCCTGATTTATTATCTTACCGAGGTTGGTTGCCAGGGTAAAAATACGGTGACCTTACTAGTACTTTTGGTAAAAATCCGTATTCACAATTGATTTACAAATGTATCCCATAGTGAAAATGCCAATACGAAATTTAAATATACTTTTATCGCAATATACTGTATATTTTAAATATATCGGAATCAGATATACCAGCACAATTAAATATATCTATTGGGACGATATTCAGGTATACTTTTATTTCTCGTACCTCCCATTACAAAATGATTTTGGCAAAATTAGGTAAAAATACCATGAACCCTTTTTATATGTGTGAATCACTTAAGAGAAATCATTTTATGGTATTCGAACTATGCCATGAAGTCGTGAGAAAAACTTGATCACATAATTAAAAGCCACCGCTGTAATTCTCAGTTAAAGCAAGAAAAGCAGACCAATTAAGTGAAGATTTGCTTTTCCCTATCGCTAATTGGTTTTGAAGAATTCGTTCTCTTAGAGAAAGTCTCATAGCATTTCTTTCATGAGAGTAATTAAAATTGATGAAATGTTAAATACAATCAGTGCGATTCTTTAAAATCCTTTGCCGAATAGCTATGGTGTAAAACTACTGGAATTTATGTTGCGAAATTTACTGCGAAGACACATCATTCGGTTATCGAGTAAATCGATTGCTACCACCTCCTTTCATTTGATCCGCTGCCTTTCCTCATTGAGTAAGATGAAACGGTGCCTTAGATTTATGATTTCACTTCCGAGTGACTCACGATACGAAATATTTGAGCCGATTTCTTTACTCATTGCAGGTAGACGTTCTTTATAACCTCACCTTACTTATAAACCACAAGAAAATCGCGTCCCTCGATAAATTTTGAGGCTGGAATGGCGTAAAAAATTACGATCATCCTTATGTGCGATTATATTCTAGGAGTATCGCCCGTTTGGCCATAAAAATATTTTAAAAACTTTGTATTCGCGGTTTTATTTTCCTACAAATCTGCTTCACTTTTTCACATAGTCGCCGTTAACTTACCTATAAGTACCTTTCGTAACGATAAACCGGCTGCTTTATTCCTTCAGCTTGGAAGTTTGTCTCCTGGGTATTGTACCAGTTGACAACGACGGTCTTGAGTTACACGTCGTCTTTGAACCGTTGTCCATGAAGACACTCTTTCAAATGCCAGGAAAGAAAAAATAGTCGCTAGGTGTTGTGTCGTGACCGTGGTTAGCGGTCCAAAAACATCCGTCCGCCCGTTGTTTTCCTTTGTGTTGGTCAGGAAGCATTTTTCACACCCATCACACAATATCTGATATTCGAGCTTTTCCGTAATAATCGTGTAAATAGTGATGCGTCGAAAAAGAGAAAAATTTTCAGCCAGAGTTCTAATCGTCAGAATTCGATCAGATCGCAGAACTTGGACCAATTGTTGAATGATATTCTAGGCCTTCAAGTTCGCTCTTAATCATGCATATTTGTGCGGCCATTTATGAAGTATTGGAACCATTATCTAACTTAACCTTCAATCGTTACGGTGGGTCAAGAAACAAGGCACAACTCCCGATGAATTTGAGCAGCTGAAAATCCTTGTGCACACAAAAGTCGAATCTCAGCACGCACACAGTAACTGGCGGGAGCAATGATTTTCGTGGACGTTGTTACTGTCATTATCGACTGGAAAACGACTACTAAATCAAAGCAATAAGCTCGGTTGCTTCTGAATCAATCAATAGATGAAGCCGCATGCGAGTAACTTTGTTCTGACCTGCCAACGTTTTAATATACCAGTATTCACAGGTAGACCGCTGTTCCTTTTCGAATATCCCGCGTACATTCGCGAAATAATCGCTTCCTGCCGTAGTACGTGACCGAATTTTGTAATACACCTCACGTGATTATTTTCATTTGTTGTTTTTTTGTTGGATAAATTTCAATTTTCCTTTACTATTTTCTGTATTTTACCTTTTATTTGTTAATTGACTCGATTTCTGCTCGCTTTCCAATAGAAATTGTATTGTCACCTAATCCCCAGTAGTAACGACGATGAATGGATTTGTCTTGCTGGGTCGTGTGCACTAGCAGTTGGGTCTCCTGTTCCAGCTTTAAAGGAACATCATTCTCAACTTGCAATAGATTTAATCATGCAGATTTGGGCTAAATATAATTGTTTATAATTGTATCTTGTAGTTGTTTGTATCCACCGAAGTAAGACGTGACTTGAAGTGTGCCCTTCCTTGAAAACTTAGGCCGCCAGTAGTAGTCGCGAATTAATTCGCTGGAATAGGGAGTGAGATATTCTTGAAATCATTTCCTGAGATCATGCACACTGGACGTATTCAGTTTTAATTGAATCCACGGCGTAGAATTTAATTAAAAAATACTAATGACCCTGAAATTCGGTTATGCACTCTTTCTTTTCTCCACTCATTCAGATACTGAACGGCATAGATGGACACCATTGATAAGTCTGCGCTGTGTTTAGATCGAATGGTTAAGTCGAGCGAGACGCTCGAATGATCCATCCGTTTCTAACGGCCCCACCGGCTGGTGCATGTTATCTAATCACTCTGGCCGTTATGTCCGTAGGGCTGCATATCCTTCAGGATGGCCCGCACGAAGTTTTGGTCTCGGATCATATGTGTGTTTTAAGTACCAATTATCTACATCTCAATATTCATGCCGATAGGAGGACAGTTTGGAGAACACCCACTGCCGTTCGGCCTAGGGTGTTCGTTCTTCACTCATTGGGGTGATTATTCGCGTTAGCTTTCGTTTTATTTACGGGAAGTCAGCCATTTCATCCGTCTGTTTCTTACTGTTGAGGTCAAGTTTTGGCTAAGAAAAAAAGATCCCTAGTACATCTATCTGTTCGGTAGTGAATTCCCCAAAGCTGTGATATCGCTCACCGGAGTCATTCGAGGTTAAATTATTCCTTGTTTCCCATCGTTCATTGTGTTAAACTCGATTGGTTGGTATTTATTTAATGGTGATGGTGTAAGCCGTAACCGAATATCGTTTGGCTAGCTTTTACTTCGAGAAAAATTCTGAAACATATTTTCGCTTAGCGGGCCGATTTATGTTAAAGAATAAATCACATATTTCATAAAGCATTTTATGGACTATTTTAGACTCCAGAGTTGTATTTTATTTGAAATTAACATTCTCGTATCTCATCTCCCCCACTCGGTGGTTTAAGGAAATAATAAAATAGTGACACAGGCAATCATTCAACTTGGATCCTGTGGCGTTGTTGACAGCACGCCAAAGCTACGTAAATATTTGTTTCGAATGGCGTTGATACCTTGCCATAGCTTTCGTTTCAATTCTGAAATCTTACGTCATTGTCTCTTCCGATTTCAATTCCAAATAAAAAGCCTTACATGGACATTTCAATTTGTCAATGCGCGTGAGATATACACTTCCTGGTAACTTCATAAAATAAAAAAAACATCAAGTGCTACACAGGAGAGAAAATCTAAAATTAGTCTTGTAGTTGGGATCTGAATGCAAAAGTACCCACAAAACAAGACCTATTCATTATTTTTGTGAGTTGGGCTCTGTGCGTTCAAATTTGGTTTGGAGGAATGGATTATCATCTCTGAACAAATTAAAGGATTGAAACAAAAATGCTCTATTATGGATTTGCTCTAGGAATTCACTTCAGTTTAATGTGAAACGATTTTATAAATTTGAATAGCACGGGGAGGATAATAAAGAGAATATCGGAAAAAATACCTGTTGGATGATTTTGAAACAAAATCAAAAGCATAACGAAACTACAATATCACCTAGGCAAATTCCCGAAAGGATAACAAATTGTTTTTTTGTTAAGAAATGTCCTTTGTCCATTCAAGCTCAAAGTAAAAATTTTCATTTTCGGAATAATCATATTTTGCGTAGTTATGAATACTTTATGTATGAAACATTCTGTTTTTGTTACTTCTTGGATACTTTGAAGTAATATCGTGTAATTTACGTCATGTGTACCTTCATTGGAATTTTTTATTAGCCCAGAATTATAAAAGAGATCTAGGTTTTTAGTTCATTCATTGGGTGTTTTGATCAGCGGTAGTGCATTCAATGGCAGAAATTATAATGCAGCATTATAGTAAACTAATTGTTTATTTTTTTATTTACATGGATTCACAATGTAATCCAAAAAAGGGGGGAGGGTAAAGGTATTGCAGGAATTAGTGGAGGAGGGTCTTGCCGTAGGCGCCGTATCCGGCATAGCCGAGGGGGGCACCGTAAGCCCTGGCGGCATAACCGTAGGGAGCGGCGTGGTAGGCAGCGGCGACGGGAGCGGCGTGGTAAGCGGCAGCCACGGGGGCAGCGTGGTAGGCGAGGGGAGCGGCGACCTTAGCGACGACGGGGGCGGCGACGGCGGCCTTCACGACGGCACCTTCCTTGTGGACGACTGCGTTGAATCCGTTGACGGGGTCAGCGGTGTAGTCGACGATACGACGGGTTCCGTCGGCCTCCAAGAGGCTGTAAGATCCCTGGACGACATCTCCGCTGCGGCTCTCGTGCTGGCTCTTGGAGTCTCCGGTCAGAGCATCCTGGATGTCATAGGAGTAGGAGTACTGGGGGTTGGGGTCGAAGTCGGTGTCGACGGCGACGGCCTTGGCGACGGGGGCGGCGTAGGCAAGGGGAGCGGCGTGGGCAATGGCGGGAGCGGCGTATGCGGTACGGGCGAAGGCGGGTGCGGCATAGGCGGCGCGGGCGTAGGCGGGTGCGGCGTATCCGTGAGCGGCGTAGCCGAGGGGTGCGGCGGCGTATCCGTAGGCGGCGGGAGCACCGTAGGTGGCGACGGTGGATCCAACGACCGCTGGGCTGGAGACTAGGCCAGCGCGGGCCACGGCCACGAGGGCGGCGAGGACGATGAACTATGATAGCAAAGGACAATGATTAATTAAATTAAAATTATCCGTTGAAAATTCGCTAATGATAATCCTCTTGGATATTCAAATTTTATTTTCTTTGTTTTCTTAATCGTTAAAATATGTAAATCGTGTAAATACGATTATCACTGTTAATCCGACTTCCAACTCAAGACCTCTGAATTATGGAGGGTGTAATCCATTCCAAGACGTAGTGATGCTTACCTTGTATGCCATTGCTGTGTGGTTCACTCTTAGCTTAACACTGACCCTTCCTGTTGACCGACCGCGTATTTATACGGATTCGAATTCCTCCCCCATACATGGCCGCCGAAAGACTTTCGTTTCGTGTCGGTCCTTTGGTTCCCTCCCCTTCCTTCCCCATCGTTGCACACCTTTCGGTCATTTAGCTAACGCCCAATTCTTATCTCAGTTTGCTTTTTTCACCTCTCAAGTGATTCGACTAATAATTTTTTATTTCGTCTGACATTTCCGCTGATATAGATTTTTAATACCAGCTCACCTTTGAATAATTTGCTATTTGTAGGCAATGTTGAAAAGCAAGTTACCGATTAATGAAATAATTCGTTTCATTTTTCTTTAGTTTTATGAACCTTCGTTTGCCTTGGGGTTTTTTTCAAAACTGACATTTTGTGTAATACTTTGCACAATTATGTTGCGCTTTTTGGAACCTGTTGCATGTTATCTTTACTTTGCTGGCTATACTTCATTTCAAACTTCTCTCAGGATACAATATTTTTCGTCCAGCAAATCTTTGCAGCTTGTATAAATCTCCTTCCAGTGGTTTTCCCATTTTTCCTTTCTTTGATGGTTATTTATATATCGGATGATGGTCTTCGGCGGGTTTGTCGTTTTCTTTGCATCGTACATGCTTAGACCCTTCTTTAATTTTAAGGCTGTATTTACCTCTAATCCTTTCTCCGCAATACCAAAACAATATTTTTGGATAATTTTGCCCGGATTTGTAAGCCCTATTGATAGTTTACCCTTCTATCTTGCGTTACTCTTGCTTTATTTTTTGTTTGATTCTATATTTTAGATATATTCAAATGAAATACAAACTGAAAATTACACTTACTAACTTAACCATCCTACCATCGATTTTTCTGAGCGCATAGATCTCTTTATGACATCATTTCTTTATGGGAGTAACTTGAAACACGTTCATTTATTAAGAGAACTGAGAACACATGTTTGACCTTTATGAAATGTGGCGTACTTATAAGTTGAAGCAAAAAATAGTATTCATAAAATGTAATGTAGTTTTTTTTCATTTGGCAACGCTATTGGTGTTATCCTTTTTCATTAACCTTTTATTTTCCGTGTCTTTCCGTCCCGGTTCACTTGTGTTCCCCCGGCTCTACCCCTCCCTACCTCCCTCCTCTCACCCCGCTGCCCCGCCACCTTCGAGCGCCTGCTCCTTTCCCCACTCCCTCCCACCCACATGTCTCCCCGCCTCGTTCTTACTCCATTCTTCGCGTGGAGGTTTCCGGATTGCGAAAGGTAACATTCTCAGAAGGGCCAGAGAAATCCCGAAAGTGCGGGCTGGACCCTGGCAGTGTGGTCGGAAACGAAGGCCTTGGAATCACCCTGAAGGGGATTTAAGGCCGAGGGGAAGGTAAAGTCCTGAAGGCAACCCTCATTTCGATCAGAAAACCTATTTGATGATTTGGGCTCGTCATGATGGATTTCTCATGACCTTAAAAATATTGGAAGGGCGTACAGGAACTGACATTTGGGCAGTTACCACAATTACCTTGCCAGAACCGACGGAATTTTTCAGGTTGGCCAAAATGCATGAAACACGGTACTGGCGAGGATGCATTTAAAGTTGAGAATGATATTGATAAGTTTTGGAGCAAGCTCCTTATCCGTTTTTTAACTGCGTTTTTATCTGTGTATCAATAGGTTTCCTTTTTCTTATAGGAATCTGCCAACGCCCCTTTGCCAGAAGCATTTTTCTTTGTCTTACACCATGTTAAACGTACGTACTTTCGGATTGTGTGACAAGTTTCGCCAAATTTCTCCATCATCCGTAGGCTCGACATTTTTGGCCTCAACTTTCAGCGGAGTTACTTTAAAACTTTGTACATTACGGAATTCGACTGAATTTGCCTTCAAATAAAGAGGTCGGAGCTTGATCAATATATTCAATATCAAAAGGTTTAATAATGTTAGAGATTACATATATCGGGGATGACGACATTCATGTGTAATGATATTAATGCAGCAGTTGTTGCTCTCCGATCAAAACGTTTTCAAAGAAAATGCACCGATCAAACTAATGTATTCTTAGTTTGCAAGGTAATCTTATTCTTCCACTTCAATGATACCAGTAACTTCAGCTTCAGTAATTCATATGTCTTATCTAGAATTTCTGTTACTTAACAGTTTCAAAAGCTGTCATAAATATTACAGTTCCTACCTATTTTTTCCATTGTAATTTTTTATATTTCTCTTGTTATTTCTGCTATACTTATGATTATTAATTCTACTATGTATACTGCCATTATAGAATATATATGAGTGAGGCTAGAGATACGGAGGCTGTCGAAAAAGATGGGACAACGTCATCGGTGAGGATCGTAGAACAATGAAATTGATTTCGCACACAGCTGAAGTGTTGTGTATGATCCTCACTAGAGGGCGTAGAGGAGGGCAAATTATTATTTAGGGGTGATTTGTTTGGGTTTAGGAAAGGGAGAGGACCACGTGTTCCTGTAGCAATAATGAGATCACCAATAGAACATGGGGAACAATTAGGATTTAAACTATAGTTTCAGATGTGATGTGGTGGAACTTTTCCATAGTAACATAGACGAAAACTATGGAAATTTTCTATTTAATAAAGATGTATTTCCCACTAATTTCGACATACTTCATCATTTTACTTGAATGTAACTTGAAAATCATGTAGTATGTCGAAAATATTCGGAAATAAATCTTTATTAAGTGAAAAATTTTAATAATTGTCGTCTCTGTTATTAATCGGGATGTATTTGTTTGTTTATAAGATTTCGAGAAGGTGTTTGTAAAAGTGAATTAGTTATTAAATTGATGGATGTACGACTATTACTGAAGATGGGATCAGGTTGGAGGGATAGGCGACTTGACCGCGACATTTACAGATCTCAGACTACGCAGGTGTGAGTTGCAAATGAAGAGTCGTGATGTTAAGTGCAAAGAAAAGGTGGAAGACTGCGGTGTCCATTAATAATTATGCTTTTCAACATATAAGGTGAGGTAATGGTGAATGAGGCATGGAAAAAGTGGAGATTGGATTGAAAGCTGGTTGAGAGTTCATAAAACCAGGTTTGTGGATGATCAACCTTTAGTTATTCAGTCAGCAGACGGGTTACAGTTGTTGCGAAGAACATTAGGAAATCATTGTCACAGGTGTCGGATGAGAATAGATGTAAACAAAGCAGATTTAATGAGGTTTTTGAGAATGAGGAATACCAAGTCAAAGGTTAATATAGAAGGGCAAAAACTAGAGTACGTGGAACGCTATACCCTTGCTCGCAGTTTTTTGTACCAAGATGGTCAAGGCAGAATGGATATGATTAGGGGAATTGTGCTTGGGAAAGAAGCTTTCACAAAGAGTAGGGAATTGATTACTGGGACGTTGAGTGAGGATGTTGAGAAAAGATTATTGAAAACTTTGATATTGAGAGTGGTTTTTCTTGGTACGAAAACATGGTCCTTGGAACAAGATGAAAATAAAGTGCTTGGAATTGCGGTGGAGGAGAGGGGGTTATTGGATAGGTCTAAATGAGGCAGGAAATCTGGTCGCGGAGTATTTTCGTTGGCGATGGAATACTTAAGACTGTGATTTAGGGGATAATATTAGGCAAGTAAGGTAAGGGTAGGAAAAGGGTTGGGAAGGTGGAATGAATAAATGGAGGAAGAAAGTATGCTGAATACATGAAGGGTTTTTTCAGTGTCTCATTTCACATATTCATTATTCTTGAGAGAGACTAAGAAATATTTCGGTGTTCAATCTATTCCATGAATTCGCTTTAAGCAGTAGGCTACTTAATAATAATGCGGATAATAATACCTTTAATCTCTAAAACTATTGAAATATACAAAATTATTTATTCTTTACATTTTTTGTACCTACCTGAAATTTTTCTGCGTTCTTTAATGACTACATTTCGAATTGGCAGTTTGATTCAATCATTGTTCTAAATTATTTTTCTTCAGTTCCACAACAAGGGAATATAGATTATATTCGCGCCTTCGTTTTCTCTCTCAGAAATGAAGAATAAATTATTTACGAATTTATTCCGGATAGAGAATAAATTAACGCGTCGATGAATTTCTTAATGTGGTTGTTTGGAGAATCTTAGTATAGGTATGGACTTCAGGATCGTATAGCATCGAATATTGGTATGATTTCTTGTATCTGATTTTCCATATCTATTAACGATGAAAGTCAACGTGTGTTTTATTAATGAAAGAAAAGTTGCAAGAATATGATTCTGAGGCTTAGTCATGAAGGTGAGTCAATTGCGTTTTAAATATATCTAGAAACTTTGATAGAAGACTCAATGTAGTCATACGTTTGAATTGTAGATCTAGCAGCAAATAATTGAAATTCCTTAAATAATTTGAAATTAGTATCGTTTTCATCAATAATGATGCTAAAATACAATAAAACATTGCGTTTATGTGGGGCTCTTAATTCACATTATCGGGTTCTATGTGTTAAATCTATTGTCACGGTTCGCCGTTAGGAATGGATATTTACGATTATGATTAATTAATACTTTTTATGGCTGCACTCAGAATCTGCTGTATTTGCTTCATTTTGAAACGTATTTTGGTTGCTTTCGGATATAATTTATTTCATTATAATTTTTAGATGAAGTCTTATGAAATCTTCCGTCAGTAATTTATATTATTGTGCACGTTTCTTCCCATAACGCATGTTGTAATTTCTGTTGTAATTTTTGTAGTAATTTTCAATTGGGTAAGATGGTAGAGTTTATTTGCAAATATTGTTGCTTTTGTGATGTAGGAAGTCTGAATGTCTGTTATTGCAGATATGACTTCATCTTAAATTTTTTTAGGCCAAACATTTTTTAGTAAGCTATCGGGAAAATATTTTTTCTTCACAATCTTGTTGAACCTTTTTGTTGGACTGTGAAAGTTCAATCTTTGTCGTATCCAATACAAGTTTGAATGCGAGAAATGTTGTATACTAATACTGATATGGTATTTTCTTTTATATCAACGGCTGTAATGTGGTCGAAATACCTGGAATGTGAAGGGATATGATATCAAAAGAGGAAAATATTATTCACGGGGTTGCAGTAAAATGGGGCATACCATTAAACCAGATGCTATGATGACGAAATCTTGTCTGAAGCATAGCATTTCTCATTAGCTTCTTTTGGATTACCCATCCATATTTATATATTTTTCTTCACATTACTATAAATGGCACTATGAGTCGATATCAATTGAACCAATCACATTAAATCAGCTTTGTTTAAGACAAAAAAAACTATTCGTTGATATTTGATGAGAAACTATTTCACTCTTATCAGTGATTGAGATGAATTTGAAATGGAAATGTTGACAGGTGAAGGGCATATTGTGCATTTTGAAAATCGTTAAAAATCCTTTCCATGAGGGACATTCTCCCTTCAATTTGATGGATAATTTCTTTAAATAATCGCCCCTTTGAGTGATTTTATTAAACGTGAAAGGTCAATATCGTTTATTGCTGGAAGCCTGGTATTATTCTGCTCCATGGGCGACCACTTTTGTATAGTTATGTAACAGAACTAATTAAAAGTGCCCAGGGCTACAGATTTAGAAATACTTAAAACTCAAGTTGATGTTATTATTATAGTTTTATTATTAGTTTCTTATATTCTTCGACGTTAACCATACCCTTAGTTCTGGTCGAAAGACTGGTTTTTACATTTTAATGATCTTTGGCTTTTAAATTAAAGAGAAAATTCGATGGAAAGTTGCCTTTTGATATCCGTCTATCATCATTCTCACAGCAGACAGGTGGCAGATATGATATTTATTATGTACTTAAAGGTTTCCGTAAATTTTTGTTTTCACTTAGCAAAAATTCTTCTACTTGGTGGACATTCCTCGAAAGGGTCTATGCACTAATTTGCACCAAGAAGTACGAGTAGTAGTAGTAGTATCCGTATCCAGTATAGCAATGCGACATGTTTTTAGTAAGATTTGTGACATTCTGAAGTCGTCATAGTATGCTATAAGGTAATAATAAATGGAAAAATACTTGTATTTTGGTGTTAATATTAATGAAAAGAATCAATTTGTATCATCGTGCGTAATTCAGAAAATGCCATAGATTAATTAAAAATCCTGTGTGGCACTGAAATGGTGCATTTCAGTGCCACACATGGCGCATTATCAGCGACGATAAATCTGAACAAGGGCCGATATTATGGTTCGCCTCTGCATTGCATATCAGAATACATTGAGATCAGTTTCCGAATAATTGGAAGGGACTGAAATAGCAAAAACTAAAATTAACATCTTTAGAATCAATCGATTCCCTCGAATGATCTTTCATTAAATACCTCGTTTGCTCCTTGAGATAGAATACTTAAGATAAAAATAATGAGTAAATGAGAAGTCTTACATAATGTAAACTGAGAGTTTTATTTATTTGTTTATTTATTTACATGGACCAAAAGTTTAATCCAAGGGAATAGGAAGTGAGGAGTATTTAGTGGAGGAGGGTCTTGCCGTATGCGCCGTATCCGGCATAGCCGAAGGGAGCGGCGTGGTAGGCAGCGGCGACGGGGGCGGCGTAGGCGGCGACGGGGGCGGCGACGGCGGCCTTAACGACGGCACCTTCCTTGTGGACGACTGCGTTGAATCCGTTGACGGGGTCAGCGGTGTAGTCGACGATACGACGGGTTCCGTCGGCCTCCAAGAGGCTGTAAGATCCCTGGACGACATCTCCGCTGCGGCTCTCGTGCTGGCTCTTGGAGTCTCCGGTCAGAGCATCCTGGATGTCATAGGAGTAGGAGTACTGGGGGTTGGGGTCGAAGTCGGTGTCGACGGCGACGGCCTTGGCGACGGGGGCGGCGTAGGCAAGGGGAGCGGCGTGGGCGTAGGCGGGTGCGGCGTATGCGGTATGAGCAATGGCAGGTGCGGCGTATGCGGCACGGGCGAAAGCGGGTGCGGCATAGGCGGCACGGGCGTAGGCGGGTGCGGCGTATCCGTGAGCGGCGTAGCCGAGGGGTGCGGCGGCGTATCCGTAGGCGGCGGGAGCACCGTAGGTGGCGACGGTGGATCCAACGACCGCTGGGCTGGAGACGAGACCAGCGCGGGCCACGGCCACGAGGGCGGCGAGGACGATGAACTATGATGGCAAAGGACAACGATGAATTAAATTAAAGTTTTGTCTTCAAACGGGAAAACGTTCATTGGCAAAATTTATTCCTTATGCATTGCCGAAAATTTAAACTATTTCTTTTTAATCTCTAGATTTTTAACCACTATTATCCAACGTCCAATGTAAAATCTCGAAAAATTGACCGGCGTAATCCATTTGCTACCGAAGTTATGCTTACCTTGTATGCCATTGCTATTTGCTTAACTCTTAGCTTAACACTGACCCTTCCTGGAGATCGACTGCGTATTTATACGGATTCGAATTCCTCCCTCGTGCGTGGCTGTCCAAAGACTTTCGTTTCTTCCCGGTCCTTTGGTTTCTCCCACTCCTTCCAGCGTCTTTGCACACCTCTCTGCCATTTAGCTAACGCCCTTTTTTCATTCTTGAATCTCATTTTTTTATCTCTCTTGTCGTAATATGTCAGGTATTCTTTTATTTGTTCACCCCACCTACACCTATGAATACTTTGTTCGATGGATTCTCTATTTTCGCTCTCTCGTTACTGGTGTATTTTTTATTTGGCATATTTCGATTTCCAATATTTTAATTTGAATAGCACGCATTGATTATTAAATTGGCAATATCGTAATTTTTTATCTATTTTTTTCATTTTTTTGGCGCACTGCTGACGCAAGATGTCGTAAGCCTGCTCATCCAGAAGATGTGGTTTCGATTTCCGCGTACTAGGTAAATTTAACTGATTTTTTAAGTTGTTGTTTCTTAAAAAATGCTGTTAAATGATTTAAATATTATTCAGATCGTAATTCAACCGCATTCAAAAGACGGCTTGAATTAATCCGTCTTCAGGAAAAATGCGCTCTTGCATTGAATTTTTTTACTGCATCGAAGGGAATTAATATGTTAAGTTCTCATTTTCTTAGTCCTTCATTTCCCTCTCTCCCGTTCCATACGCGTTCTGTGGGTCAGCCTCTCCGTTTCGGTCCAATAATGTTTGTTCATCTCTTCCCCTTCCTTTCCTCCGGTCCTCAACTGGAGGTTTCCGCAATACTCGACATTAGGGACCGGAGAAATCGTGAGTGAGGATTGGACCCTAGCAACAGGTCGTGGTGGGAGTTATGAGGCGAGGCCTTGAAATGGTTGCAGGAGAGAGAACGCTCAAGGGGAGGAAAGCCACGGAGGCACCAGCTATTCCCCGCTGAAAATCAAAGACAGGTCGCAATTCGTCAGTTATTCCTGACCTTGAGGCTGTAAACTGACTAATAGGCTCTCTTTGTACAGTTCTCAGCCCCTTTTTTTTCAAACTCACAGAGCAGATGCCGTAGAAATGCGTCATTGGTATGCATGTACAATGTAGTGTAATATATGGCAAAGGATATATAGTCTGTAGGTTTGATGATAGGTACGAAAGAAAGAAATAAGGAAATAGCTGAAAGGTGAACGAGGGATTTGAGAGTCCAAGGAAAGGACCATTGTGCAATGATGTTGTCCCGTCATTTGACCCGTTGAGTTCTGTCCAATTTTCGTGTGAAAAAAGCAAGAATGGAGACTTGGTGGCATATTCGGTGGAGCGTTTGGCAACTGGCTGCGGAGTCCCGAGTTCAAATTCTGGTAAACTCAGCCTGTAATGATTTCAGCGAAGAGACATTTCGTTTTTTACAACATTAGGGAGCGAAAGGTTCCGTGGGGAAATAATCTGACCCCGTCATGTGTGAATTTCACACGTCTTAATATTAGTGCAGGGATTTCTTTACTTAAGCTTTTGTCGTAACAAACCGTCGGGTTCAATACTGTTCATAGTACATGGATGTGGGGAAAAAAATATTTTCAATTATTTCTTTGGTTACGTCATTTAATTTCCTCTGTGTTTCCCCATTGGCAATACCTACTCACATAAATGAGCTTTCGTAAAATGCGAGCATGTGTGTGATCTAAAAATCCCTAACCGTGACCTAATTTCACATGGAGTTTCCCATTCTACTTTTACCGTTGCGAATGTATTTTACTTTCTCTCGTACCAATGATTGACAAATTTTGCTGCTCGAAATTAAAGCTACTTTCTTCATTTTCTATTCAAAGGTCTTATGCGCATAGGTCTCGGATTTGCTTAAAAACTTACAGAAATTCTCAAGATGCGGTGTCAAAGCGAGGTGACTTTTCTTCGTTCATTCATCATTCATTAGTCGACAATTCCCGTAAAACAGTTTCTAGCTTTCATTTACTTCTCCGACGTCCACTTGTCCTGGTAAATTTCGTCATGTGGATTGAGATAGCTCCCAACTATATTTTATGTAAAATTTCTATTCTAATGATTCTTCTGTAAATGGTTCAAACTCATTTTCAAAAGCATTAAAATTCTTTCAAGTAATCTTTTCAAACTTTATTTTAATATAAGACTGCGCTTCGTCATAAAATATCATATCTATCAGAAACTGCCGGTTAAAATTGTTTATATTTTCACTGCGATTTTTCAATGCGAGAATTAAGTAGTAAATAGTTGGCATCTTGCTAATAGTTAAAACCGTAATATTCTTACATTCCTAATGATGTTTTCCCTGTATTTAATGAACTTACGTTATTACGAGCCTACCGATAGCTTTTAGGGGTATTATTTGAGGAAATATTACTACGACACTATTTATTACTTGCCTCGCTGATATGAGTATATTTCCTCAAAATGTACTTTTAAGAATACATATATCTCTATTTGGGGTAGAACCTACCGAATAGTTACATTATCTAGACTCCTACAAAAACCTAGGGTTTTAGTTATGCTCATGTCCCCAGGAGAGGAAATTATGTCACATATGAGTTCCTGGACGGAGGGTTTTGGCTTAAAAACCCGTGTAATGTCTCTGAACAACCTTATCTAAAAATCCAAACGGGAAATTGTGTGATTATTAAAACTTTGCGAGAAAGTGACTGGTAGCACAGAAATGAGAGCTGTCCACTCTCATTCCAGAATTATGAATTAAACACGTTTTAGGGGTTATTCAGTGTAAGTAATCAGGCCATCCTCTGAGTCTGTCGAAAACAAGAATATTTTTTTTTTCAAGATGAAATCACAACACAATGAATAACCCGAGGGTTGGTTGGATAGGTAAGGGGAGAGGTCACCTCGCACTAAATCCTTTACAGCGCAGGAAATTCTCGCATTAACAGGGTAGGGGGGGGCCAGGTCCTTTCCATGTGCCGCCTATAGTTTACCAGGAAAATCCTGTGACCAAAAATGACACGGCTTAGGTGAAGCTGAGGGGCCTAGAGGCGTCACAGGGAATTTAACCTATACCCTCCGGTTAGTACCCCGCGCTCTACCGACTGGACTGACGCACTCCTGAAAATGGCTTAGAAAGAAAAAAGTATTGCACTGCCCTAGGATCCTCAAGATGCATTTCATTGGACCAAATGTGAATTGTGATGTGATGCCCAAGGAGCATCATTCAGTGTGGTAAATATGTCCACTGGTATTGAAGGTAATGAATTGCGCAGCCAATTCCTTTATCCCTTCCTTCGTAATCTAGCACAAACGTCTTTCATCACTTGGCTATTTTAAATCATCCTGTACGTACCATGGTATTCTTCCTCCGTTTGCGGTGTCTAAGAAATGATGTTACATCCATGATGAACGCATTTAGTTTCCCACATCATTGCTATGTCTTCAATGGAATTTTTCCCTCGGTAACTCTTAGGCGACGTATTAATTTTGTCGCCCAATCCATTGAATTTCCTCACGCTGCTATTTCTTACATCTCTCAGTCGCACTAAAGGAGGCATCTTACTTACTGAATCGTTCTCGTATTTCCTGGCTAGAGGTATTTAAGGTTTGGTTGTTGCTTCTAACAGAAAGTGTTCTTTGCATTCATAACGAAGGGGTGCCTTCCCTAATTTTTAAAATATTCATTTTTTACGCTTGAATCCAATGTATGGGTCTTCAAATTGTATTATTTCAGGTTGTTCTTTTTTCTTTCTCTTCTCCATGAACGCTAACATCCTTGCCAAGTCTTACTTCTCGGTAGAAATTTCGATGCAAATATAAGTGTAGTAGTTCGTAATCTCAATATTGTTATGATTTCTCCCTATTTCTACGCACACGTTTGTCTTTCACTTTGTCATTTGAGTTAAATAGCGACGGTTATGTTAAATATTCCCAACGTCCTGCGTCCTTTGTTTTGGTTTTTCTCTACATGAATACTGTCTACAATTTAGCCAGTGTAAACCTTTTGCTGCTGTAGTTTATTCGATTTTCCTCCAGAACCCAAACTTAATTTATGCTTGCTCTAATTACTTCGCGATGTGATTTTTCCTGCGATTAATCTGAGAGCAAGCACATAGCCTTTATTCCTCCTCTGTTTTTTAGATCCAAATAAATCCTCGGTTATGGCCTTTGAATATCCAGCCATGGAGGGAACAAATTTCTTCGGAATATTTTTTTCATAAGTTATATTAAATCGTTTCCCTACGAACGGGAACAAATTTTCACAGTGTCCTTTCTCTTTGGATAAAGTAGAGATTACGATTTTATCGTCCGTCAATATACCTAATTGAAAGAATTACACACTAGTCCGTGGAGCCCCGATAAAGTGTTAATCACCAGCATTTCCTTAGTTCAGATGTTTTTCTTGGATCACTATTGATTTGTTATCACGAATGCCCTTCACTGCAGTGTCAAATTCATCCTCGAGTAGTGATTCTCTTTCTCACTATCATCGTGTCTTCATTTGAATGCCTGCATTTCCTTACTCTCCGTCGTCAGTTGCTCTCCAAACTTTCAATTTCACTCTATTTCCATCTTTAGTGAGAGTTTCATAATGATCCTTTTGGATGTTATTGAACTTTGGTGTTTGTATACTGAAGTGGTATCTCACGTTTCTGTAAGCTGCTTCACAAGTTTTCCTTGCGGAAGGTTATGTTATGATCTTCCTCAAACAGGTTCTTCATCCATTTTTTTAGCCTTGGTGTCATTTGGTTGGTTTATCTTTTCGGTTTTTTCCCCTCCGATTAATAAAATTTTTGAACTTTCTCCTCTTCTCCTCTCTAACTAATACTTTATCTGAGTAAGGAAACAACTGCTGAGATTCATGTTTTCAGTTTTTTTTTATTATTTCACTATTTAGGGGTATCCAGCTTCTATCGATCGAGTCTTTATTCCTCTCAGCTTGCAATTATTTTTCCAGAATTCATTAAAATGATTATTTAGCTATAAAAAATCTTCGGCTGGTTTTTCGTCGTTATTTTATCTTTCAATGGTTACCCACTGCTTTCATTGGTTTCTGTAATTGAAAGTATTTGATTACTACTAAATTTTGGTGGTTACTATGGGCTTGCCCCTGGTTGTTATTACTGTCTTATCTGCATATCAAACATTCTTTTTTAAAGAGTGTACTCAATTAGATGAATTCCCTTGTCTTTCGATAGTTTCTTTATATGTTGCTTATGAATCAGAGCGTTTACAAATTAGCTGAATAACATAAATAATATCCCAAATCCAGATCTTACTACCATTTACCTTGTTTTCCTTCTTCAATGATAAGGCTCTTCTTGTCCAAGAAGGTCAAGTTTAAAGGAATGTGTTTTTAAGGATGTAGAAATAATGTGCTTGAGGTGTCCCCGCCGCATTGGGATAGCTGAAACGTAAAGGCCTACAAAGCGTCCAAAGAAGCCTTGAATGTCCCTGAGGTTTCCTCTTATTTAGTGCCTACCTATGGAAGGCAATATGGTTACGTTGAGGAACGCGGCTCTTTCGCGTTGGAGGGAATGTTGGAGGCTATTACCGAGCAATCAACTTAGTGAAATGAAGTCCGTGAAATTAGCTTCGCCTACTTCCGGCAGGAGTAGTCGAGGTCGCAGTCACTCGCACGAGGATCGGACATTGTAATCTCACCCACTCGTATCTATTTTCGTAAGAATAGGCAGCCCCACTGCAACAATTTCGACTTTCCATAAAGTGTGTGGCATGTCCTGACGGAATGTGAAAAGTATCGGGCTTAGCAAGGAATGTGAAAAGTATCGCGCTTAGCGGGGAATGCTGAACATTAAGGCTGTAGCATGCCATATTCCAGGTGATAATCGTGAGAACGTCAGCAACTTAATAATATTCTTAAAAGAGTCAAGTATTTAAACTAGATGTTTTTATCGATTTTTAACTATGCAAATATTATAATATGAAATCTAAATAGGCTGTGTGTGGTGCAAAATGACCTTGGTCAACAAGGCACCCTTCTAAACGAAATATCTACGTACTTCCTATGATAACACTCTGCTCTCCTGTGGTTATAAGATTGTCGTGTCCTGATTTTTATAGCATATGTGACATCATTTAGATTTTTCTAGTTTACGTCACTCCTTTTGATGCTATTCTTTGAAATTGTGTTTATTTCCCGCTCTCCGCTACATCAAGTGAAATAATTGTTGTTACACATATTACTAATACGTCTGGCTTCACTCATGCTCAAACCGCGATCCGATCCTCCGCGTAATTGGCACGTTTCGTTTAACGGTAAACTCGCACTAGTCACAGTAAGGCTTCATAGGGTTTTTTTTATTTTTTTTAAACGGGTTTGGTAGGAGTAGAGACATCCTAACCAACCCTTGCTTGTTCATCCCAGTAGCAACATACATGGTTATAGAACACTGCTTTATGTTGATTGAGGGGATACCTGCTCACGCTTTAATTCCCCTTTTGTCTTCAATTGCCTAAGATATACGATATGAGATTTTTAAACAGTTATTAACATAAACTCTCAAGTATCCAATAGATACATAATGATGCATTTAACATTACATACTTAACTATTCACAGAACACAGAGAGCATTAGAATTTAGGCACTTCAAGTACAATTAGTACATATTTTCACAGTATTCAGCACAAGTACAGAAACATACAGTATAATATATACAGATACAAATAGTTTGTATCGTGCATGTACGATATATTTTGGGTTTTTACCTAGTTGTGCCTACCCCTGTTGGGTAGTTACCTTGTAGTAGCCCGTTAAATAGGAGAATTTACACTGCCAATAAAATATGTTAGATGTGTCTGCTTAATTACTTAA
Source organism: Hetaerina americana (assembly GCF_022747635.1). Classification (NCBI taxonomy): domain Eukaryota; kingdom Metazoa; phylum Arthropoda; class Insecta; order Odonata; family Calopterygidae; genus Hetaerina; species Hetaerina americana. The sequence goes on from NW_027286069.1 coordinate 85,450,657, forward strand.
TCGCCACTTATGTGACGAAATCAAATAGGAGTTTACAATTGGTATTTAAACAGAATAATACTATTTCGCGAACTTTATTTTCATGGCATCTTACTAAATGTTAAAATACTACGCCTTCCATTCATCTCCGCTTGTTAATTGTTAATTGCCCACCCGCCAAGAAATCTTTCTCATATTGAAGATGACTTCTATATCTATGGGCCGAGCCACCAAACTCTGCTGATAGTATAAACGACTTGAGGCTCAAAGAGAAGAAGAAGCATTTTTTTTAAACGAAGACAAAATAATCAATTGTTAATGACCGCCGGAGAAATAATCAATCGGAGCGAAATGTTATGGTAATGGTTTTTTCATAAATCATTTGAAATAACACTACTTATAGCTGCTAACTGTACTTGGCGAGCATGGTATTTAATTTTAAATTTTTATTTGTTTTATTGAGCTAAAAGAAGGTCAAAAGCGCTAAAAACAAAGAAGAAGACTGATATTCTGCGAGTAGACGAGAATATGCTGGAAAGTTGAGCCTTTGCATACTTTTCGGAGCACAATTGGGAAGAACTCTCCCAAATTTTGCATAACTCATGAAGGTTTGATAACATATCGGGTGACGTGTTTGAGGATCCTGGGTTCGAATATCGAGTGATTTATCTGATCAGCCACTTCTGATTGTCTTGTTAATAACAGCCTAACAAGTGGTGAGATTGAGAAAGGGTTAGCCTGGGGTTCGATTTACTCTCACCCATCGCAACCAACCTCAGGATTGAGTACTCTGGTTGAATGTATTTTTATTATTAATTTCATAATATTTTGTCGAATCATATTGCATTCAATAATACTTGTGTGTTCCCTCCTACCTTAACTGTAACCTCTCACATATTTGGTAAGGATCGGTCGATGAACTTGGAATATATTAATGCGACTAGTTTTTTGATATTTTCATTTTTTTTCTTGGGAATTCAGGAAAAAGTTTCCTGCTTCCACAGAAGTTATTTCTCTCCTTTGCATCTTAAGTTACGTTTTTATTTAGAACAATACGTGATAAATTCAGAGCATAAAATAATTAATGTACATAATTTTCCAAAAAAGTTTTTTTTTTCTTTTCCGTCCATGAAAAATATGTCTGTGAAGAGGACGGAATGTAAGCACATTTGTGTGAAGATCAGTATGAATGGAAAGGTCTTACTAACATGCCATTAGATGGAGGGGATGTTCATTATGAAAAAAGTACTTCCTTCATCCGTAAAGGCATCTGAACCATTCCATTTAGGGATTTCATTTCCCAATGGCAGCATTTCTACAAATTTTTATCCGATAAATTTTAATGAAAATCCTCCATTAAAAGAAAATCATTGATGCAACATCATTGAAATTCGGATATGTTTTGCGTTTCTATATACTTACACAGGTATTCGTATCAAGCCGCATACATCCATAATTATTATAAAGGAAATGAAAATGAAGGCATGAGAGGAAAGAGAAAGAAAGAGATTTTCCGCGAGGAAATGTATCGTAGGACACGCAAAGATGGGCAAGTGGGCGTACATTTCATGCAAATGTAAGAGATTTGTTGATGAATAAATATATTTAATGCATGTGAGTTAATTAAGGTAATTTATTCTGTGATTCTTTGAGAATGGTATTACTTTATTCCTGAATGGATTTCATTTTGCGTTTCCTCGGTCAATAGTATTACAATGGTTATTTTAATTGAAACCATTATGTATTGAAAAGGGACTTCGTAGTCCAATGGATAGAGGTTTGGGCCGCCGACTGGAGGGCCTTTGTACCATTCTGGGTGACGCCTGTGGTCATCCTCAGCTTTATGCATGCTTTTCGATTTTACGGTTACTAGATCTGCCTGGAAAGCCCAGACGGCTCTGGGAAAGGAACTGCCCCCCTCTCCCGCCGACCCTGATGAGTGAATTTCACACGCCGTTATGTTCAATACTAAGTGAGCTCTATCTTCAACTTTCTTGTCAACCTTCGGCTTTATTGCTTTGCTAATGTATTGAAAGTCAGCATCGAAAAAGTGTAACTAACTCCAACGACTATTTGAGCGTCCAGAGTTGAATTGCTGTAATAAGTAAATGAAATTGTAATTCGGATATAAAATCACATTTATCTATTACCGCTGTTTACTGTGTGCGTTCTTACTAGCTGTATATCTCCCAAGGACAAATCTTATATTATTATCACTTTTTAAACAGTATTACTTTGTCCTGAGATATACTAATGCTGCATGGGCTGGGGTTTTCAGGACCATATAACCCATGAACAATCACTAGGGATAATTTTAGTTCTTATATGAGTCTGAATATCAATTCCGCCATGGTGCTGGACCAGCTGTTTTGATGATTCGATCAGTACACATTTTTTTACGCTGTAATCCTTATGTATAAGAGTTAGTCGTCTTTTCGAGGTTCGGGTTGTTTAAATTGCCATTTTTCACAATCTTAAGCATTGTGAGAGAGCCATCTACTCTCTTAGTATAATTTGGGCATGAGTATTTATATTACAGCATATATTTATTAAAACAGTTTATATTATTTATATTTAGTAATAATACTATTTACTATATAGAATAAAGATATTCCAAAGTCTGTAATCATTCATTCTATTCCAAAAATAAGATGTAACATTATGTATCTTATTGGAAGCTATACTCTTGTTATTTCTCTTCTGTCTGGCTAAGTTACAAAAAACTCTCCGTCGCTCTAATTTCTCATAGCTATTTAACAAATCTGCTCTATCGAAGTTAAGTCCTTATAAATGAGCAAGTAAGATCGTTTCCAAATGACCCCACTCACTTTTAGAGTATTATAAGTGAACTATATACGGTATTTGGAATTTCATCATTTCTGCAGTTTTAACTTGGCTCGGCAAATCGCCGACAGGTATCGAGATGTTAGCAGTCCTACTCTGTTTAATTTATTTTGTGCAAAAAATATATGCGAATACAGAAGTATTGAGGAACCGAAAGTTTGGAAACTCCAAATTAGAAGTAAAGTCCATGTTGGATTTTGGATAGAGTATGAAATAACGTAAATTAAACTCGTGTTTTAGACTTGTTTATTTTTTTTATTTTTATGGACTAGCATCATAATCCAAGGGGATACAACATACGTAAAGGGAGTAAATTAGTGAAGGAGGGTCTTGCCGTAGGCACCGTATCCGGCGTAGCCGAAGGGGGCAGCGTAGGTCCTGGCGGCATAGCCGGCGACGGGGGCAGCGTATGCCCTGGTAGCGTACGCAGCGACGGGGGCAGCGTATGCCCTGGTAGCGTAGGCAGCGACGGGGGCAGCGTATGCCCTGGTAGCGTAGGCAGCGACGGGAGCAGCGTATGCCCTGGTAGCGTAGGCAGCGACGGGAGCAGCGTATGCCCTGGTAGCGTAGGCAGCGACGGGGGCAGCGTATGCCCCGGAAGCGTAACCATAGGGGGCAGCGTATGCCCTAGCGGCGTAGCCGTAAGGAGCGGCCTGGTAGGCAGCGGCCACGGGGGCAGCGTGGTAAGCGGCAGCAACTGGAGCGGCGTAGGCGGCGACGGGGGTGGCGACCTTAGCGACGACGGGGGCGGCGACGGCGGCCTTAACGACGGCGGCTTCCTTGTGGACGACTGCGTTGAATCCATTGACGGGGTCAGCGGTGTAGTCGACGGTACGGCGGGTGCCGTCGGGTTCGATAAGACTGTACTGTCCCTGGACAACGTCTCCGCTGCGGCTCTCGGTCTGGCTCTTGGAGTCTCCGGTCAGAGCATCCTGAATGTCATAAGAGTAGGAGTACTGGGGGTTGGGGTCGTAGTCGGTGTCTACAGCGACAGCCTTGGCAACGGGGGCGGCGTAGGCGAGGGGAGCGGCGTGGGCATAGGCGGGTGCTGCATAGGCGGCGCGGGCAAAGGTGGGTGCGGTATAAGCTGCGCGGGCGTAGGCGGGTGCGGCATAAGCAGCTCCGGCGAAGGCGGGTGTGGCGTAGGCGGCACGGGCGAAGGCGGGTGCGGCGTATCCGTGGGCGGCATACGCAGTGGGAGCGCCGTAGGTGGCGACGGTGGATCCAACGACCGCTGGGCTGGAGACGAGACCAGCACGGGCCACGGCCACGACGGTGGCGAGGACGATGAACTGCGTTGACAAAAGACAATGATGAATTAAATTATATTGAGTGTAAATAAATTTCCTGGTAATAAATATTTCTGCTGCGATGCCGAATTATTAATGGACATCTGCTAAACTACTTAGTATTTGATCATAGGTTTGCTAGTTTTGCCATTATTCAACCTCCCGAATTTTTTGATACGGAGGGGGTTTTGCTATCGAAGAAATGCTTACCTTGTATGCCATTGCTGTGTGGTTAACTCTTAGCTCAACACTGACCCTTCCTGGTGATCGACTGCGTATTTATAGGTATTCAAATTCCACTGTCATACGTTGCCGGCTACGGAACTTTCGTTTCTTGTGTGTCCGTTGGCCCTTCCCACACCTTTCGGCGACTTGAACCCCACCCAATGCCTCGCCATTTAGATTGCACCAGTTTTATTATCCGTACTCCTTTTTTCCGCTACTCAATTGACTCTTATTGTATTCTTTGCTTTTTCACCTGTTTTTTATCGAGTGGTGAATACCGTGTTGGCCATTATTTTAGCAATCTCTCAATACTTCCAATTAGCAAGTGTTTCAAATTTTGTCATGTTCGCTAGTGTTCAAGTTTAAAAAATATTTTTTAGCTTATTGACGTAGATTTATTGTGATTTCTTCTTCACTTCTTTTTTCCTTAGTCATGCTAGTGAAATTTTGAACGCCTCTTATTTAATTACAGCTATTTTATGGACCAAGTAATATCAGATCCTTACGTATGTTGTCGATTTTTTCCCCGATTTTTTTCCCTTTCTTTTTCATTTGGATCGAATTTGGAATAGAAGAACTTCTGACTTATTTAATTCAGTGTAAATATCGTTTGATTTATGTTTCGCCACCTGTTTAGCGGTGTACGCCTAGGCTCCTTAGTTTTTAATTGAATATTAAATAAAATATTTTAAATCTTCGCTGTGAATCCCAATTAAGTTATTTTTTAAGTTTATTTTCTTAATATTAGAGGTCTATAGTTTATGAAGTACAAGTCTCGTTTATTATTATTAAACGAAATCGTTCTCAGCAGGTTTGTGACGACACAGGACCAGTTCGACATATGAGCCGAATATTTCGCGACAGGTGCCATTCTGTCTCTTGTTACTTTCCACGTGTGATTTCCAAATGAGCTCGATTTTAGAGGGAATGTGGTCCAAATCTTGATCTACAGTATAAATAAAATTCTTTTTTAAGATAGATTTCTCCGGCTATCAGCCAACCTACGATGTAAGAAAAAAAGAAAGAAAGCGACGTGAGAATATTTTCCCGTTTTGGGAATAACGTGTCCCGTCTGCCTTGTCTTGAATGCGTCTGCAGATCCATTACTTCGCCGTTACTTACATTCTAGCAAATATGCAATTCCTCCGACGGCACACCAGTCATGTTTTTTCATGTCTACAAATGGAGATTTATCCACCTCGGAGTCATTTTTTAACAATTGTTTAATGCTCTTATGTTCTGAGCATGGGTTCCTATATTTTATTTTTAATTCTTCTATCAACCACTGACATTTTATTCATTCCTTTTTCGTGTTTATAGAAGTTTTAAATTGATAGTCAGTATATTCAAGTGGAAATGAACGATACATTGAGTTATATATGTTTTTTTTTTGAATGTCCAAACCAATCATGATTTGCCCAGCGCTGTATTTGTGGCGTCGCCATCATTTTTGGGGTGCGCTTCCATTTCATCATTTTATGCACCGTACATAATTGTGTATGTTAATTTAAGACTCGAGAAAGCAATGTACCTTTCACCGTGGTATGTATTGAGCACTAACTAGTTAAAATTCTCTGACTAAAATTGTACTTGGAAAGAAATGAACAAAAAATTTAAGAAAACGATAGAACACTATATAAGTCGATAAAAAATTTGGACATAAGTTTTGTGGGGCGATGACAAAAGTGTGCCAAAATGTTTTGCCCTCGGGGCTAGTTATGAAATGCCTGTCACAAAATTCCATTAATTCTAATTTACTTGCGCAAAGAAGAGAATTCCTGATGTTTCAATGTCTTACCAAGGAAAGCAAATTGTAATTTACTTTTTAACTTAGTGTTATTTATCTGTCAAAATTTAAAAGCAAAATATATGGTGAAACTGGATCCAAAAGAGGCTGGGATATGGTCTGGCAATGGGAAAGAGGGTATTGGCCTCACGTTCGCCAACCGAAGGGACGTCTATCATACCAATCTTTTAGACCGGTGGAAGGATGAGGCGACACGGAGGGTGTAGGTGATTGTGTGTTAAGGAAGCAATTAAGCGTTGGATAACAGTTTTAAAAGAGTTGTGTGATGATGTGACGAATTAGTTGAGCGTATTGGGGTTTGATTTACATAGTAATTTTAATATGTTTTGATAAATTCAGGGTACTGCGCTGGGGCTAGCGCTGAATAGAACATTGTAAAGGAGGCCAAATCATAAATGGCTTGCAAGGGCGGGTGTAGAAGGAGATATGAAATGAATTTTAGCATTACATGTGTATATTTTGTGGCATATATGTTGGCCAAAATTAGTCAAAAGTAAGAATTCCATTTTGTATGTAATTATCTGCTTTAAGAACTGGAAATTTGTATTTATTTATTATTATTAGTATTCCATGTGTAATTAGCCATCTTAAACGCACAGCCTGACTTCCGACAATACAATTAGCCCCTCTTCAATTCGGTATTTTTCCTTCCGCCCCTCATTCCGTCCGACATACTGTTTACCCGCAACATTTATAAGTAAAGTATATAATGGCACTTATTTCAAAAAGAAAATCAACTGAACTGCGTAACTGAATAAATATTTATAAAATCGTGGAAAATGTGGAACGAAGTATAAAACCATAGAAGGCCGGTTGGGCGGTTAAGAGGGTCGATAAGAGAACGAAAAAGAACGGAGTATGTATGCCATTTCTGTGTGATTAACTCTTGGCTTAACACTAACCCTAGCGTTTGACGACGTATTTATAGGTAATCAAATTCCACTCGTCAGAATACCCACATACTCTCGGTATTTCCTGATAAATTTGTTGAAAGGTAGAAAATACGCCTTGTCAGTCATTCCTTTTACGTATTTTTTTTCTTTTTTTTGGTCTTAGTGCAAAAAAGGAGCGATGTATTGTCAGGCTTCAGAGTGGTGAAAATTTTAGATATCTTTGTTATTATAAAAAAATTGTACTCTCTATGTTTTTAATTAACGAATGGAAGCCATACGTGCTTAAGTTTCTTCCATGATTCTTTTTTATCATTTCTTTAGTATTTCCGCACGCCCCACCTGTGTTTCACTCCCCTCTTCCTCTTCCCATGCTCTATTTCACAGTTGAGGGTTTCCGCAATACGAAACGAAACATTCCGTGACAGACCTGAGAAATTTCAATTACAGGTTGGAGCTTAACAGCACGGGCGTTTAAGGGGGTCCTTGAAATTATTTTGAATGGGAAAGGAACAAAGGAAGGCCCAGAGGCACCCGTCATTCTAGGCTGAAAATTCTTTTCAAGAACACATATCGTCATCATCGATTTACTCGCGGCCTCGAGAAACGTGAACCGCCGATTATGGAGTTACTGTGTGTATTTAGGTGGGATTACTTTAACATGTACGCGCATGTATTCATTCCCTGCACGCAGTTCCCTTTCTGGGTGTGCTCTTTCAAAAGTAGTCTGGTTTTAGGTGAGGAAAGAAAACACCCTCTGTTATTATTTATTCAATTTCCGTCCTGTCCTTCCGTACTTATTTCGCTTCCGTAATATATTCTCTTCCTTTCCTGAGACTTATATTATTAATTGTCTTGAGTGTCTCTCAGAGAATATTTGATTATTGCTTTCTCGGTCTGTCCATTCTAAAATACTTGTGTGTTACCCGTGCATCCTTTCATTATTTTCATCCCGAACCACTTATTCCTCACTCCCTCTCGAACGACAAACTTTGAGAGATGAAGAAGACCGTTTTCCCTGATCTTCCTTAAATATATGAAAAGTAACGCGTAGACACACGTCGAATGATCGGGAATTATTGCTTAAACTCACGGTTATAATTTCAAGCATAAATAGCAACTTCCTTAGGGTGAGTCATATCTTTCAACATGGCACCTCGACAGGGTGAAGGAGGTATCGGAACTTGCGCGCTAGCTCCAAAATGATATTGCTGTGGATCAGCCAAGAACTCGAGGGTGATGACTCAAAATATCGACCATATGTTATTCCCTCTTAGACTCCTTAGTTCAAACTATTTTATAGCCTTTCTGTGTGAAACGTGTTCTGTTTTTTATTTAGTAAATACGGGATTATTTATTATTAAAATGTGCTCGTTGCTCTTTCTTCCAGTCAGAGGAGTAAAAATAAACTTGTCAACAAGCATTGTCATCTGTCAATTACAATTATATTTTTATCCATGCTATAACTTTATGAAAATGTAAATATTTGTATGAAATTTAAACACTCCTCTGACATTAAAGAATGTGCATTCGGAAGTATTAATAAAAGTTCCATTGCTGTTAGCATAAATGACCTATGTAGTCGATGGAACTTATTAAACTACTAGGTACTGAAACAGCTACAAATAATCTGTATTTATTTTATTTTGGCATGCCTAAAAACCAAAAATTTTAATGTCTGCGTAACCTTTATTATGTACTGTACTTAAACCCAGTATCGTGAAAGTTCCTTTCTCACAGTTGATTTTTTCTTCACTTTTTATTCGAGAAAAGTCGACTCGAACCTCAAATGGAATATGTTACAACGGATCAGCGCTGTTGAGCGCGAATGAAAGTAGTTCTTGAAATTACCCGGGACCAAATCAAGGCTCTCGTTGAACGTATATCGTAAGAAATAAATAAATGCATTCAAGTGACGGAAGCCAGTGGTCAAAAGTTGTCCTGAAAATTTTATGACAAACTTTCCAAAAGCTGGACTGAATTACCCTCTCACCGGACTTGGAACCGAGGAAAGTGGTAATGACTGCTCTTGAAAAATGTTCATGTGTTTCATATCGTCTCAGTTCATTTTCTTTTCTAATGGAAATATTTGAGTTAACTTAGTACAATCAAAGTGTTCAACTTATCTCCTCGATAGATTTCTGCGACGACTTGCCGAGCTATTTACAAATTGTTTCGATTCCTCATGTCTGAATGAAAATACTTGTCTCGCACTGCCTCCAGGTAATTCAAGGTCCGGTCTCACTCGGTGAGATTAGTTCGCTGAATGCCTGTTCATCTCTCACTATGAACAATTTTTAAACTCATGACGTTTGCTTGCAACCGAGAGCTTGTGCAAGACCATAGATAATCGTATATTGTATAGAAGACGACGAAATTTCATGAAGTTTTCTCGGGTCTTCCACCGGGTCAGGGGTTCCATATTGGCCGACGTTTCGATCCCCGAATCGAGCATCGTCCTCAGGGTAGATCCCTATATGGAACCCCTGACCCGGTGGAAGACCCGAGAAAACTTCATGAAGCAAATGCGCCGGGAAAGCACCAGATCTTACGACGAAATTGCATTATCAGACTAGGAGAAAGTGATTTTCTGGATTAAATTATGATGATATTGGTATAGTAAACTTAAATTTGTAGTTATTTGGGGAGGCGACCGATTTCTGAGGTAATTTACGTCATTAGGGACTGGTGGTCATTGGGTGGAGTTATGATATTCAGGATGGGTGGAGAGAAACCCGGCACCGGCATTCGCCTTAACGAAATGCACCAAGAGGCCACGATTTAACCTCCCATCCGACGGACGGAGTACTCCACTTGAAGTACTGTTAACACCGCCCCCTAAGTAGTGATGGAGTTACGAAACTCGTAATAATGAAATATCTTGTCACCTTCAGGGTTTGAACCCGGGCTCTCAAGGTGGAAAACCAGTAGAGTAGTCACCACACAATCCCGATTCCCGATTTATTGTCTACCCACACTATACACAAGCATACTGCAGTGATAAGGTTACATAAAGTTTGTCTTTTTGGCGTTGGGGTGTAGGGCGAGGGGATGAAGTCTTCCGAACGGATAGATCGTTGTGTTGATCGGATTGAGTGAAGTTTTTGGTGATTCGGCTTTGTAAATGTTTGAGTATCAGTGGCGTTACATTTTTTGATGGTTTTTTTGGGTAATGTGTTGAAGTACCTATTATGATGGATATAATTGTTGATGTGTTGAATAAGTCAAAAATATTTGAAAATAAATATAAATGGATATGTACATGTTCTGTTAGGTATGCTCATGTTTTTAAAATAAAAATAGAGAAAGATATTTTATTTCAAATGTGACTACTTTACAAGTATTTAGTGCCAACATTAACATTTTGCCGCGATTCAAGAGTCTCAAAATGCACGATACATTTTTTTGTTTATGTGCAATTTTTTTTATCCATCGATAAAAATGTACACTCTGAGGAAATAACCTCGTTTCGCTCTTTTCAGAGACATAATCATTCGTACGAGAGTTGCTAGTTATACTATCAACCTAATAATGAAAATGCAGTAATTTATTGTTGAAAATGGCTTCAATGTTTTTCGAAGTATTCTCCATGATAATCAACACACTTTTTGTGTGCGCTCGAACTAATTTTCGTAACACCTTTTCCACTCCGATTCAGGTACCTCCAAAACATGGTGCATGAACAGCTTCTTTAGGCGCCGAAAAACGTACCCACCCAATTTTTCCTTGATGAACGGGATTATAAAGAAGTCATTTCGGGCTAAATCAGGGCTGTACGGAGAATGACCCATCAATTCGACGTTTTTGCCAGTCAAATAGGAAGTTGTTTCAGCCGATCTGTGAGAGCTTGCATTGCCATGATGAAGAATGATCATCCATTGCCGCTTCTTTTTCCGTATTTCCGCAAGCACTTCTTGCAAACAAATGCTCGTGTACCATTCAGAATTCACGGTTCTTAGTGGCTCCAACGGTTCGGTTGCCACATGTCCAGTTATTCTGAAATAACAGGCGATAATTTGCTTCGTTTTTCTTTGTGCACTAATCTCTTTCGTCGGATTTTGAATTGCTGTTTTGTTTCGGGCTCATACGCATAGATCCAAGATTCGTCACTTGTGTAGATGTTGTACACAGGTTTTGATACACCGCGATTGCATTTGTTGAATATTTCTTGGCACCAATTGACACGAGCATCTTGCTGAGCTTTTGTCAAATTATGCGGGAACCAAAGAGAACAAATTTTTTCACAGCTAAATGTTCATGTAATATCTAATTGATGCTTGTCTTACTACAGGGTCGCACCCAAAAGTGGTAGGACTGATTTTTTTACTAGAATTTTATTGACGATATACTTACATCGACTTAATAATCTTCAAAGTATGCTCCTTGAGCTGCTACACACTTAGTATAACGTTGCTCCCATTCCCCGTACGCCCGCTGGAAATTTTCTTTGGGGATGCCGTTGATGACCCTCGTCGAAGCCTCTTGAACGGCCTTTATCGAGTCAAAACGTTGTCCCTTGAGCTGTCTTTTCATCAGGGGGAAGAAGAAGAAGTCCGGTGGTGCCAGATCGGGAGAATAGGGCGGGTGCGTAAACGTGGCAGCGCCGTATTTGGCCAGGAGCTGTCTGACGACGAGCGCGCCAAGGCAGAATTTTTGGCACCATCTTGGCGCACACCTTGCGCATGGCCAAATCCTGTGAAATAATGCGTTGGACGTTTGATGCAGACAGACCCAACTGGTCTGCAATTTCTTCACTGGTTAAGCGTCGGTCTGTGTTCAGCAGTGTCCTCACTCTGTCCACATTCGTGCCGGTTCTTGCCGTCGACGGCCGTCCGGTTCGATGGTCGTCTTCAACGAGCTCCCTACCCTCTTTAAACAACTTGTGCCCCTCAAATACTGTGGAACGGCTTAAGGCAGTGTCCCCATAAGCCTGCTTGATCATATCGAGGGTCTCAGTAGCCGTCTTCCTGAGTTTCGCACAAAACTTCACGGAATAACGTTGCTCTAAATTCAGATTCATTTTGTTTTTCGATGCGGACAAAAAACTTGCTTCACTAAAAACGGTGTTCTCACTCAACGACAGCCCGCAGGCGACTGAGGTTGGTGTCGGTCTGTTGCTAAGAGCCCCCTCCACCTTACCTTGCCAGGCAGACCCCCCTCCACCGCTCCGTTCGCGCCAGAGAAAATCAGTCCTACCACTTTTGGGTGTGATCCTGTAATCCTCAGGAATGGCTCAATCTCACGATAAGTCACATGATGAGATTCCTTTACTAGTTCTTGCACAGCATCAATGTTTTCTGGCGCAACTGATTTTAGACGACCTTCACGACTTTCATCGCTGAGCGAACAGCGGCCATGATTGAATTTGTTATACCAGCGTGTCACTGTGGCAAAGGATGGGGCTTCATCGCTAAAAGTAGAAGTAAGTTGATCGATGCACTCCTGTCGTGATAATCCACAACGGAAGTCGTAAGAAATCATCACACGAAAGTGTTCACGCGTTAAGTTTTGTGTTCACGTCCAATTTTTCGCTGAGACAAAATTTTCGATTAACCGTAAAAAAAACAAGTTATGATCAAACGACAAAATGTTCTGAAGAAAGTAATCCTTAAAAGGGTCAAACTTTCTGATGGAAACGTTAGATGGTTCCTAAATGACTTAGTGTTGTCAAGGCTCAAAATATAAATAGCAACCCTTGTATCTTGTTCTGTGTGTTCGAAAAGGAAGATAGTTTCAATTTTTACCAGTTTTAGAAGATCCTGTTTCCAGACGTAATCTTTATAATGATCGCGTGTAAGTAATAAAATCCATAATTTTCAGTTCATTAAATGCAGTACTTTAGTTCAAGTAGAGCCAATTTTAAATTCTTTTGGGTCATTAGATTTGATTATATTACCGATGATGTACTTATTTCATCGTAAATGTTGGCAGCATTTTTTATTTAAACTGATTGATTTATAATATTTACAGATTCCGTAGGTAAATCTCCTTTTAGTGCCAAATCAGGATTACACGACGGAGATTAACCTTATCTCCTTCATCGGAGAATTCTTCAACTTCATCGATATTTATGCAACGGAAAGAGGCGTTGTTATTTTGATTTTTACTATGCGATCACGCCTATGCTTGCCCTCGACCTTCCCAAAGGGCTTATCAGCCAACTTTGAACCAGCATCCTTGCCCGCTTTTACTCGAATCGCTGGCCTTTGGATATTCAGATGAACTTTTTAACCACCGTCCGGATTGTAAATGATGTAGTTATCTCATCGATTTTATTTCTCGACCATATGGAGCTCAGTCAAGATATGGTAATGCTATATTTCTACTGTATTTAAAGTGAAAATATGTGTATTATGCTAATATTAAATTCACCTTCTGTGATGTTATCAATGTTTCATATCTTTAAAATTTTAAATTTTCTTGCAACTCAAATTCGTAGAACGTGTATCTCTCACATCCATACCATTTTGTTCGTGATTTCCTTAGTTCGGGAGACAGCAACGTTTCAGTGGACGCTATTAATCTAGATTTTAAGAAAGCCTTCGACGGAGTACCTCTTAGTAAACTTCTTACAAAATAATCATATGGCGTAGATAAAAATATCCGGGTTTGGATTAAAGAGTTTTTGAATTGTCGTTTGTTAGCTCTAATGCAGTAGAAGTCACTTCAGGTGTTCCCCAGGGAAGTGTTATTAGACCTCTTTTATTTCTTCTCTACCTTAACGACATTAACTCTATATTAACTATTAAGATAAGTTTATTTGCCGACGATACAGTGGTTTCCAGAGACATCCATTCTCCTGAAGATAAATCAGCTTTAGATGACCTGAATACTATACAGCGCTGGTGTGAAATTTGGAAAAAAGAATTAAACTTCAAAAAGGATATATTGATGAATTTTTGGATAAATAGCAATTCCCTCCTGAACGGCTACTGCATCCGGAACACCGAAATGGAATGTGTAGACTCGATTAAATACTTAAGCGTTACCCTCACTCACCACCTCTCTTGGATGTACCATAAACAGGGAATATGTGGGCAAGCTTACCAAAAATTTGGATTTATTAGAAGAATACTGGGTAAATGTGATGAAAAGGTCGAAGAGATGTTATCTTTCGCTGGTGAGGCCCCATTTATAATATACTGCTAGTATATGGAATCGCCCTAAAGTTGGATTGATTGCCGAATTGGATCGTTTAAGAGCAAAGAGCCAGATTTTTAAAAATTTGTTCTGATAAACTGAGTGGCGTATCAAAATTTTGAGAAGAGCTAGGCTGGAAATAACTCACGGATCGAAGTTTAAATTCTTTTAATTACCGGGACGGTGAAGGCGGGGAAAGTCCTCGTTTGCGAACCCAGAGGTCGGGGGTTCGATTCCCCCCGAGGTGGGTTTTTCTCCATCTAGGGTTTCACTGTTTGTAATTGTTTCTATTGTTATATCATTTTTAAAAGGCAGTAAAGGCCAAGGTTCCGCTTTCGGATCAATGTCAAATAAATAAACAACAGATTAAATCTCTTGCTCATATTAGTTGGATGTTTTTTTACCTATGATGTTGAAAATGTATAATAACCCCCATCGTATTACGGTAGGTGATATCATGTCGATTAAATTCGATTGATTAACTTTAGGAACAGATATATTTAAGAGGTCATTTTTCCCGCTAACGGTAAGGGATCAGAAAAGCGTTGTCCGACCACGCTAAAGAGAAACATATTTCGGTCAAAATTAGAGTAGTTCGTATTTATCCCCTGCCACACAACCTAGCGGTGGCTTATAGGGTACTAAACATACTAAATAAAATACTAAAAATACTCTTTTTGTTGCATTCATCAATTGCCTCATTCTGCCGTAAATATGAAGAGACTATATCTAGTTTTCACTAAGCGCTTCTCATAGTTCTATGTATGAAGAATGATAAAAATTTTAAAACGCACTAAAAGTGAATTCAAATCAATATAATGATACGCATTATTTCATGAAAAAGCAGTAAAATAAGAGCATGACATAGCCATTAATGGAAAATATTTTTGATTGCAAGAGTTAAGTCATTAATTATTCATATGTGTATTAAATAAAATTTTTTCTGTTATATTAATAAAATCAAAGTTGAATGGTTTTAATTTAAAATTGGATTGAAACGATAGTTGAAATTTTGCTAATGCAAATATGTGAGCGAACTTTGCGCTTAATGAGTTTGAGCCGAAGGCATCAAGACAGGTTTCATGTCAAAGTTATGAAATGCGACAATTGCCGTTTAAGATATGTAGTTGAGTAAAAAATCTTCAAATTGAGCAGCTTCAGGCGTTATGTGGTGGAAGTCGAACGTAATGAAAAACTGATCGTGAGCTGATATCAAGTGGAAATGTGCTACGATCAGTTATTCATTAAAAATTCTTCCTCAGACTTTGATTATTGAGGTGTGTTTCACTTCTGACGGCACAAGTGCATAACATGTTTCGGATATTCGTGGGAAGAAAATAGTTCTATGTTCACTCTCTGACTAGGATGGTGAAACACATTAGGATGGTGAAACAAATACTGATGAAAAAATCAGAAAAATAATTTTATACATGCTCGTATGTGTTCATTATTTATGCATAATTTATCTTAAAATGTGGAGCCAATGGAAATTGAGCTAAGTAGTGATGCCCACGCTGAACCCATCAGCTGATCGTTTTTCCGAGTGAAGGAATTATTCTGCCTCAAGTAAATGATAAGCGTAGTCGAAACCACAGCTAAGGTGACACACTGCCTTATCCTAAACGTATCCTGGAAACGAGATTTCCTTCTTAGATTTTAAGGAAGTATTATATCCGATTCAAATGACGCGGAACATATTTTAGAGAAAAACGGAATAATTAGCTGTTAATTCAGTTTATTCCTAACCAATTGGAGAAATAAAAACTTCATAGAATAATTACTTCTAGAAATAATTGCAATAAATTGTACAAAATTGCTGCTAATCCCATGGATTGATTGATCTTTCCTCAATTTACACATCCATTTTCTCATTATTAAACTTGTTTGTTCTTTGCGTAATATAACTGCTGTGCACTCCACATTAATACATTATTTTAATCTTAATATAAAAGCTCTTCTCCATCTTCCTCTTGAAGAACGTTCTAATCTTTCTGTATTTTAAGTCAGGATGCATCATGGTTTAGAATTCTCGTTATAAACTTTGTTGTACTAAATTGCGTTACACTGTGAGTAAATACTCTGTAAATGAGGCCTCATTACACTGTCTATTTACACCCAATAGTACAATACACGTTGCAGCATTTAATTAGTTTTTCGAGCGTGATATTTCTTGTACGTGCGGAAATTATTTGAAAATTAATGTTATATATATATATATATATATATATATATATATATATATATATATATATATATATATATATATATGTTTTAGAATGGTACGTATGGACTACTTTATCTGGTGAAACTTGGTGGATATTCTACAAATTTCAAAAATAAATTAGTTTTCCCGCTAGGAAAATAAGGACAACATCAGGTCCTAGGTCCTTCAACGGAACTAAGGTCATGAAGTATTAATATGTGACGACCTAAGTTCCTTCGAAAGACCTAGGATCTGATGATGTCCACTTCAACGAAATCTAGGTCGTTAGAAATTTATATTATGTGGACAAACTAAGTGGCGCCTTTCATTTCAAAACGAAGGTCCTATTTACGTAATTCCCTACTTACAATTTAAGAGTTAACATCTTTGAATATTAGCTCACCTCAGTTCTCTAATTACAAGTCATATTATGTCTGTCTGCTACCGCAAATAAGGCTCCATAAAACATGTGTGTTGTGATTAGAAGGTTACCCATTTTTTGTACTACGTTGTCTAGTTTAATTAGAATTTGAAGTAAAAATTTTTAATATTGAATCGCCAGTGACTGCGAGTAAGCTATTGACGAGAGAATTAAGCTATTAAGCTTCGGTGCATTAAAATGATCGTAAGGTAAATTTCAAATGTAATTTACGGATATGTGTAAAAATGGTATAATTTCATCGCATCTGAAAACATTGATGTAACTATATTGAAGAAAATGAATCCAAAATATCAAATGCAAATCGAGTAAGGCGACAGGAAGGCAATAAGTATTCCTCTCTTCGAATCGGAGCTAGATGATGTCTTCAGGCTTATAGAAATGTAAAGAGCATTTTAACGCTTTTCTGTATTGGGAGTAAAGTCATATTAAAGGGAAGAAAGCGGAAATAAATATTCAGTAATATTTTGAACTAAACGTTTATTTAGTTATATACATGGACTAAGAAGTTAATCCAGGGAAATAGATAAGGAGGGAGGAATTAAGGGAATTAGTGGAGGAGGGTCTTGCCATAGGCGCCGTATCCGGCATAGCCCAAGGGGGAGGCGTAGGCGGCGACGGGGGCGGCGTGGTAAGCGGCAGCCACGGGGGCGGCGTGGTAGGCGAGGGGAGCGGCGACCTTAGCGACGACGGGGGCGGCGACGGCGGCCTTCACGACGGCACCTTCCTTGTGGACGACGGCGTTGAATCCGTTGACGGGGTCAGCGGTGTAGTCGACGACACGACGGGTTCCGTCGGCTTCGATGAGGCTGTACTGTCCCTGGACGACATCTCCGCTGCGGCTCTCGCTCTGGCTCTTGGAGTCTCCGGTCAGAGCATCCTGGATGTCATAGGAGTAAGAGTACTGGGGGTTGGGGTCGAAGTCGGTGTCGACGGCGACGGCCTTGGCGACGGGGGCGGCGTAGGCAAGGGGAGCGGCGTGGGCAATGGCGGGAGCGGCGTATGCGGCACGGGCGAAGGCGGGTGCGGCATAGGCGGCGCGGGCGTAGGCGGGTGCGGCGTATCCGTGAGCGGCGTAGCCGAGGGGTGCGGCGGCGTATCCGTGGGCGGCGTACGCGGCGGGAGCACCGTAGGTGGCGACGGTGGATCCAACGACCGCTGGGCTGGAGACTAGACCAGCGCGGGCCACGGCCACGAGGGCGGCGAGGACGATGAACTATGATAGCAAAAGACAATGTTGCATTTAATTAAAATTGTGTCGAGAAAAAATTCTAGATGATATATATTCCTCTTGGAATTCCGAGAGATTAGTCTATTGTTTTCTGATCTATAGAATTTTATCGTAGATTTTCTAGTAGTACTATTATCCAACCTCGAACGGAAAATCTCCAAAATGTGTGGATCGTAGGGCGCTTGCTATCGAAATGCTTACCTTGTATGCCATTGCTGTGTGGTTCACTCTTAGCTTAACACTGACCCTTCCTGTTGTTCGGCAGCGTATTTATACGGATTCGAATTCCTCCCTCATACGTGGCCGCCAAAAGACTTTCGTTTCGTGGCGGTCCTTTGGTTCCCTCCCCTTCCTTTCCGAACGTTGCACACCTTTCGGTCACTTAGCTAACGCCCATGCTATTATCTGAGTTTTTCTTTTCAATCTTTAGGTCATTCAAAGTTTTATTCTTTTGCTAATTGATACTTTTGTATCTTTATTCTCGTGCATAAATTTTTATCCAATTCTCTACTTCTTATTTTTGTTAATTTTTTGTATTATATTTAATTATAGCGTTAGTTGTAATTCTAATCGCGGGAAATTGTGTATACCTGTGCGTAAGAGTCCCTTGATTCACTATGCGCCTGTAGTTCATTTGCCAAAATTATTTCGACTTTTCCCATTTGGCACTTTTCAAGTTCATTTTTATCCAGGGCTATTTGTTTTTTTACATTTTTTTTATTTTTGGTCAAGTTTACTTTTTTTTAACACCAATGGGGTGGAATGTGCTTCTAAATGTTTTAACATTGTCACTGCTCATATAATTTGTGGCTTCAGCAATGAATTTGTACTTCCTTAATTTTTTTAAATATTAAATAAGAATAATATCAGGACATATTTACCAAGAATATCAGTTGTATATCTACAATGTTTCTAATAAAGGTTATCTTCTTATGACGACGCATTTATAAGATATTTTCCTTTCCTTCAATGTACTTGAAATGGCAGTGTAGGTATGTTATTTTTACATTTTTTTATATTTTTATTCAATTATTTTCTGCTGCTGCTCTTAATTCAGGTGTGGTTTCTTAGAAATGACATGATTCAGAGATCCCCTTGCGTCCATCTACGATGTGATCATGTCTTCCTATGCACATTGTTCATTTCTACGATGGAGAACAATGCGCATTTGGTTACATTATCTCCCAAGCGATAATAATTTGCCCTGTATCAACATAATTCACGTCAAATATTGATTTGATATGATCCTTCGTCACGAAAAAAATGCACGAATCCTCTCTTTCGTATTTTTGCGTGGTGGATTAGGAATAAAGTGTTCCTGAAGATTAAGGAAAATAAAGTCCTTACCTTCGAGGAATGTGACTTTGATTATTGTTGGAATTATTATTAAATCAGACAGTTGTTTTTGCCACGTAAGAAGGTGTTTTTTTTGTTTCTCTCTCGCCTTATATTTCTTGCCCCTTCGTCGTGGTCCACTGGTGTTCGGTCGGGTCCTCATCATTCCTTTCAGCATTCCACTTGGGTTTATGGCTTGCGAATTCGAAACGATACCTTCCCGTGGGTGCCGAAGTAATATCATTTACATGTTTTATTGTACAGCAGGTTCGGTGTGAATCTTTGGAGAGAGCCTTCGTATTAGTATGAAAGGGAAACGCCGATGGGAAATAGAAGCACTAGGGGAGCGAATAACGTCAAGGTCGTTTCAAGACCGGAGAATTTTGTGGGGATATTTTTGAGTCAAATGAAGCACGCCCAGACAAAAACGTACTGTGAGTCGCTTACCGATGACGTTGTGCCCTTAGGGGGGATAGGAGATTCTCATGACGCTATTCGCTCTCCCGTGACTACATTGGGCGTTGGTTTCGGATAACCTTGACGTAAGAGTTGATGCTACGAAACTAAATGATTCACCGGTGTTCTCAGTTTTTCAATATGACTTCGATATTGAGTTACGCACAGTAGGCACAGCAATCAGTTCTGTATTTGGTGCTTTACTGTAATCCTTTGCCCGGTATCGACCCAAGTGGCATGAAATTATATCGAAGGGTTGAAGGAATATCGACCTTTCGACAATATACGTGAATTGTGTCTTTTGGCGCTCTCCTTATATTTGTGGTCTAAATGTATTCATTTTTAATCATATATTTTCTCGGGTTGAGTATGTATCCAAACTTCTGAAATACAGCAACGGATAGTGTTATGTCGTAGATTTATCGTCATTAATGCAAAATTTTGCGGTGAGCCTACCAAAGTTTTCATTCATCTACATCTACCTGTTTGGTATCCTGCAGGGGACCGCTGCGGTTTGTGACAATCTGTGCTTCCACCTTGGGCATGTGCAATTAGAGTTATACGTCACGGAAGTGCTCGTGACTTAATTATGAATAATGTAATTCGACCGCTTTTTTTATTGGTATCAACTATGATAATTATTAGGCAATAATTATTTGGTCTTCGATCTTTCAGTTCGTTTAAGTTATTCACATAAACGTGATCAATTTAAAAAATATATCTACTCGAAGTTAATATATTTCAATATCGCATAGTCATACTCAGTACTGCGAGGTTACAATCTTTTCTTTCTGATCCCATTTTTAAAATACATTGCTACATAACAAAATAAAAACTGTTTGAAAAGGAGTTATTGGTGAGAATCTCCTCTTTTTATACTTTATATGTAACCTACCCTCTTTTGACACGTCAATCAAGTATTATTGCAACCGTGAGGTTTGCGAATGTGAACTTTTGCACCAATGCAAAATATTTTTTTGTCCTGTTGTTAAGACCCAACGTGCTGTGTTCCCCGTGGCGTCTTACACGAATGTTTGCTGCGGTGTGGAATGGGCTGTGAGAATCTTTCAGGAAATAATGTGAAGTCATTTATTGGTCTGTTGAAAAGAAAAATATTAAGTGAAAAAGTATAAATTTATTACCTTCAAATACATTGTTTTGCCCCAAAAAAGGTGGCTAATTAGGGCTAAAACTTATTGCGCATTCGTGCGATTTTGCACGATTCTAAAATTTTAATAAGATAACAAAACAATTTTAATCTTAAAATTCTTTTCTTAATTAGCCCTGTTTTTCGCATAAAAATGATCTTGGAGGAATGGTTTTGTAGATATTTTAATTAATCCAATAAAGAGAGATTTATTTTAAAAGGTGAGCTTAAGAGATAGTATTTTAAATTTTTGTTTATTGATGTAAAATAGTTTTTGAGGAAATCTTACGAAAGTAATAGAAACACAGAAATTAGAAGATGTAGAGAACTTAGAAATTATTTGAATGCCATTTAACTATAAATCCATATATTCACTTCAAAAAACTTTAATTCGAAACGTTTTCGTGAAAACATAAGAACATAAGGGATTCAACTAGTACGAATATGCTGTAGCACGCACCGTAGTTTTTCATTTTTTTCAAATTCATTATTAGTGACGCTCTCGTGAATACGAAGTACAGATGCGGATAATGATATTTATTGTGTGCAAATTTAAAAAAGTTTATATTAATTTAATGATATTATGCAAACAGGTTTATGGCAACTAATTACAATATTCACTTCAATTCAGTTGTAAATTTGTGGTAAACTTGTTTATGTTAATTATTATATTAGTTATTCGTTTAATATACTTTACCCATGACTATTTAGAAGGGTAAGTATTTCAGGGTGCTCAGAGTCGTGCCCTGGAATCTTACCCGGGTCCTCAGTAGATGAGAAGGTAAGTGCTCTACCCACTGGACTACCAGAAGCCCCAATATACGTATTATTTCTTTAAATTAAATTTGTCTGCCTGTTACCATATGAGATAAAGAAGGGGGTTCTTAAACAAACTCAACTAATATGGCCCTTCAAATCTTACCATTACAATTCATACGTATACAAATCATTCGATTTATTATCAATGGCTCTAAGCCAATATACTTCTGCGTTTTTTTGCTGAAATCCTGAAGTTTATTGCATTAAGAGTAGGCAAACATTTCAACAAATGGATCTCAGACGAGTGAAAAAAAGCCACGACAGACCCCATCGCAGTTGAAGTACGTCACGGTAAAAGCGTTCATGAAGCTTCTCTATTATTTTTTATACCAATCAGGATTAATGTTTTAAAGATGCCTTTTGATGTGTCCCTTTTACTATGGCATAGGTTTTCCTAACCGAAATCACTTAAATTTGAAGGCTGATCTGATGATAAAAATGGATTTCATTGCAGAGATATATTATTGAAAATAAATTAGACTTCGAATGAACTTAGTTTATGATGAATGGTTTTACTGTAGTATTTTCATTGGATAATTACTAAAGCTTTGTGCTTGATAGTTTGACACGCACAATGTGGATACCGTAAAATAATTCGCCTCTCCTTGAATGACTCCTCGCCTTCTTTATCTCTTTGTGTCATACTATATATCCATTTCTTACCAATTTACTATGTATGTATATGCGTTATCTACGACATAAAGATCAATAGCGCCCTATTCCAAAGTTTATTATTATCTACGATTCCTAACTTTAGCCCTTGCATTACCCTTACCATTGAAAATCCGGAGGTTGTCTGCATTCGCAATCCCAGTCTCAAGTGTATAGGCAGTCGACCTGGTTTGCCTTGTGATGCAACAGATTCAACTTTAATTGTGCCTGGAGCAAGATATGCCTCAGAAGTCGTATTGTGTGAAGCACATTTATCACTGCTATTCTTTTTCCCAAGCTTACTTCGTTTTCTCGGTCTAACCTTACAACAGTTTCCTTCTCCTCTTATTGAGCACTGCTATGGTAATAAATGCCCCGGAAATAATAATGTAAATGTGTGTGTATTTTGGTAGAACTGTTCGTGGAAGATTTGAAGTTCAACTTCTGTTTGACGTCTCTTTAATATAAATGTCAGTGAGCATCAATTTTATATTCATTCGCCGGTATTAGACTTTTCCAGTCTGCTGTTATATTTTGTTTTCATCTGCTATCCCAAACTTCATAATTGATAAAATACTTGTTAAATACGGTGATGTAGGCTGAACACTGGGGTGCTTTATCTGAAGAAGTTCATTCTAAAAAATTGTATATGTGTATATATATATATTATATATATATATATATATATATATATTATATACATATAATATATAAATATATATGTATATAATATATATAATATGTATATAATATACATATATATATATATATATATATAATACGGTACACTTATACGGAAATTTGCTAGTGTGTAAATACAATATTTATTTTATTTCTTTTCAGGTAAGTGATGACTTTTCTCAACCGTTGATAATTCTTTACCGGATTTGGACTTTGACAGGGTGAGTACATTTTTATGTTAAATGATAGCTTGTCAACAGCGGGAGTTTTAACATCAAAATCAACGCTTTTTTGTGGTAGGGCGTTATATTTCACTTAATACCTTCACGAACACGTTCACGCCTAGAAGTTCTTCTGACGTTATGATACCAGGAGAGTGTATAATTTCACAATGGGTGATCAAGATAAGCTCTACATATATGCTGTTTAAATTGAAACTATGCTGCCTCTAGAATGTTGGAGTATATTTTCAAATATATACATGTAAGTGGCGGTATTATAGTGGTGCTCGAGCGAGGAATTTTTCCCCTGAAACCAATCGATTATCCGTGGAATTTCGTGCGATAGGAAACAGTTTACTACGATTTTTTTCTCTCTTATGAGAATAAACGATAAATTAGCGTAAGCCTCCATTAAATTAGTGAGTAGTGGAACATATGTTGAAAATTTAAGTGTTGATTATTGCTTCGTTATCATTTACGTTTTGCATTTATGAGTATGATTGCATAAGGTAAGCTAAATGCACGCCCTGAGGATCCTTTGGGTGACGGATGCGCTTGATCAGGATCTTTCCTCGATACTTAGCAGAACATTTCTGATCTGCCAGATATATCAACTCCTATCAGCACTAAAATGCATGTGAATGTTGATTTACCCCATCAAAAGGCGCCTTCCTATCTAACGGTATTAGACTACTACCTTAATTACATGTAATAAGAAGTTGAATAATGACCAATTTCCAACTTTTATATTTCTGAAGTTGTAATAGTATTGAAAGGTAGGCTGATGGAAAGAAATATCTATACATCATATTCATTGATTGTTTTATTCTTGATAATCTCCTTCTCTGGCTTCTGTTCGTATTTGTTTTGAGTCTCCTTGAGCGCTGCTGTCCTTTTTGTTGCTTCAATTATTTTTAAAGAAAATTGTTGTAAGTTGGCAGTTTTCCAGGCGGAAAACATACATTCAATGTACGTTCATGCATAAAGTTTCACACATATACATGTAATAATCAAATTTAATGTTGCCTCTTTTCTCAAACATATATAATTTGTTTGGGCATGAATCAAATAGTTCTGCAGGTAAACTGTTCCGGTTAATGATTGCGATGTTGAGAAATGAAATTTTTTTACAATAGTTATTTACACCAGAAATTTTACCCTGTAATGATGGTCATTTCGTCCAATAAAATTATGATTCCCCACTTTTTTCCCTGATTCTCTCCAAGCTACAGGGTCCGTACAATAAGTATCGTGATTGGTTCGCTGTCCGACTGGTCGGCTCGGTGGAGGGGTCCCCCACCACTCAGGCACACTTCAGTCCGGTCACCTCCGGGTATGCGTTGAGACAGGAGGTAGATTTTTGTGACAGGTGATTGTTTGTGGTGTCGTCGCGCCAGCTTGGCGCGCACCCTCGAGCAACGTTACGCTGTGAAGTTTTGCGTTAGCCTCGAGAAATCTGCGTCGGAGACCCTTGAACTCATTAGACAGACTTATGGGGATGATGCCTTAAGCTACACAAGAGTTTTTGAGTGGCGCAAAATGTTTAAGGAAGGTCGGGAGCTCGTCGAAGATGAGCACCCTGTCGGATGCCCGACCACCTATCGAACCGATGCTCAGGTGGCCAAAGTGAAAAACGTTTTGCACTCTGACGGACGTTTAACCATCGCCCTTATCAGTGAGGAGACCGGCCTTTCATTCAGTATATCTGTCGGTCAGTATATCTCTCACATTCATTCGAGCCCGCATATTTTTCCCTTAATTTGTAAAAATTCCCAACCAAATATTTTTAATATTTGAGTATTTTTTTCCTCCTGTGACTCCCCAATACATATCTGGCAGCCTTTCTTTGTACCTTCCCCAGTTTAGCAAATATATCCGCCTTCATGCGAGTCCCATACTTGTGATGAGTACTAAAAAGTTGGTCTTACCAAGCAAGGTCTTTTACGCCTTTTCCTTAGTTGCTCTACCGTTGCAACGTTCTGAAATCTCTCTTAGCAATTAATTCCAGAATCCCCTCCCCGCCTTTAATCCTTGGTTAAATAAACACCAAAGTACTTGCAGATATCACATTTAGGGATGACATTTTCAGAGAATTAGTAGTCCCTATTGGTTACAATTATGGGCCTTGTTTCTAAAAGTGATGGATTTGCATTTACTAACGTATTTGATGCACTCCACATACTACAGAAGATGTTTCTGTCTCTACTTTCCTGTCATTCAATCTTTGCATCTATCCTACCAGCTCTATCGAATCGAATATTTGCAAAATCGTCTACTTCTTCAATACTTTTCCCGTTCCCTCACTCTGTCTTTCATCCCCTTCTACTTTTTAAATATGCCTACCATTTTCGTTTGGGCGAATTTCATCCGAATATTTTCCCATATGTTGGCTAAGGTAAGTTAAACCGATCCTCCTTCAGCTCTTGTGAGCTCCCAGCCAGAAATTTGCTTCGTCGAAGTGAAGAAGAAAGCACACCTTTATAGGTACACCTTCAGTCATGGCATGTAAAGTATGATATCTACTCAAAACTATCCTCACCTGTTCTCTTCCGAACAGTTACTTCAAAGTACTACGAAGATTATTTTATCCATAAATTCTTTAATTTCATCTTACACCCAGAATGTGTATGCAAAGATAATTACCCTGGCCTTCCAATGTTTTTGTATGGCAAAACTTTACTCTTACTCAAGATTTTTACTCTTTCTGGTGTGACGGCTCTTTCCACTTGTATCAACCAGCCAGCTTATATTCCGCCTACTAATATGTTTGGCTCATTTTGCATGCTCCTCGTTACTTCTATTAAATTCATGAATACTACCCATCATACTTTGTGTAACTCTTCATGTATCAATATATGTTTGTAACTCTGTATTCGTCCCGGACAATAATAACATAGTATTTAAATTCATTTCTTTAGGTTTTCATTTCTTATCCTTTATTTCAATTTCAATAAACGCTTCTTATTTCCTCTAAATCATTTAATTTTGCCATGTCTCCTTCTGCCAGTCGTATTTTTTGCCTTATCTTACAAATTTGCTAACATTTTCATCTTCGTATATAACATAAACTATCCTTTTAGCTTTCTCGCCTTAGACTGAAGTCATATTCTTTCATATTTTATCTTAGCACTCAGAGAAAATCTTCATTTGTCTAAACCCCTCCTGTCCCTTTCGATTTCCCGACCACATGTTTTCCGCACAAAAATGCAGCGCGTTGAATAATCACTTCTTTAAAATCATTCCAAACCATCGCTTACACTTTCGGAATGCGTTTTCAGTATGTTTTTTCATTGGTCCTGAGTAGAGTGCTGTTAATATTCAATCATTCATTCTGTTGCCTTTTTACTTTCTTCTGAACGTCCAAGCCCATGATGCTCTATTTTCTCTGTTAATCTACTTTTGAAACTAACTACGAATTTCTAGTCTGTTTCACGTAGGTACCCGTCATTGTTCATCTTCCTTCACCAATGTTTTCAGTCTCTCAACGAAATCAATTATGCTAGTTCTCTAAGAAAAATCCTTATAATTATGCATATGAATACATTATATTTAAATCATGTATTTGGGAAATTAATGCGAAAATATTATATGTATTTGTGTATTCCGTGTATGCATATGTATACGTATATGTGTGTGTGTTGTGTGTATATATATATATATATATATATATATATATATATTCATATTCCGCCGCATGCCCATGACTTCTGATGTTGCAAATATTGTCGCTATATTATTGATTTAATCAGATACTAAAGAAATTAAAAGACGTGAAACTCACCGTCACGGGCAGTTTCCTGGGCAGTAGTTGGTGTAGTGTGATGGAAATATTGAAATTTCAGTAAATATTAAGTGTAGGAATAATGCATTAGTAAAGCCTGCATTAATATTAGATGTAGTGGCTCATTTAGGTGCGAGCAAATATAAAATTAAGAGATTCACGCAACTTGAGATATACACCCATATTTTTCACATTTCCTACGGAAATTTAGAAAATGGGGGTTCGGAACTCCTAAAAATTACTCAAAATAAACTACAGGTATTCAGATAGGTGGTTTGGCAGGGTTTTATTGATCCACAACCAGTAAATTTCAGCCATTTCGTATTCCCAACGGCAACCTTAATTTTTATCTTGCAATCAAGTATTCGTTACTGTAAATACTTAGGGAAACGAATAAAGGAGCCTGATTTTTTTGTTCTCAAAAATAACTCATTTGGATTTTAACGATGACATCCTCAGTAACCTAACATTTTTTAACAAAAACTGAGTCAATAATGGTGAGGCGGCGTTTTTTTAAAGTGTAGGTGATTATTTACTAATGTTAATTTTGGCGGGCCTTTTGAATAAATATCGCCATAATTACAATAGCGGTTTGCGTGAAACGAGCATGCATGCACGTGCGTGCGTCAGAAATTTGCAAACATTTAATTCATGTCTTTCAGATTAAAATAATTTGGCGATAAGCAATGAATGTGATTGTAAATTTAAAAAATTACCACGGTTTTAAGATGGAACCCTATATTTAAAAGATCCTAGTAATTTATATGAGGTGATGGAAACTAGATGTAAATGTTTTAAGCAAAAATCGAAAATTAAATAAGGACAATTTGCACTTTTCCACAGTTTATTTAACGTACGACGCGTTTCAACTCACAGAGTCATCATCAGGTACAAGACTTGTCTGATGTCTTTGTCTGTACAGTCTTGTACCTGATGATGACTCTGTGAGTTGAAACGCGTCGTACGTTAAATAAACTGTGGAAAAGTGCAAATTGTCCTTATTTCATTATGATGAACTTCCACGACCTCAAGCCTGAATCTGTTGAACTTAAAAATCGAAAAATTGAAAAACTTTATCGTCTTCTCTGTACCTTTAGCTATTATCATTTAATGAGGATTAAATTAAAATAAGAAGGATTTAAATGTTCTTCCATACTTTCAGCAAAAAAATATTAACTAAAGGAAACTCATCAAATTCCCGATGAGTGTATTCCACTCAATTATTAATACATGCCTATTAATCTCCCTGCAGAATGTATCATTAAAACTGCTTTTTAACACACACACACACTTTTAAAACTGTTTATCACTAAGCATCAAGCCCAGAAAAATACCAGACGGCACTCTTAAGCTGCTGGCGTTGCATATTTAAAAAAAATTGTAACCATTATAGTTAAGGCACTCAACGTGGATCAAATCTTAAGAAGTCACCAAACACACCGTATTGAGAGCCGACCGCTTTCAAATTTTGCTGACATCTAGCGTAATAAGGAAAATGCGAGGTATTGCAGCGTATTAGTATTGAGATTAGTACAAATTTCCAAATTCTAGTAGTAATAGCCGTTAGGTGTGAGATATTTTCTCTGCGGTTGACACGTATGGTTGAAGAATGCCACGGATTAAAACCCTTCATGCGTTAAATGTGCCAATTTTTGTGATAAAATCAAGAATAATGTAATTGTAGGAACGTCTCGCTTGTATTATTACCTTAGGAGCAATTTAATCAAATTATTGAAAAAATATATTTTTAGTAACATCCAATATTTTGACGTAGAAATATAACCGTGTATAAATTAAATGGTGAAGTAATGTCCTGGATGATGGAGCTCGAGTTTGAACTTGAATATAAGTCCTAATGCAAGGCAAATCGTACGTGTCTTTATGTGTGTACCTGTTGATGGTAAGTTTATTTTTTAATTACTGTGTGTGAAATTGCGCATTCATTACTCTTTAATGAATGATAACATTTTTAAGCTAAGCCTAGCTCAACTAATCGAATGAAGAAAATGAATATTCATTTCAATCCCAAACCAATGGATATTTTCATTGGTAAAATTTTCTCGATTGTAGCTGTATGTACTTGTACTTCTCATTATTCGTAAATTGACCCAATAAGGGAGTCTTTTTTCTATTTTTTGTAAACGACGATTTTACTATGTCTGGCCTTGAATATTTCTAGGGTGGAGCAACTGTGCGACCTCCTACTGTTAAGCCCCGTGGAGGCGAATGAAATCGTTTTTTAGAAAGTAAGAGCGATACTCGTTTGTAAATGCGTTTTCACGCCATGTGACTCTGAAAAGTCTTGATACCTTACCGACTCATTATCAAGACAACGCTCTCTGCATCATTTTCGACCTTGCCTCATCGTCTTATCGTCATTTCCTCGCCTCCATGGGCCCAGATTTTTATTTTCCTGTGCACGTTTTTTTTATCTGATCCATTTAATTCACCTTTGAAATGTTAGCTTTTGAAATGTTTCGAGGTTGGTGCAGTCTGCTTAGCAATTCATTTTTTTCCTCCACAAAGGCAATATCTTCTTTGTTTTCCCGATGGTCCGTGGGTTTTCGTATTCCTGGACCATTATTTTCACCGGTGATTTCCCTTGAGACCTTCCCACCGACCCTTCTGGTTCGCCCTTTGAGAACCGGCATATTATTTTAAAGAGCTTCGTGGATATGTATGAGTCGATGAGATGGTGGAATGCGGACGGCCAAGGAAGTACGCTGAACTCACGTTGTAATCAATTAATCCCCCGAAATATAAACTCCCCATTTTGACTGGCGTTAGGCTGTTTGGAACTATTGCTTTAAACCCTGCATTCTTTCAAGGTCCACCTTGTTCGCTTACACGGAGCAAGTTATTTTCTCTTATCTCTGAAATCTTCCCTCCAGTAGGGAGCGTATCGAATGGATTCCCGATTTAACGTGCCAATTTTTCAAGTGATTGGATAATATATTTAGTAACCTTTCATCTGCCCGAAGGAAGTCCTAGCAACGGGCTGGATGGACCACATTTGATCCTTCCGAACCAAAATCCAGTTATCTGATTAATGTACGATGTATTCCCTTAGATATTATCTTTTAATTTAGCTGTGTCCCTCGGAAAATTTTTGTAGAATATTAAATTTCTCTTAGGTTTTTGCGTTTCAGTGGATATAGAAAACAACCAATTCTGAATATCTTGCAATATTCCAATTCATACAGGTATATATTCTTTTTCTGCTGCCTCCTGACTCCTCCGAAAGGTCCGTGAGTTTCGTTAAACTCTTTACTTTTCCTCCATTATCTTTATAAGTTTAATAAATCCAGCAGCCTCATATATATATATATATATATATATATATATAACGATTGTACGGAAAAACTCATACGAGCGGCACAATAATTGGCTGACACAACATAACACAAATAGAAAAGAATAGACACATATAAAAGAACACTTACACGGTAAATTGTTCGAGCTTTCGGCCCTCTCAGGGGCCTGCTTCAAGAGAGACACTCTCTTGAAGCAGGCCCCTGAGAGGGCCGAAAGCTCGAACAATTTACCGTGTAAGTGTTCTTTTATATGTGTCTATTCTTTTCTATTTGTGTTATGTTGTGTCAGCCAATTATTATATATATATATATATATATATATATATATATATATACAGTTACCTGTATATACACATATCATATGTATACAAACATTTATATGTGTATATATATTTACATACTATATATATAAATGTATATTTTATATATATATATATATATGTATATTCATACATTTGTATCTTTAATTGTGTGTATATATATATGTATATTCATACATTTGTATCTTTAATTATGTGTGTATATATATATGTATATATATATATGTATATATATGTATATATATGTATATATATATATATATATATATATATATGTATATGTATATATATATATACACATAATATCCCATGTATATATATATACATGGGATATTGCTGCTGCATGGGTTCCCATCAAAATGCAATCATTTAATTCAATTAATTTATTTTTTCCTTATTATATTCCTTCTTCGGTTTATTCGGGACATTAATTTTGGCTCAATAAAATTTGAAGTTTTCGAACATTTGAGCTCTCGACTGCTCTGGATATACGGTAAAAGCCGATCAGTTAAAGGCCGAGGAGGTCAAGTTGCGTAACATTTCTTTCACGTTAGGTAGATTGACAGCATACGCCACTTAAGGTGTTTTTAATTATGTAATGCTTGGCAAAGCTAACCCCTTCAAAAAATTCTGTACTTTTTTAGTATATAGACCTTCTGTGTACTTTGCAGATTTTAGCAGAGAAGAAAGAGTTAAGTTTAACTGAGAACGAGTCATTCGCTTTGCCGTTATGGTCGATGAGTCGAGTGACAGTGACGTAACTAGCAACTGGCAAACCGAGTATTTGATTTTATAGTTTATCTCTTTTTATTTCGTCCAGTTCAAATAAACATTTGTTCGAGCATTGGATACTGTAGACAGTTTGTCAGCTGTCTGCACACAAGGGAAAATGGCCGTTTCGTTCTGTGTTGGTGTTTAAAAATTTCTGTTTGTGTTTAAAAATTTCTGTTTGAGTTTAAATACTATATACTCATTTTTGTTAACCGTTTTTGGTGATATTTAATCTCTTTATCAAATTATGGAGTACATCTCGAGGATGTGGAAGTAGGATTCGTTGTTAATGGCCCTGTTTCACTTTTGGAAGAGGGAATACATATGCTGGAGGGGCAAACCTTCATGTTGCGCTCGCCACGTTCCGGGATATATATCGTGCTTGTATTACAACTGATCAAACCGATCTGACGAGAAACAGCACTGTTATGGAATTATTTCTCGTTAACGATTCTCTCAGTGTGTAAGGTCCCGGACTACCACCCGGATATAGCAGAGCATTTACACTTTAAAACAAGGCAATAAGTCATTATCCTGTAAAATGATAGAATTGTTAATAACTTGTGCGTGTTTAATTTTATTTATCGACGTTCAAAATATGTACATCATGTGACACGTTAAGCATTTAAATTCCTTCATACATCTTTTCCAAATGTAGAAATTTTGGGCAAGTATTTTTTAAAAAGATTATACGAATTTTGCACAAAATCTAGAGCTTAAATTAAATGGTTTGAGTAATTTCAATGGTGACGAGTCGTTCATTCATTATTTTAAGCTTGACTCAATGGAAACAATTCATTTTATAATGAAAAACTATGTATGACTTTGTAATTCCACAGTATTTTATTTTGACACGACCCGGGTTTCGATGTTCATGATGACGTTGAGCGTTGAAACTGTGGAATGACAAAGGTATATAGGTTTCCAATTCATATCGATATATTTTGGGAGGCAAAATCGGTAATATTATGATTGGATAAGTCCATAAACTTCTAATTGTTCAAAAAGAGATAAAGAATGTAATTAACGAATATATTAAATGTGGAAAAATAAAAAAATTAAATTTCCTTCTTACGCGAATATAGTGTTCACTTAAAGGTGTAAAGAGGGAAGTAATAGTTTCACAAGCTTATTATGATTCTTTTTAAGGTTTATTGAGCGTATAGATCACCTTTGAACTTCAATAAACAAGCCTTATAAATTCATAGTGCGCAACAATTCAGAGCGTGGGCAGAATTGGGGTTTTGGCGCGCTATGGGGGAAGTGGCTCCCGGTCATTATTTAGCGCTTCTTGATAGTCTTCGGTTTCAATCCCAAAGGCCATTAATTCCCCGCCGTCTCTTCGATGTGTTGTTTCCATTCGCACTGAGATAAATTTTCGGTGCGTGCAGGCATTCGTTGGCTTCCCACTGCTTTCCAGATAGCTTCGGTGATTGCTTGGTTTCCTAACGCGACCTCGAATTTGAAAATCAAAGCCTTCGAGGCGCCATGCCGATGCCTCATCATTCTCTTGCCAACTGCCTACCCAATTTTCCCCTCCGTTTTCTTGTGTATTAGGAAAGATAGAGTTGTTAGATAAGTGCAAATCATGACCTCTTTGAGGGCCACGGCCATCGGTTTTTATCTCCCCCTGTGGAAATTTTCTGAACTTAAAGTCGTTATTCAAATCTGCGCGGGGAGGGGAGATTTGAGAAAGGTAAATTCGTTCCTCATCGTTGATATTTCTTGAGAGCGATCTTGGCGTATCTACGCTTACACAAATCAATCTCATAGGTGGGTTTCTTGGTGGGGGTGGTCGTATGGCTTTTTTTTAATTTACAAACTCCTTGGGCAATACTTATCATTCCGGTCTTTATATCACGATTGGTAAGTTTTTGTTTCAATTGCGTAACGCTGAGTGATCACACCCTTAGAATCTCGAGCTGGGTGTTTATAATTTGTCAGGCGGATGATTCCATGGGGAATTTGAATGCTGAGAACTTCACACGGCTAACTGTTGTATTCTTCATTTATTTAGCGGATATTCGTAGCTTAGAATACTGAATTGGTCGACGCGTCTATGAATGGCAGTAAGAAAGTATACGCATTCTGAATATTAAGAACATGCAACTGTACTGCCACATTAATTTTTTTCTTTCGTTTCTCTGTCGAATGCAATTTCTGGGGCTTTGTAGGATGAATTCAGTCTTTATTGGTAATCTACCTTTGTTAGTTCAAACGTCCTTATACGCACACGTTTCCCGTGTAGAATTCATGTACACGTTTCAATTGATTGCTATTCGCGTTTACAAAGTCTTTTCCTTCATTATTTCTACTCGCTTTACTTCGCCTGTGGTAAAATTAAAGTATTATTTTTTTAGATCCCCGGCTGTATTTTAATTTCTTTTAAACATTTCACGCGACAGAAATCATGCCCTTGTATCTAAATCTGGATTCAGCACTCCAGTGCGATTAAATACAAGTACGGTAGCTTTTTAATGATTGGTAGAATTCTTTCTGACTTTCTCCATTAATGAGATGCTTGCAGTACCTCCCATATGTATAACCTAACGTGAGAGCTGGACTGGTTTATTCATCCATTTAACGTGACTGGTGTGTCAAGATTCTTCGCGCTCATGCCGTATAATGGTAATGTAACCGTAATATTTTGAAATGTTCGAAAAAGGAAGTTATAATTTACGAAAAATACCTCGCAACATCCAATTTAGGACGTGAATGCTTAACTGGTGACTTAGTAATGCAATTGCAGAGCAGAGATCAACGGTTCTTCTGATTGTATTCTTTTTATAAGAACCCGTCTTTCTGTGCCTTAATGTTGCTATTTTACGTCGTAAGTGGATCGAACAAAAAGAGTGGGTTTAACTACTCATAAATGCACTATTTATCAAATTGACTGGGATAGCATGTAGTTGTATCGGGGACACATTTATATTTATTATTATTTATTGTTATTTATTATTATTTATTGTTATTTATTATTATTTATTATTATTTATTGTTATTTATTATTATTTATCATTATTTATTATTATTTATTATTATTATGTATTATTATTTATTATTATGTATTATTATTTTTTATTATTTATTATTTGTTATTAAAATTAACAGATGCAGATAGACTATCAGGTGGCACACAAGTCCAAGTAATCACGAAGTTAATAAGTAAAATCAGTCAGTAAAAAAAAAGTACCCTTAAAGGAAACTTCCAAACACAAAACAAGAAAACCCCCAGCCCATTAGCATCAATCGATAAGCAAGTAAAAAAAGATAAAATAAAAAATTAAGCTGTTACAGCACACATCAATCAAATTATTACATAAATTGCTTGCATCTTTTCTTAAAAGTATGCAATCTGTTAGGAAAGGGCTCGAATAGTTTTGCAGGTAAGGTTTTCCAAGATCAAGTGTATAAAGAATACTTACTGTCTGAATAACGGAAACATCCAAGCGAAATAACTTTACGAGATATGCATAAAATTAATTGAGCGTTTAACCATTGATTTAAGTTGAAATGTTATTGAACGCTTAAAAATTAAGCTGTTGTGAACATCTAACAAGGTCTAATTCTTAATTACAGCAATTGAGTAGTGAAAAATTCGTTTTCTTAGATATCATTAGATATACATGTATTTAGTATTTATCATTCAGAACTTATATGAGAAAATACGCCGAGCCCATGGTAGCATTTTTTGTATTTTCTTTTTAATAGGAAATATAGAAGTGGCTCCTCATGTTAGAAGAACTTACACCCGAATATTGTGTTAAATTTTAGGTTTTACAAAAACTAGTGTATGCCATTTCGATTTAGTTTGGTGATTATTCTGTACATCTACATAAGTTCGCAGCAATATCAATCTTCTTTTTTTCAGAGTGAACTTTCTTTTGGGTGTATTATTTAAATCTCAAATCTAGATTTGACTGTAGGCTGTGATATTATAAAAGAGAGAGAACAAATTATTTGCTCCTTATTTTTTTAGGGCAGCTGATCTCAACAGCTAGCATATGTATTTCATTATTTTACTCTTTCACGTAAAATAATAGTTAAGGTGGAAGCTGTTCCACAAAATATTATTTGAGTTGTCCTCGTACTGTAATAGCTCGAATATATTTAGATCCGCGTATATTTAGACTCGTACCCACTCAGGTGCTAATTTCCCTAATGGCACTGAAGAATTATAAGAAAATATTCGTAATTATTCGCATTCATTTCTGATAGAATCTCTTTTTGGAGTGGAATTGGTTCGGTGCATAATATATTAATTTTTTCTGCATTTATTTGGTAATTAACTATGAATTTGCACTTTTTTTAATTAAGTTGCCTGCGAGCACCAAGCCACAGTTATTAAAATGATGCAATGAAATTGCATATTAATATCAACCAGCTTGTTTATTTTTTTCGGTTTATCTAATTAAAGTATAATTTTCTGTTTTTGTGAGTGTTTGTTATTGATAAATGTGATTCACTAAAAATATATTGCCCTTGGTAAACCACTATGTTCAAATCGTATAATTTTAATCGACTGAAATCCGAGCATGTAATCTCTAATTTATAATGAATGCCTATTTTTCTCTGTTGGCTTCTTGGAATAAATCGGGAAACTTCCTTTATCCTGGGGTGAACTTTCAATTAATTGTGAATGCGGGGAAATGGTTTTGTTTCAATACAATCGACTGAAAATCATGACCCTTAAAATTCATTTAATATGAGCTCACAGTGAGGGACCAGTCCAATAGAAAAGTCTAGAAAAGTTAGTCTCAATAGAAAAGTTTCCCATCTATTGGCTTTATTCACTGTTGTAGGAGTCAAAGCTTGGAATATCTTTATTTATTTTTTCCAGTTCATTCCTCCCTTGACCCAAATTAGTACATTAATCGAAGTTTCTAGATTTCTTGGCCTAAGATATCCATCCTCGCTCCCGTAAAGGTCACTTGGCAGGGAGGAAACTCCCCAAGCGTAGCTGAAATCCCTAAAGTGTATGTTTCATAACGAGGGAGTTTATATACAAATAATTTGCATTTTTAATAGAACACGTTGGTACTTTTTAAAAGATATATTTATGAAATATTCCTAAGTATTATAAATTCATTGATTGGAATCAACCAGCCAAGCGTAATTGAGAAGTTGTTTATTGATCACTTAACCAAAGTGTTGGCATTTATATCTGAACTCCTCTGCAATTCAAACATTTCAGAGTGCAAAAATCATTCGCCTTGACCGGAATCTTTGTACACTCTGAAATTGTTGCATTGAAATTCATATTAGCGGATGACTCGCTAAAAGTTACTGTTGCGGCATCTCCCTTAATTTCTTGGAATTCCTTTGCAATACTTAAGTAATACATGTTGTCAGAATTATCTTGAGTAATGCAGAAGTTCTCATCTGAATATCGTGAAAAATGTATTTTTTTTAAATAAGAAGAATTATGTTTGAAGTAATTATATTTTAAAGAAGTATTTGTTTGGTTGCACGCAGACGTTAAGCCATTTGAGTTGTCCTGGCAAACTTTGTTTTTTATTTCACCGTTCTTAAGAGTTAACTGAGGTTTCGCACTACGGTACCGGTGCACTTATAAGAATTATGTCCAACCTCTCCAAAGGGAGAAATTTATGTAGAGCCGTTTGTGTTGGCGTGGTGGTTAACGGGCCCGCCTTGCTATCCCAAAGGTCGCGAGTTCGAGTCCCGCCTCAGGCATAGGAGTTGTGTAAACTCTGGTGGTTCGACCATTGCGACACATTGCGGCAAGCTCTGGATAATCGAACCACATGGGTGTGCCCGTTAGAGACGTCAGCGAAAGAAAAGAAACGGTCCATGTTGCCGATTCCTACGTGCTAAAAGTAATGGTTCAGGCATGCTCTTCGTGACCTCTTGTTTCATTTCCTTGTCCTTAGGAGAAATTCCCCGGCCTTAAACTCTAATTATTTAAGAAGGATCTAATTGGGGTGTTATGGATCAGACGCTTTTGGTGGATTTTAAAAAAACAACTAATCCGTCATCCATAATGAGCCTGCGCTGTTATTGGGAAACTTTCGCGGTGGAATAAATTGAATTGAAAACTAGGGTTGATCTTTTGAATTTATTCCAACCTCTTCGTCACAATCGGGCCGATTCGAGCGTTAAACTTAGAAGAGAGGAGCGGGCTCAGTGGATGCGGCCGCTCTCTTGACGGAGCGGCCGCGGCGCGGAGGGGCATTCCTTAGCCGCCCCGCTGTTTCCATGCGCTGCTTTTTCGCCGTTCCAGTTTCGAAGACGCCAGGGAGGGACCTCAATCGAGTATCTCGCCCTTTTCTTTTCGCTCCATCCCGCAGCGCTTTGAAAAGCGAGAGTGAAGGGGCGTGGCCGGTTGAAAAACGTCGGCGTCTGGCTCGCGGAGTGGGATGAGGAGTTCTTGGAGGGGGGGGTGGAGGAAGGGGGGTGTTGCGTCTCGTGAATCGCCTCGAGGGCGGCGCCGGGTGGGTATGGGGAGTGGGGAGGGTGAGGTGGCAAGGCCGCTTAGAAAGTGGATCACGCATGTGTCGGGTCAAAGATGCGGAGGAATGAGATTTAGAGTCGAGGTGAGGGGGCGGTTGGGGGAACGGGTGTCTTTTGGTACTGTGAAGGATGGGGGGATTCGAGGGAAGGGGTGACGAATGTGGTCAAAAGGGAAGGACTGTGGGAGGTGGGGGCGCGGATGAAGGGGGATCGGTATGGGTTTCTCGAGAGGTGGTTTCAGGGGTGCGAGAATAGCGCAAGGGCGGGGCTTTCGGGGTTTGGCCGCTGCAGCCCTGGGGTCATAGCATGGAGAGGACCCTTCTATGTGTCGTTATCATAGATTCTATAGGGGTCGTTAGGCATGTGGTACTAAGACTGATCAGATATTTTTGCCTTCCAGAGTATTATAACACTATTGCTCAAGCACTGGGAAACTTTACGCCTGACGCCACAGGTCTGCTGAGGGTACACAGCTTTCCTTGGCGATACGCTACTTTTACCATTTTTAAATTATGAATCTGGCTTAAAATGATGTGATCGTAATCATTTTTCACCGTTTCTAGACCGGGCCCGAAACGATCTAGCCGCCGAATTCTCTGATCCGCAAACGTTTGAGGGTTTTAATGGGGGTGGTAAAACCAGTCTGAATGAAGGATACAGGTGGACGCTTGCCTTCTCTATGGTTTCTACTAAGTGTCCAAATTATTGTTCTGTCCCCCCTCAAAACGGCGGTCTTTTATGTTTTTAGCCCCCCTCCCCAATGGAATAAAATATTGCTGGCATGCCCGGTGGTGGATATCTCCACATCGGATTGCGCAATGGCATAGGGGCGCGGTGGCCCGCTGGGGAAAGCACTCGATTGCCGACCCGAAGGATCGCGGGTTCAGTAACGAGTGATTGGATTACAGGAGCCCAAATTAGGATGTGTGATTTTCCTGGGTAGTTCCGCGGTGTCCAAGAGGGAGCGGCTGAGGGAAAGGACCCGCTCCGTTCCCCATAACCCCAATTCGTGGTATCATGCGCCTCAGGACTTAAAGGGAGCCTTCCCTCTCACCTATCTCAATGAAATTCGTCGGTGGGTATTGTTTTGCCCCAGTCCTATTGAAATTGATCGAATGCGCGAAGTACGGCGCTGAATGACTTCCGATGAATGAAGCCAGAAATAAAATTAAGTGGCTTCATTTTCATGCTAATGTGCGTAGGCTTTTGCCGATAACGGACCTAATCAAACCGATTTCACCTTCTCTTTGTGTGGAACGTATTTAAAATTCATAATGATAAGTTGAAATCACTCTGTTGATTTTCTCATTTCATTTGTTCAACCGACCATGGTTGTGCCATTATTTAGGTTCAATTCGTCAGAACAGCGCACAGTGCTGGAGGCCGTGGATCGAGTGAATGTTGTGAGAAAATAAGCAAAGTGAAATTACCTGATTGTAATGGATGAGAAATATTTCCCCATAGTAACGCCCAATACCATTTCTTATTTTTAAACACGTTTTGGTTGCTTGCTTATTCACTTGGGGGGTTAGTGTTTCGTTTTGTAATAATCACGCTACGTAATTTTAAGCTCTTTTCTGCATCGGCCCAT
Organism: Hetaerina americana; assembly: GCF_022747635.1. Taxonomy (NCBI): domain Eukaryota; kingdom Metazoa; phylum Arthropoda; class Insecta; order Odonata; family Calopterygidae; genus Hetaerina; species Hetaerina americana. Next base: position 85,490,262 of record NW_027286069.1, read on the forward strand.
TTATGTAATTATTCCCTTAGTTCTGTGTAAATTAAACTAACATTCGCTTAAATATGTAGATGTACTACGTTTCGAAAAACAGATGTCAGGCATTTCCTTTTTTATTTTTATTTGATGACGCAATGTGCCACTGTCGTCAGAAAATGTATAATCTTTTAAAACGTCTACTTAATTTAGCGTTGGTGGGAGGGTTAAATTAACTTACTTTAATGCTATCCTCAGAATCGTCATCTGCACTCAAGTTAATGCGCTCGTGAGATTAAACGAGTTTTAAATTGAGAATGTTTATCATCGAGGAGAGATTTTAGCCCTAACAAAAAAGAGCGTGTTTCTCAAGAAGTTAGACTCAAGCTTTATTTTTATTCGATTACCTGATATCCCATTCATGTTTTAGTAAACCTTATATATAAATAAAATATTATTTAATCGTGGCATCAGGGTACATTCATCTTTCCAGGTCTCACCTTTTTGTTCAATTTTCTACCTAATTTGAAGTGATAGTATCTCTATAAACGCGGGGGCCTTAAATACCTGACCCGTGAATACTTGATTCAGTAAATATTATGACATTATTAATAAATACTAAGTATATAACAAAATAATTGGTGCCAAGAATTCCACCATAGCAGTTTCCACCTGCCTGAAGTTATTTTGTTAATTTTCAACAATTTATGCTTTCAACTTTATCTGAATGGAATAGCTTTGAAACCCGTAGTAGTCATAGATTTTAATATCTAGTAGTATGGATCTTGCATTCATAACCATTTGACAAACTAATAACGTAGAAAGTTGCGATGACATGTTTGTTTAGGTGTATAAAACTTGAGAGGCATTATTACTATTATTTTTTTTATATGCGGCAAAATTTGTCTGTCTTTAAAACGTCTCGTGACCAATGGTGACCCAATAGAATTAGAAAACTCATTTGAATCCAATATGGTGCCGAATTGTCACTTGTACTCTTTTACAGCAGTATTTTCCTTATTCCACCGTTGTTTCTTTTGATTTTATGTATTGTTCTACATTCCTGTCGTTTAAAAGTTAATGATGGTTTGTTACCCAATTGCCATCGTTGTGTCGTGTGAGTTTTCTCTCTCTGCTATACGTACATTTCGTTGCTACTCAACTTTCGTATTATTTTCAATCATTAATGATGTATTTTTTGTAATCATCACACGTTGCTTCCACTGAGTAAAAGATTTGTATTTTCGTTAAGTTATTGTTTACCCTAATCTTATACGTAACTTCATGTTTTATATGAGGATTTAAATCAGCTCCTTTCTCCAATGAGAATTATCATTGCTTCTAAATAGTATTTTCATTGTACTCAGAAAATAAATTGCAATTAATTTTTTTTCCTATGGAATGTCCCACGAAGTTAATCCCGAAGTCGTAGCTCCCTTCAATTGCAAAAGTTATGCATTTTTTCGTTTGTTTTATCTCATAGATTCTTAGTGTTTTCTCCTAACTCTTTGCGAGTCTCCAAGAATCAAGTAATGTTCTGGAGTACATACCTTGATAGACTAGGGTTATTTAAAATTTTCATGGGTCAGTCAGGAATACATTACGTCATGTGCATTCCCATCGAAAAACCCTAAAGGTTCACAATGGAATTCTCCATGCCACTTGGTGCTCCATAATGTCACCGCTTGATTTGGCCCCCGTTTCTCAATCGCAGATGAATGTCACACGACAAAGCATGCCGAACTTCGGGTCACCACGGTCTTAGCCGGGAATTGTTCTGGATTATGTCGAACAGCCTCCCTTTCTCCGGGCAAATCGGTGTCTTACCTCATGATTCACCGATGCACCGCCGACCGTCTCCTCTCTGCCCTCCACCTCCCCCCCCCACTCTGTTTTTCGCCGCCGCGGGGAAGGGAGAGGCGTCGGGAGGGTCCTTCCCCTTCTCCATCCCTCCGGCCGGGGCGCCGCCGGTCGGCCTCGCTGCTGCTCCGTCGCCCCAGCGAGTCAGCCTCGCCAGGGCGCGGCACCCCTACCCCCAACCCGCCCACCCGGCCCGCCCACCTGCCCAACACTCTCTCTTTCGCTGTTGTGGCATTCATTCCGTTGTTCGTGCCCTCGTTTCTTACCTTCCCTCCCAATCCTCCGCCTCCTCTCCTCAACTCGCCCCCCGGGCACTCCCCCTCCCCACCTCTGACATTCCCGGGCGGTCTAGCGTCCATCCGTTGCCTCGCTCGCATTCATTTAAGCAAGCACCTCGGAGTTCAAGAAGGTTTCGATTGGAAGGGATTCGAAATGGCTCCATAAAAAAAAATTGTTTCGGGCGGGAGAGTTTTAGTCGCCCCCTAGGGCAAAGCGGGAGGGTTATGGCGTTTATTACGAAGCTTTTCGAATTGCATGCCCCGGGTGAAAAGAGACCATTGTTGTCGAATTCTGCACCTCTTGTCCGTTGATTTGGGGAAAATGATGCGTTCGCTGTGTAAGTGTGGCAACAATGGACGCAATTTCTCTCTATCGTTCCGTAATAGAAACCGCAGCGGTGGAGATTTGAGGGAATGCTTACTCTTAGGGAATAATCCTTGGGAACTTTTTAGGGACTCTCTGGAAGCAGCAATGGAGTTGTCTTATACTTGCAAAACAATATCTTTGATACATTTTTATTTCCGCCATTCTTTTCTCGGATTCGCAATGAAATCTTTAAAGGCATAATCGCAAATGAAGTCTTTGATTTCAATTGCGATTATGCCTTCATTATTTTTCGTTTCCAATTGAAGAATTATTTGTATTCCCATATTTTTGTTTAGACGGGTTTTTTTAGCACCAAATATTCAAGGAAGATTATCATAAAGTTGGTCAAAATAATCGTTTGAGGATGAATCTACGATTCTTAAAATAATTCCTTCGTTTTTCCATGGTTCAATTTTTCTGCAGGTTGAAACTACGTACGAATTGTGACCTTCTGAACCTTCCTCTCTATTTTTTAGTAATTTTATACAAATACCGCTGCCTATATTTTTTCAAATACTATTATTTATCGTAAGTTGAATGATGGAATTAATGTGACACTCTACCTTGTGAGTAAATATGAATAGTTTCGATTTTCAAGTTATTTCCTCTTCACAGGGAATCATACGGGCGTTCAGCTAATTAACTTTATTGAGGGGCTTGTGTGAAATGTTATAGAAACAGTGCCACATTTTCGGGAAGAGATACCATAGCTGTATTCTCTTTTAAGTAGTTCAGTATTCAACATGCCATATCTTTTCCTTTTCCCTGACTTCAATGTGCAAGAGCGTATTTAATGAATGTACCTCCGAGTTGTATGACTTGTAGTCACGATTGATTGCGCACGTAAAGTATTAACTAGTCGTTTGCCAGCATGAAATGATTTCTTAAAAGTGAAAATCGTTTCCGGGAATTTCTATAGTAAATATGTCATACTCCTTTACTTTTCGTAATTTAAATTTTTTAATCCGACTTTTATCAACTTCTGAGACTTGTTAGGTTTGCGTTGAGTAACTTAATTTTAAGGCGCTTCATTAGCCCATCTAACACTATCATAACTGTTAGTAATCTTGAAAGCCGCAAGTGTCCGTAAAGGGCATCGGTTATGTCCCCACACGAGAATTCTCCAAACGCTATAATCCTACGACGCGCTGTTATTTCACGGTGACATAATGTAAACGCTACTTTTTCCTTACTTCTTTATGGAGGCTGTTTCTAGCTAGTGTGTAGAGCAACCACGCCTCTGGAGTGTTCACGCAATTCTCGAAGCACTTTCTCGTCGACCTCAGCGTAAAAATCTTTGATTTGTCTCTTTATCGGATGAAATGTCACGGCCTGAAATACATAGAGGAAAACTTAGCTTGTGCCCGCTTTATGTGTTGCCGCTAGCACATTTGCCTTACGTCTTCCCGCTGGATATGTTCCAACGTCATCGTGCACCTTATGCAAAGCCTACAACATTGATGCTTGAAGAGGCGTCTTTCCCAATAGGAGTGAATATCTAGTTCTATTTTAAATGGCAACGTTGATGCAATGGTAGTGGGTTCATTACATAACGTTTCAACTTTCGTTTTCATCTAGGAACAATTTTTTAGTGTGGTTATAATTGGTATGATTTTTTAAAATCGTATTATATTTTTATTTTAAATATTTCGTCATGGATGCATTTATTTTAAATAACACCAATCTGGCTAATCAAGGGGATCGTGAGAGCAAACCCAAAGGTAGGTATACATATATATGTATATATATATATATATATATATATATATATATATATATATATATATATATATATATTTATATGAATATGTTTTTATTTGTATATATATATATATTTATATGAATATGTTTTTATTTGTATATATATATATATAACACTTTTTGAAAGTCTCACGGACGTGAATAATAATGTATAACACTTAGCACTAGTGGACACAGACATAAACACAGAAACACACAAAAAAAGAGACTCACTATTTTTCGAATTTTCGGTGGTCGTTGCCACCTTTATCCTCTTTTTTTGTGTGTTTCTGTGTTTTTGTCTGTGTCCACTAGTGCTAAGTGTTATACATTATATATATATATATATATATATATATATATATATATATATATATATATATATATATGTACGAGTATTATACATACATATATATAATTATATATACATATATATAACTGAACTGAATCATAGTAATGATATAATAATAAGTAAGTAAAATAATCGTTATAAATCCAAGTAACGGTATCTCGTATTTTAATAAATTTTAATTTAAGCATTTTATATGAACATTTTTAAACGAACTCTCCAATTGGCCGCAGGCGTTACTTTAGTGCTCCTTCCTAGTTTTATTTCAGCGTAGGCGTGTTTAGACTCGCTCCTCTGGATCACCGCTCGCACTTCGGTAAAAGCGTCTCATTTCAGAGTGACCCAATTAGGTCCTTATGTCTGCGGATCCTAATCTGGCCCACCCGCTCGAAGTCACTCTCCTCGTGCAAATATTTGAAAAATTGAAGTCGCCCACTCCTGCCGAACGCCATTGAAAAGAACGTTGTGAAATTGACTGAATACATTTGAATATAAAAGTGATTATCTTTTCTTCTGGCTCCAGGCGCGTTTCCTTTTATCACGTTTCATCTACTTATGCAGTAATCATATACGACCAAATAGCATTAGCATATGTTTACGGCAAACCTACGTACAGTTTTAAGTAGTTTTCTTCCATGGATAGTACCTTTTCTATTTCCAGGGGTTACTGGTATTGCCTCTGATATTTTCCATGCTCTAGCAACAGCGCCGGTATTTAGTGATCTGTGTAAGTGTTTTGTACCGGTTCTAGTTTACATAAATTTGTAATAAACTGGGAAAATTATATTTCGTATACTTTGAACTTGCACGAACCTCGTGAGATACACCGTTTCCTTGCAAAAGTGACTCATTCACCGTAGTTAAGTTCTGTTTGCATTTATAATTTCATCCAAATTTATATCTTCCGAACAAAAAGTAGCGGTCATTACTTTTAGTATCGGTTTATTATAGAATACCTGAATTTCTTTATTTAACAGTGTTGAGATTAACTGGGTGACATTCCCCGTAGTGTCTGCACAGAGATTATTTGCAATAATCTTGTGATATCCAGAATCTTTCTCCATGATTATTGACGAATGAAATGAACTGCATTCCACAAATTAAAAAAAACTTCCTATAACCGAGGCCTATATTATTTAATTTTAATTGGTAATTGGAAAGAGAGATATCACGAATGCCTTTGTTTTCTGTCGCTACGCGACAATAGCTTTCTCTACTGAGTAACCTAATGGAATTTAGGTCTTTTGATACTACAATGGAGTTATCGGGATCTTCCTTCCCGTCTCGTCTGTTTTTAGTACCTCAGAGTGAAGTCTTTGTGCCATTGCTTCTGCAAAGTGCTCATTTCGACGTAACGACCTTACGAGGTTGTTCTGCCATCAATTGTAAGCCATAAATCATGCCCCGAGATAATGTTCTCTCTCTCTGGAAATGTTTCATTATTGCGGTAATTTCTTTCACGTTACCTTTCATCGTGGGTTGGCCCTAAAGTAAAGGATCGTTCAGCTGTAAAATGCCGAATGCTTTGCTATGCCCTCCGGCTCTACTGCCATTGATGATGTAATAAACGCATTTTTAGTGGAGTACAAGTCCAAATTCTCTTGTTCCCTCTCCATTTGACATTTATCAGAATATATGAATGAAGTAGAGAAGATCCTCGACAATGATCATTTACTGTTTTCAGTTGAAAGCATTGGTTTTTGAATCCGGAATTTGTTCCATCTTTTTTTTCTTACTCACTTCTAAGTAGCGAATAATTTCTGGTATTCAGAAAAAGTTTTTATTGGTTGAAGCGCGACTTTAAATTCAATTCCAATTAAGTCCAAATCCTATACCTGAGAGCATTAATCCAGTAACCAGATAATGCGACCTATTTACGGCCTTGCATTGATCGGCACTCTTAATTTTTTTGATAAACTGTAATTCATTAATACCTCGCTGAAGAAGCCATGATGATGGAGTCGCTTGAAATTGTTCTAATTACTACCGAATAAGCGAAGAGTGTGGATGCTGTAATAAAGCCCAAGTCATTTTGCCATGTGTTTTCCTAAGAATTGCGAGAGCGTCAATGGTTCCTTTGAAATACTGTTTCCTAGCAGCGACCATTCATAGGTTCTCCTTTGCCGTATATTACGTGGATTTTAGTTATCGATTTACCACGTCTCAGGAAAAAACGGCCGACTGTTGAGGAAGGCGGAAGCGTGGAGACCTTTTGCTTTTTGGCAGGCCGAATGCTAATGCATGTCCATCCCTTCACTCTCTCGATTTCGGGTCACACCTTTCGCCTCATCCTCCCGCACCCGTTCGCCCCCCGCCTCGCATCTTGCCTTTCGACAGAGCGAATCCCCACTCAAACATCCACGGCGCAAGGAAAACATCCGTTGGCGCGACGGCCGCACGATTATCCCATCGGGCGGTGAATCGCTGAGCGCTCCTCAATTTTTTGTGCTTTCCAAAACGTTCATTCGGGAGCTTCCTCTGCCTTCCCATTCAACGCAGCCATCTCTTTTTGTTATTATTTGCCCTTCCTTTCGCTGAGCCTTTGCTCTTTAACGGAATGGCTGCCCGTGAACTGCAAAAAATTACTGATGTTTCCCTCACAGCAGTCTAACTGTGCTTTTAGGAGGAACCTGTGTGAAATGTCGTGGAATTTATACAGCAATTTAAATGTTGTCCAACTCTGGGTAGTAATGAATACGTTTTAAAATGTCTCGTGTTTCTAAATGATAGGAATTCTATTGAAATTGTTAATTTAAATAATTAAGTATAAAATATCGTCATCTCGTCGTTGGAGTACATCTTCGTTTCACTCATTAGAAATTAGTCGAAAACTTATGGTTTTCACTCTATTTTCCCAATTTTAAAATAACTGAAATGATATTACAATTTTGTAAATGCAATGTTTTTTAATAATGTTGTGATAGGAACCATAAATATACTACTGCTGAAATAACCGGCACCAGGGAATCTTTTAATCTAGGAAGGCCTCCTAGATGATCTTGCAGAAACTAAAAATCAAAATCGATCAAAAGATCCGTTTTGTAAATTAGATCTGAAATATTCAGCGGATGACTCCTTAAATACGAATAATTACGTATATATTTTAAAATTTTCAAATATTTTACGGAACTTGCATCAGAAGCATCCTAGAATAGAAACCTAATTGTTTTCATAGTACGTTTACGGCATTCTTAATAAGGGAAACGTCGCAAAGGTCATCCATTTTTTTCATCATTAGTTGAATGCTCGTTAATTTACCGTAGATGGGCCGCCTTCTCATTCCCTGCTTTTTTATTCAGTGCGCGTTCTCCCACGGAGCATTCCCGTCTAGATCTCGCTTTGCTCGTTGCGTCCCTGTCAGACCATGTGCTAGACCTTTGAGGAAGAAGAGGACTCTTCAGGGACTATGACTGTTTCCGTCGCTGTTTCTCGCCTTTATGGGAATGGCGAAGCTCCCCGAAAAAGAAGATCCACTCTGAATCCTCCCCATCGCTATTTCTCTCCCTCTTTTACTCGGGTGTAAGCTATAAATGGACAGGTGCGCTTTCTCACGTCCCCGGATGGAATTTTGGCGATGAAATGTTTGTGTCACACCGGGCAAAGCGTTGTGCCGAGAATGCTTTTTACGATTCCTGCAATGTGGTGAAAGGCTTTTTTTTGTGACGTGGATTCTCGCTTTCCGAAGAGTTAAGTGTGCAACCATACGTATGCTGAATATCAATGGATTCATTACGTAGTTGGAGTTCGTAAAACACTATTAAGAGGAGATGCCAGTCGTACGGGATTGAAGACACGAGAAGTAGGAGTATCAAGTCAATCCCCATAGAATAGAGAACCTCCGTGGGTCGAACATTTTTTGTTCATGGTGATGATTGAGTGTTTTTTTGTGTTACAACTGAATATCCAATTAATAGACATTTATCCATATGAATGGTATATTATCCTAGATCAATATTATCTAGTGACTCATTTATTAATTAACCCCGTTAAAATTTTGAGAAGAAAACGTTTTTACGCCTTGCTAAGAACTAAAAGATTTGACCGAAATGAAAAGAACCGCAAATATGTTTTGACCCTCTGCTTTTGATGTCGTTTTTCTCTTGTCACTGTTGAGAAACATATATTTTGATATTTTTTGACTGAAATCTTCTAATAGTTCAATAGCTACGAACATTTTGATGAAATTTAGTATTATCATCTATGCCGTCAGAATTCCTGTCGAATTGATATTGAATCAGTTTTCGTAAATTGTAGGCTTTCGTTTTGAAAAATAGAGATTAATATTTAATACATAGTTTAATTAAAACTTGTACATGAATTATTTTTAAGCCATGATTTATTTAAAAATGTGAAAGACATTTGATAACTTCAATTATGGCTCATACTGTAGGTGTGACATTATTCGATGGTAAATGCTATTATACCTTTTCAGATATTTTATGAGTAAAAGTATGGGTTTTATTGCGTTTTCGTACGACTGGTGGAGTATTTCTCAAGTTCCTTTTTGCTGAGGCTGATAGATTAAATAAATGAATGAACCTCGTATCTGAAAAAGACCTGAAACTAACTAAACTATCGCTGATGAATGTGACAGTTTAGACATACAGTAGAAACGTGAAATCCTTTGACTACGTGCATACAGGTATCCGAACGACAATCACTGTATGAAATAAATGCTCTTCTTATTTGGTAGTTTTGCGAAAGTACCTCTTTATTTTTATTGGTTAAAATCCTTTCTTGCCAACTAAAGCAATATCAACTCCAAAACAGTTCAAAATCTCTGCGAAAGTTCTTATTCAGAGATATTCCTGATACCGCAGTTTATATTATCGTAATTTGACTTAACTGATACTACAGAGGTGATGATAATGCATCTTCCGTTGTATGGTATTTTTTAGATGAATACTGGCAAAGAAAGTACAGAAAATAGAGCAAATTGATTGAATTAATGGAATCAATGAGGAAATTGTGAAGCAGATGAAATTCTTCGTGCACCAGAGAACTTTATTTGAAATTTTGTGACAAATTTATAACGAGAACATTTTTCTGTGTAACGAATAGTTGCCATCTCACAGTCAATATCAATAGTCGTCGTTCATGCATCAATCGAGATCCAGTGGAAGGATATTAGGAAGGAAATCAAATAAATTGAGTAAACTTTGAAATAGAGTCAAATAATGACGGGCTCTTAAATTGACCACCAGCCCATATCGTCCAAATTTTATTCTGGGCGATGGGGACGACCAGATACAAGACATGCACTCAAGTGTCATCCCTGTTTTTAACCTCAAGTACGGACCGTGCTCTCTTCATTTTGTATGGTACGTAAGGAAATTGAAGGAACTCTTGTAAATAATTTCTTTATTAAAGAAGCATAATTTGGGCCCACAGTTACAGCATCACAAGTGACGTCTTTGGATCAGGCCCATTATTACACTTATGTAAAATTTCTCGCAATTTCCAACTGCGTGTCGTCGAGGGATAGCATTCATTTTGCGCACTAACGAATTGGTGAGGTTCTTTACTCCGATCGACGGGGCCCGAGCGGAAGAAATCGAATTGAGCGATTGTGAGATTATCACTAACGCATCGTGACGCTTTTGTGTAAAGGTTACACCACACTCAACATACATACACACACACACACACATGCACGCACACCGACCGAATGCCAAGCCAATCCACAATACTACCTTTTTTGACACGCCAGCTCCCGATCCCATTTCCCCCCCACCCCGTCTCCCGCGGAGCACAGCTCTCTGACGCATGGCTTTCTCTGACCATCGACCGACCGCCTCGCTTTCACTCTTCGCGCTCCCAAACGGTCTCGCGGGGGTCCCCCATCCCTTTCCCCGGCCGGCCCCCGCATCCCTCCTATATCCCCATCCTCCGGCCGCCTCCCGCCCTGCCCCACCCCATCAATCCCCGTCGCTCACCCTTCTCCCATCCCTCCGCATGTCGACTAGAAAACGCGGGCGGAGATCGCGGCAAGCCGGCCGTGCCTCATTCGCCCGCAATCGCTCTTCCTTCGTGTGGTCTTCCTCAGTTGCTTGCTATATTTCTTTTTCATCTTATGCATTATTTTAAATTCTTTTTCTGCGACGTCTGGAAGAGGATTCTGCACAGCATGAGAACCAAAAACATTTTTTTTATCACGTACCCGCGTGGGGTATCAGCCGTGCTTAATGAGGAGGCCGCTTTTGTCGGATGATGCTTGCCAATCAATCATTTATTTCCCTCCGAAACCTCTGTTGGGCAAGGCGAAGGGACGAGTTTGGTCGGAGGATTTGGAGGGAGTGAAATATCGTCGTGAGAAACATCTCCGAACTTTTCAGAATCGTTTGGGCGTGTACATATATATTATGCGCAGTTCATCGGTTTCGCAAGGAGTGTATCCTTTTGGTAGCTGACTAATTCATTTTCGAATTTCATAGATTTGCAATCGGCCGGACAAAACATCGCCCAATTATTTTTTTGTACCTTGTGTTGTATCAAATGCTTTCATCCAAACTTTTTTGTCAAATTTAATGATTTTCCACAAGGCACATTGGCCGCGGCTGATTCATGCTAAATTTCCTGATATTTTAAATACCATTTATGAAATAGTTTATGTTAATTCGAGGAATATTGCCTTTCCCATGTTTACGAGTATATTTTAATAATAGCATTGCCTCCTGTTTAACACATTGCATATGTGTAAGGATATGACTAATGAGGTACAACCATATGGTTGTTACTGGTAAAGTTAAGGGAATATTGAGGTCTGATTCTCACACGGAGTCATTATTTCATTCGTCATATGGTGTATTTTTTATTTTCCTTCGCTCATTATTGGCCTCTATATCATATAACAAGGATTCTTGTTGCAATACCTTAAATTTTCTCAAGAGAATCCAGAAATACTCATACATACATCTATTTCTGCGTGTGTTTCTATACCTATCTTGAAATAATCCATATTAAATTAATTTCTGTTTCTTGAATTTAGTATCCGTTATTATTTATCCAACAGTGTTTTATGGAAAAGTATCGATTGTCTAGAATCCCAAATTGCACTCATCTAACGTATATGAGAGAAAGAAGTAGTTCATCTTTTTATTTGAAAGTCGAGATTGCTTCTCTTAAAATGGCCCTACGTGACAGGACGTTAACATGTCATGGTAAGGAGACAAGTTCCATTCCATTTGTTTCATGCAATATCCGAGGAAGTCCTTGTTTTCAGAAAGCATAATTTGCTGGAAGTGTCTCGTGGCAGCATTCGGGATTGAACCCCGGACTTTTCAGCCAAAACCACCTACCCACCATCCTAATCACTAGACTACCACGCTGTCTCATATTTTGAGAGCTGTATCATTTTTGCTGTTCATCGACGCGCGAAGCCCAGTATCAATCCATCTGATATCCTTGCCTTTTTAACATTCATTGCCATATTATCGTGTTCTGATAAAACATAATAAATTAAGTTCATATAATTTCCTAAATTTGGCACTAATATTATGAGACAATTCTGACGTTTTGTCATGAGTTTATCTCATCATGTTTATTTTTGGTAGTGTTTCAATTTATGGTTTTGAGGTGATAGATTTGGAATAAATTTGTGCAAGGAATTTCAGAAGTAAATAAATACCCTCTAGGTTTTATTGTAAATGGAAGGTATATTTTTTGATTGGTGCTTTTTATCTGAGAACATAAGCGTCCCTATTTCTTTGAAATAGGATATTGTTCATATGGTGGTATATTTTATGCTTCTACTGGTCTGCGATTGCCGTAATGTATTCGTGAAGGATATAGCTACACAATTGATAAAGTATTTTAACAATTATGTCTGTATTTCATGTAAGAATGTAAAAACACTTCAATGCAATAAACATCAGATTAAATTCCCATTTGTTATTGCTTATGCATTACAAATATTTACAGGAAAATTGAGCGCCATGTTGAACAGAAAGACGTGATATTTCAAGAAAAATTGGATATATAGATACATAGATATTAATACGTATATCTTCGAAATGGAACGCTCTTCGGCGACGCAGAAATATATGAAAACGCAGATGTAGATTTTTAAAACATAGAAACACAAAGAAAGGACACTGATATATGTACTTTTGACGCTTCGACGGCCCGACCGTCGACATCAGAATCAGAATATGTATGTAACAAATATATATATATATACGTGTATATATATATATATATATATATATATATATATATATATATATATATATATATATATATATATATATATATATATAACAAATATGATGTGTGTGTACAAATGCAAAAAATGTGTGTACATAATTAATATATATATATATATATATATTTATATATATATATGTTGACCATCCATAATATTATTGTTGAAATATCTATTAACTGATAAAAGTGTTTTTCAATCTTCACTGTACGGAGATATAAAATCATTTCTTTAGTTGAAATTCATGAGTAAACGTATCTGCTTTTTATGGTGTGGACATAAACAAAACTCAGCTCGATCAAGTCGACGCCATCAGCTCCACGCATCAATCTGGTTCCATCGTAAACCGCCTTTGCCGCCTACTGGCAAGGTTACTGGTCCTTTTCTCTGTCCCGCAGCTTTCGTGACAGACATTCATCTATTTAATTTGGCTCATGGTCTCGCGAGCAAAAATATTTTAAATGCAGATATCGCGGATCGTTTGACCAGGCCCCCTCCCGAGCCCCCGGGGAGCAACGTTTTCTGTTTTCCAGCGTCCTTGCCCGGAGCCCTTCCTCGCGCAACCTTACAAAATTTAGGATCGGCTGCATTAGTATGTCCTATACTCAACCTTTTCACATCCACTATTGTGATCCCTGAAGATTTTTTGTCACAAATCGTTGCCCCAGATTTCGCGGCTGATGAAATTTAAGTTTTCCAACCCCTCAATTCGAGTCTCTTTTTTCCAGTGGTCGAATTGCGGTAAGTGGGCGTGTTTGCGAATAGCATGTTGCATCCTCAAGGTCATCTTCATCCCTTTTTTTTACGGTTAATCCCATTGGTTTGTAAATGAATTTTTTGTAAATGCTCATGGTTTTCGCTTCGCGTCTTTTTATATCTTCGCAATGCGAAATTTGTTAGCCTAATTATTTAAAGTTTATATGTATTATTTATCGACAAATATACTCGTTGTTTCTCAATGCTTTTAATGAATTTAATGAGTTTTTTTTATATTCCCTTTGGTTTTTTCATTGGTATGACAAGGGTATTGATCTTTCCCAAGGCACTTCGCGTAAACGTGTATAACTCTCTCTTTACTCATGATTATGAGAATTCAAATCAAACTATTTGCATTACTTGAAATGATTGTCCTGGATTATATTGAAATTTTCAGGAAAAGATTTGAAATTGTGACGGTGAAACAAATGTATGGTTCGTGCTGTCATTTAGAATTAACGACTGCGGTCGTGTAAAATCTCCTTCATGAACCAAATATTATTTTGTAATTGTCGAATTCTTGGGCAATGTAATTCTTGCGGGAAAATATAGTACTTATCAAAATCTCGTTGCAAGATTTTTATTTCGACGCTCCGTAAAGACTCCGCGTATCAGTCTTGTTTTACAAATTAGTCAGTTCGGTTTTGCATCAATTTTCCATTGAAACGACCTCGATTAAGAGGGTCTTAAACTTCATGGAAATGAAAGTGGATCATTTTAGAAGTGTGAACATTATAAGCTCCTACTTGGAGCATTCACTTGATGAGTCAATTGGCACGGATAGAAATACCTAGTCTGAAGGTGAATGAATTCATCTGTGACTTTTTTATTATGACAGTTCATTAATTAAGTAATGTCTTGGTGAAACAATCACGACGTCCTTGTAAGCTATTTCTCCTGGATAGTTTTGTTCCCCCGCCGTTCTCCGGTTTTTTTTCCTGCCTCAACGCTGGAAACTTCCTTCCAGCGCAAACTGCTCCGGGGCGGGCATTATTTTCGGAGGCCGCGTTTTTACCCCTTTCCCTTAGCTGAACCTTTACCCAGAGGTTCCAATAGGTCCTCCGGAGCCCCTCCCGTCCTATCGACCTCCCTTTTACCACCCGAATCAAATCACCTTCAGTGGCGGGTGGAGGGAGAGCATCCCGTACCTCGGTCACATCCCACTCCGCCCCATTCTCCGCCCGTCCCCCCAACCCCCCATCCCCCACGACGACGCAGTATAGCAGCTCTGCCACCTCGCCCTACTTCGGCAAAGGGCCGCCACCCCACGTCGTCCTTCGCCGACGCACTTCCAGCTCAGCGAAAGGGGACTTTTCGGGGCGTATCCCGGCGGGGCATTGGCATGATTGCGGGATGTTTGGGGAGGGGAGGAGGAGGAGTGTAGCTGGAGCACGAGTGTTGAAGCTTTGTTCGTCCTTTATTATTAACGCTATTATTTTCTTCATCAGTCTCCCTTGGGAAGGCCAGTCACCTCTCCAGCATGCGGTCCTTCGTCGGGGCGGCGGGTGGGGTTCGGTGGGGTGAAAAACCCTGCGGACGCGCGTGGCTCCTCGGCGGGGCGTGCAACATGCACGGCCGGAGCACGTGCTTCGCCGAGGTGGGGCGGATGTGAGGGTCGGGAGGGCGTGTAGGTTGGGGCGGAGAGAGGGGTAAACTGGGTCACGGGGAACCGCTCTGAACTCGCCTCCCTCCCCGCTTCCCTCTACGTCCCATCCCCTCCTCTCTCTCTCTCACCGTCTTTCTGCCCCTCTCTCCTCGCCTGACAACACATGTATCCCGCCCCCTCCCTCAAGCCCTCCCCACACGAATTCCAACAGCCCACCTCTATCCCTTCCTCACCCTGACGTCTATCGCCTGTTTAAGGGTTAAACGGCGGAGGCGGCTCGGGGAGAGTGTGGGGGTGCTGCGAAAGGGGCGCGGTCCGTCCCCGGCCGTCTTTCCCGACGCCCTCTACCTCTCTCGGCGCGCGTGAGCCTGCATCCCTCGCCGCAAACCTCTCCCCACCTCTCCCACCCTCCCTCCCCACATGAGCCCACGGGATTTGGGGCTGGAGGGGTGCGAAGGGGCACCCATGCCGATCTTGCTGTAACTACATGTTGGAGAAGGCTACCTGCTCCCTCCACATCTCCCCGACCGACCACGGGTGCTGCAAGGGTGGGGCTAACCCACTGTCGCGGGTGTAACTCTGGTTTGAGGCGGGAATCTGGGGCAGCGCCCCATACCCCCTCATCCTCCCTCCATCTCCCTCGTCAAACTACCCCCTCCACCGGTGTTGTGGCGTGGGAGACCAGCCGCGCCTCCCATGTGTGCTCGCTGCGTGGAGCGTTAAGGGGTTTCGCGAAGATTTTTTTCTCGAAAAAAACTCGAGTGGGGGGTGAACGATGATGGTCGAGGGGATGAGGTAACTCGAGGGAGTGGTAGTCGGGTCGGGGGTTGCCAGGGTGGCGTTTGATTGGAGAGGAGACCACCTTCCTCGATCTCGGTTGGAAAAGGTGCACCGGGGGAGCTGGTTGGGGTCTGGGGTGGGCGGAGGAGGGTTGCTGGAGTCGCCCTCCGCCTGTGTTGTTTTGGAGTTTGTGGGCGGCTGGGGGGGTGGTTGGGGGAATATGTCGGCGGTGGATTTGTGGGGACTTGCTCCTTGTTTCGCGCATTCGTAGGCACATGTGAAATTCCAGCCCCTTTCATCATTAGTTGTTCCTTTAGGGGCTGTCAGTACATTTTTTTCCATCCATTCGCCCGAAGTGTTTAAGCAGTTTCTGTGGGTGCTATTCCATTTTCATCATTGCCCGTTATTTGTTTTTTTTTAAAGAAAGACTCGGCGTCAAGTTTTCACTCACCATTAAGGCTACTTGGCTGCAGTAAATGTGGACGGGAACATGTTGCGCCAGACTTTGGAAATGTGTTTCTTGAACTAATAATGGGTTCCTCGAAGGAATAATTTACATGAATAAACTTAAACTCTGATAATTTCGGCAGTGTTTTTCAGTTAAACGCGAATGGATGTTTGTTCTTTTAAAAGGCTTTGGGGAAGGTTGCAAGTTTCAGTGTTGTGGCAATCACATGTGTTTTCTTCTGTTGATGGCAGATATTAACATGTTTGAACAAGCCAGAATAATATAAGAAAAAATCACCAAAGTTGACATGTCAGACAATATACGTTTAAGATACGCATAAAACATCGATGTCTCAGACATATAACTGGCTACATTGACAAGATAGAGATTTAATTTATTTTTGCTTGCCTAAAAGCGCTTTATTATTATGTATAGAATATGAGAATTATTATATTAATTCTGGAGCAGATATTGCGGCAAATAATTTATTAGATGAGCTCACATAAGAACTTATATAACTGCAGTCCAATTGCACCGTTTGCCTCCATTTCTTAACGCTATTGAGGAAAGATGATTATTTATGCGAGCCACTCTATTTTTCTTTTTAATGATTAAACTGTACCATGGTATTAAATAAACAATTAATTTTTTCTGTCTAGCGAGTGTCTTCGTATGTCCGTGCGTTTGTGTATGTATGTATGTGTATATGTGTGTGTGTATGTACGTATATATGAATACAATGAATATGTATATAGTTGAATGTATAGACAATGCCGTTTAAGGAAGTAATTCTAACTAGACACTACTCTTATTATTCGGGCGATATAATTTATATTTGAATTATATATTCGCAGACCTATTTTTAGCTCTAAGTTTTTAAGCAAGTAATCACCTTCTATGCAGTAAATGTCAGAAAGGCATAGTGATTTTTTTGAGAAATTGTAATTTAATCACGAAATAACTCCCTATTCCATTATTCTTTGGAAAAATGGCTTTTACATTTTTTTATATGCAGTACCAACTCCGAATATCCCAAGTTTTTTTGCGATATTCGGAGTTGGTACTGCAATGGATCTTGTCTCTACGTCAGGCGTCGAAGTCTCCTCATAAAGGAGCCATGTGTGAACATTGTTTCTTGAAACTGCCTGTAATTATCATAGTACTTCTTCATATGGCGCTCCGTCAGCTATTTGAGTTACATATCTCTTTGCTTATGTTACAATACTTAGGTCTTACTTCCTATTGTGCTACTTTTGTAACTGTACATTGGCTACTCGATCGTCCAAGCAATTAGTCGCTTATTTTTTAATTTATCACTTTAATTGCCCCAGTATGTGGCTCAGTCTATGTGCGCTTATATCTATCGATTCGTAGGATTTATTTAAAATTTTGCCCTGAATTAGAGCAATGCCTAACCGTTATCTCCATCTCATGTCATGCACTGCGTCACGTTGAGGGCTGGCCGACTAGGTCTCAAGCTCTCCGTGCGCGGGGCTCTAAAGGGAGGAGGAGGGTTGGCTGAAGAAAGCCGAGCGGATCAGTGAGAGTTCCATGGAGTGGGGGCAGTGGCTGATGGCACATGGCAGACCACATGTAGGGGGAGAGAGTGATATATTATATCTGTTCTGTCATTTTTTTGCTTTAGCGGTCGTTTGAAGGATAGGGTTACGTCTGGGGCGGTGATGCAAGAATATGTCCGTGGAAAAATTGCCTATTGGACAACGGTCGTAACGGGTTTTTTTTTGCAAACGCCAACATTCAAATGATCATTATGATGCTCAAGATCTAGGTTAAAGTTTTTTAATATTAGGTCATATTTGTAGCACTTATTCTTAATTGTCATACCTTTATTAAGTTTACGCACCACTTTGTAAAGAATATGGATTTTATAAAATATTTGATATTTATTAAACCAATTTCTATTATCAAATTTAAGTTACTCGACCATTTTTTCGATTTTATTCTCCCTATAAATATTATTAATTTCATATTCGTGTTTGTGGTACGGACATGTGTTATTTCTTAGTACGCTACCAATTATTGTGTATGCATCCTTCCAAATGAATATCTGTAAAAACTGCAGGCGATAATTTTGCCCGAGAAATCTCTTCCAAATATTTATAATATTGAATCCCGAGTAGTTTTATTGACAAGTTTTTATTTAATCGTTGGACTACTGGAAAAAGCAATGTGAGTTAAAGCTACAGGTATATTTCCATTATCCATGTATCCTTCAGTATGGCCATAATTTGTAAAATATGTTTACGCGAGAATGGATTTTAATACATAATATTGAGGTATTTTAACATTCAATCATTATCTATCATTATATTGATCGGCATGAACGCTGTACTAGATCTTGTTGTAATACGTGCAGCCCTGGTTGCCACTTTTTTGTGACTGTTGTCGTTATTCCATGGTATAAAGCATGAGATTTAGTTCATAGTATTATCTTTAGATTATCTCTGCACCGTTTAAATCTTTCCATAGGCTAAAAAGTATGTCACAAAAAGTCCTGATGAGTTCCAGTAGGAGCCATGCCCAGGTAATCTGTTCCCAAAAACTCCAAATTTGCCCCATTCTTATTAAAGTAATAGTATGTGAGTGCAATAATTGATGATATTCTTGCTTTAAATTAATTTAACACATTGATATTGTAATATAATACAAAATAAACATTGATGTCCCATAACAATGCGCTGATAATGTCCTTTTGTGACCTTGATATCGGAATAATTCATCGAGAGCATAATCTTATATTAGAATTCATATAAGTTTATGTTGTTAGTGATTATATCTAATGAAATCGAATAAAGATAAATCTAAGACAGTCGTAGAAACAATAGCACACCAAACAGCAACAGCGACTAAGACCGCCAGAAAAGAGCAACTAATGGGTTACGAGACGAGTCAACCCGACAGTCAGAACGATGTAACAATCCGGTGCTAGAACCATCCACCTCTTGAATGAATTATAGTTTCAAGTTTCGTTTGCGTTTACCAAAAAATGTGTGGAGGGATTAGATCTGTACCTCAACGATATTCTATGACGTTTTCAACGCTTGTGTTCCTCTCAGTCCAAGGAAAATGTCAATATACCCCATGCTCATTGTGCATCCCGGTTGAAACCATGCTCAACATACGCCCTTTGCCCGAAAGGCGTATAAATGCATTATTTAGTAGTTTCTGCGAGTGAAGTCTCCATTTCATGACGTCACGGGGAACCAACTTTCGCTCTCGCAAGTAATTCCCTCGCGAATAGCAGCGGCGCTAGTTGTCACGACCCGAAACCCTAGCGGTGGAAGCGCTCGATTTCTTGGTCATGGCGTCTTGGATATTTAACGACCGTCGTCTAGAGTCCTCGCAACAACTAGGCCTCTGGAAAAGTCTAGCCTCTATCCGCAGGATTGTTGGTCACTGCCCCCTCTCCTCTCTCCCCTCCACTGAACCCCCTTCCGCCGTAGCGCCAGTCCACCTCTCTAGCATTACCGTTACCGCTCCCCATCGGAGTAGGAGGAATAGCGGTCCCGTTCGGGGCGTGGGGGAAACATCATACCGTCCAGAGATGATCGACTCAGGAGTGTGATTGCCTCGGTGGTGTCCAACCATTGCGTTTAAGAGATTTCGTAGCGTTGCGGAAATACATTGTTTGTGGCCTCAGGATAATGCAAATTCCTCTCGACGTTTCGTTTTCTCAAAGAATGATGTTATAAGTCACTAAATGAAGCACTTGGAGTCAAAGGCCTCGGAGAACGCATTCAAGTGTATGCACGTGGAGCGGAAAACGATGGAGGGTACATTTTCTCAAATGGATGCGGTGGCAATGTGTTTCCATCTGTTTTACTTGGTAATGTTAGCAAGGAAATAGTTATTAGAAATTAAAGTTATTACAAAGAACTCTACTCAGTTTTAATGGCGACAGTTTCTTCTCAATGTTATGTTCATAGTCAAATGTGAAATTTAGAAGAAAGAAGTTATTATTTCATCTGTATCTGCATAATACCCCGCAAGCCACCGCAAGGGCGTGTGGCGGGGGGTGTTAGGTGACCACCCGTGAAAAGGAACACAACCGCATGCAAAATCAACATATACATGCAAAACATTATGATATATGTCTGCATGCGAGTAGATTTATAGAGTTAATATATGTAGATATGCGAGGGTAGGCTGAAAACAAATGCACACATGCTTGTAGACTACAAACAAAATTACCTTCAGAAGCACTCCTGGTGGCATGTGGAAGTAACATCCCCCCTCAACACACATGCGCAGGTTTGAGGTCATATAAGTTTTCGTCGGGTAGGATCATTTCAGTGTATTTATTTTTGAATGAAGTGATTGATTGGCAACTTTTAATGTCTCTAGGCAAAGTGTTTCTGGGTGTATAGGCTGTTGCTTGAAAATATTTACAATATTTGTTGAATAGATTTTAATCACTGTTCCAGGGTCAATTGTGCGAATATCAGTAATGAGATAGGAAGTTTGCCGAAAATAGTTGACTGACCTTTGGGTATAAAATGATGTGTTTGATGATGTGTGCTTGAATAATTATAAACAATCCATTGTGATAAATCGATCTCAAAATTGAGGAAATGAAGTATAATTTAATATTGACAAGGAATTTTAAATGAACGGGTAAAGTTCTTCTCGACGTTTAAACTTTCAGTATTTTTTGTGATTTTGCCATGATTGGTATCAAATACTCAGTTCCTGTGATGTATTATAGTACCTAAATGTGCGAGGCAATTTGTAACATCCAGGAATATGATTAAATATTTGAAACAAGTTAAATATCTAGTGATTTGTTTCAACGATAGAGAATACTGCAGTCTTTCTAATATATGAATAAAATATTTGCACTCTGCGTACTACGCCCGGTAGATATATTACGCATACTACCCCCGTTAAACTGTATAACGTATTAAATAGCAACAATAATTTGTCCTCGGGCAATAATTTTCTCTCCAAAGTACTGAAATTTGTTTGGACCATACCTAAATATTGAGTATTCTTGAATAAAAATATTCTTAAACAGCCATAAAAAATGTCATCTCGTAAAACAATCTTTAGCAAATAAGTTATTTAAAGATGGTAGTTATTTACTATTATCTGTGAATAACTATGTAAAAAGTTTAAGTTTAATGAAAATTTTAGAACTGTACAACCATTAGTTAGTAGGAATGATAAAAACTAAACTTCCGGGTTTTATTTCATGATATGCAAAGAAAAGCTTCCATCCGGACTCGGTCAGTGGAAATTTTATTAAGAATTGACTTTTAACGATGAAATACGTATAATTTTGATGTACCCAGATTATTTGTTAATTTATTTTTTTACCGATATTGGCCATCTTTTTTAATATTGAAACTATTTCCTTGTCGGTATTTTGCAGAATCAAGTGATGATATTTTGAATTTACTTTTTTTGTCTCTTTGTACATTATTTTCTTCGTGTAATTGAAATCGAGTATAAGAATTTTTGGATTTAAACGCATTTCCATATACCTTATAGTTACTTTTAATGACCCTGACGGTCAATGTATATTGTAGAATGGCAATTTCTTGTACACGGAGACGTTTCACTCTCGCGAATAAGAAATATCCTTAAACCATTTATTTTTTCGTAGCATTATTTTGCCTGTTTAAAATGGTATACTGTTTAATCCAGCTAGAACTAAGCATTGAAATGAAAATATATTTCGCTGTATCTGTTTTTATATTAATGGAAATGATATGTTCTTTCGAATTCACCGCTTTCGTGAGGATTGGTCTGGGGTAGATACCAAATTCCAACCTCTAGGTTTCATATTTGAATCCCTGTTGTTTTTCAGGGTTATTCTACTTGTCTACATGAGTGTAATATGAAGTGTTCCCTCCGACGGACGGAGGGATGCTGTAGATCCTTTTTTGCAATTTATGAAGATTCCGTTAATGCCTGTGCCACTTTTCACTCCATTCTTCCTACTTTACCCAAAGAACATAATTCGAACGAATCCCCGGATTATTTCCTGTTACTACCGCCAACTCCCCACACAAGGCTCCAAGATTTAAGGAATAGATGTATTCTTGAACCCATGAGAGTTTCGTGGATTTTAGTTTGCTGTGGCCAAATATTTTGCTTTTGTCGGGTAAAATCGAGTAACTAATTCTTCAGTTCTGGAAATTCCAATCCATTCCAGTTCTGGAAAGTGTATGCTCAAGCAATGACTCAATAGTATCCCCTGATTTTTTTGACTTAAAAATCTATCACCCTACGGAATAAAAAATATCTCCAAAAAAAATTTCTCCGTTACCTTTAATAATTTAGATTGTGGTGCTCACAGAGATAAAAAAGCCACATACGAGTAGTCCGCAGTGGTTTACTTCGCGGCATTGTGTTCGTATTTCCGTCCGCATCTCTTGCTTGAAAATTTCAATTCTTAAATGGAATAGTGGCTATATTGAACCGAGGATCTCTCATGTCCTTGCAAGGTCTGTAAAAGGAGTCGGCAATTTGTCTCAGACCTTGGATTGAGTAATCACAGCGCACCGAGAAGACACGATACCCTCGCGTTCCTATAGAGGACTTTTCCCATCCGCCGCGAGGGAAAGTGATTAGCTCTCTTCGCGAGCGAATTTTTTTTCCAGCAGCCTCCTTCCGCACTCGGCATCGCGACGAGGTAATGGAGTGGATGCGGGGAGAGGAGGGGCACTTCTCGCCGACCTCAGTTTCAATCGCCCCGGCCGCGGATCCCGCTCCGCAAAAGCCTCCGCCTCGCTTCTCATCTTCCATCCATCTTATTGTCTTCGCCTTCTCCTCACCCGCCTGTATCTCTTTCCCTCGGTTTCCTGCTGGTTAAAGGGTTAAAGCGAAAAGACTCATCTCGTCTGTCATAACGGTAATTTATTTCCCTTTATAAATGTCAAATGGCTCGAAAGACCGGTACCCATTTGCAGCAGCAGCGCAACGAAAACAAGGGCTCTCGACATGTCTATCAAGGTAACGTCGCAGCCAATTGGAACATAGGCCTGCATGCTTACGTTTTGCGTTCATACACGTCCCTCATCTCGGTGGGGGTGTTCTTTTTTTTTCTCCTCGCCCCTTTTCTTCAACCCTATCACCCCCTCTCCCGTGGAAAGCAAAGCGCCACTCGAGTAATTCGCCTGGCTGGGCACCTGATTTATATCGCGTCCCGGTGGTAGTTGGCATGGATATCGGCACCCTCCCACACCTCCTCCGCCTCCCCCTCCCCGCCGCCACCCCATCGCACACTCACTCTCCTTTCATGGCCCACTTTATCGACGCGTCGTGGTGAAAATACGTTGACGCAATTTCAGATCCCAGTTGCGCCATCCTGCATTACCAGTCCATTGTCATGTGACTGGCGTCTCGTTTGGAATTATTCGTTGGATTATCCTCTTCGAACGCCACATGCGTGTGGTCATGTGTCAGTCTCGGACATGTAACTTTTTCTTCCCGGCGTGGTAGGTTTAAAAAAATGTTTTTCAATCCCTCACGTGTCCGTCATCCGTATTCTCTTTCTCTTCGCTGGATAATGTGATCTTAGTGGTCGATTGAGCAGGCAAATTGGGCTCGAACCTTGTTTAATTGGGGTCGGAGGAGGAAACGTGGGTGGGAAATAATTTTATTATCGTGTTTCAAAATATTTAGCAAACCGAAAAGTTTGTTATTAGGAATACATTGGTAGTTAATGTTGTTGGGAGGATCCATGAGGAAGTAATTTAATCAGTCGATAACAAAATTTGGACCCTTGTCAAGGGGCAGTACTTTAAAGATATTCCACTAGCGTATTGCGAGCAGTTGCCTCTATTTAGTTTTGGCGATCCTGAACTGTTCTCGACCTACCACAGTTTTGAGAAGATAGTGTAAAAAATGAGTAGTTTTATTAATTGCATGTTAAGGATTGTTTTCCTCGAATCTACATTGGTAGTGAGCGAGTGAAACATTTGGGAAACTAATTTCACTGAGCACCAGGAAAGGACGCTGCGTGGCACCGCTAGCTCACCACAAACGCACTCTACTCGATACGATGTTTTGAGAATCGCATTCTCATTCAAAAATTAGCTAAAATAATTATGTCAGTATTTTGACATTGAAAGTAAATCTGAATGTGGTGTAGATGATTCACGTTTTGGAGTTTTATTTAGCATATTTATGCCTATTTTTAAGGTGTCGCAAATTCACCCCGCAAAATAGCGCACTCGTTAGGCACCTTTTCGAAGTAAAACACTCGTACGTTCCATTGGGCCCGTCGCCAGATGATTGCGCGTTGACCACTTAAACCGTGTAAACAATTGCCAACCTGCTTTCCACTCCATCTCATCTGCTGGTCCTATTGCAGTTCGTCTTCACCCTCGTGGCCCTCGCGGCCGTGTCATCAAGGGCCGCTGTCGTCCCGGAGGCACAACCATCCGCCGGGAAAACGCTGGAGATTTCAAGGGCCGACTTCGACCCAACTCCCGAGTACACCTACTCTTACGATGTGAGTGACTCCAAGACCGGTGACAGCAAAGCGCAGACGGAGACCCGAACCGGAGACATCGTGAAGGGGAACTACAGGGTGGTGGAGCCCGACGGTACCCTAAGGACCGTCTTCTACGTCGCCACGCCCGAGAAGGGCTTCCAAGCGGTCATTCGGAGGGAGACGGCCATCGAACTCGCTGCCGCCGCTGCTGCACACAAGGGGCCCGTCTTGACCAACTGAGTCGGAATGAAGGGAAAGAAATGATCGCCCATCTATCCTTACGGAGCTGACACAACCAAATATGTTTTCCTTCAGGAACTGCCAGACCTTCGTAGTCTTGCTTTCGGCTCGACAGTTTCAATTTGTCGTTTTTATTTTTGCTGGAAGATAATAAACGAATCAGTTGCCATACCATTGCTGCTTTTCTTTTTTTTCAAACCAGGATCATTATTTCATGAGTGAAGGTTTCTAACCCTTCGCAGTGCTATTACATCCTTGATTATGTACATATTTAGCCGATGAAGAAACCGTTCTTAGAATTCTTTTGCTAGGGAGTTTTTTTTGTAAAACTATCCATAATCAGATGATAGTGCGTATACCCTAAAATTCCGCGTAGAAACGTTCCTAATGAGACATATGGGGGGCATGCTATAAAAATCTGCAAATAATATGGGTGAACTATAGATTTGTAACCCAATTTTCTTGCAACTTGATAAAAATTTCAGTAATGTTCTCAAGAATCAACTATACTCATATGAAATTTATATCGTGCGTTTTTCCGTAAAAAAATCCCCTGAACTTTCAGTTTAGGTTGGTAGTTTCTTGTAGTTATGAAACTTTCAGCGGATATTTATCTTCCACTCTTATCTCACTGGATATATTTTGATTACCTGTAGGTAAACCCTGATGGACTACGTAGATTGAACTCTATTTTGCCTCTAAAATTTAAGCTGAGCCTATCTTTTCCTGTCCCATTTATTCATTCGTTCGTTTACCTATCCATTCATTCAACTGTAGCGTCTAAAGTTATAGGAATTCTAGGACCAGTTATTTTTTTATTAAATTAGATTTTTAGAGTCTGGTTTAATGGATTATTAACCCTGACCAACGGCCATAAACCTCATGGAGTCAATTCATTTGCATTTAAACTGACAAATCATTAGCTGCTGAAAATCGTCCATCATTGTAGTTTCACCTCTTCAGTTGTTGGGTTTTGGAACAAATCGACATCAAAAGCCTTATGGCACCATCACCTCCCCTCAGGTTAAGAAGGTGGTTTTCATTTTCAATGGGCCTAGCGCCTAACATTCTCCTCCCGAGTCTCCGCCTCACTGGCCCTCGAAGCACTGCTTTGCTCTCGTTTATATACATCCAGACGCCCATGTCATTCGCCTCCTCCCAACCGTTCCACACGACCCCTCCTACCCCTTTACCCCCACCGTGTCCCCTCATGTTAAACCACGCGTCCCCACCTGTCACCTCTTAGCATTCAAGCATCAGCCCATCTACCTCACCCCCACTCAAATGAATAGAACAAAGCCCATTCATTTTTTTCCATTGGCAATTTAATCTTGTTTCTCTATCTCTCTCTCTCGAGCATCCTCTCCTCCACATTACTTAGCATAATTCTCACCAAGCCCGCTCCACATCGAGATATTCATTTCCCAATTTCCCGCTCATTCGTCCATTTTACCTCCTGTCCCATTTAGTCCGTACGTGTCATCCGTCTCTATCTCTATCCTTTTCAGCCAAAAGGGCAGTCCAAATATTACATCATATTATTTTTGGACGGATCGGTATTGAAGTAAGAAAACTTACCCCACTTTATCTCCAGAAAAGGTTCACTTTCTTAATCTTTCTACATATGCCCATTTCTACCAAAAGGAATTATGAGTATACTTTCAACTGGACTGGTTATCTCACGCTGTTTTGGTCTCTTCTGATCACCGTTGCTCACATTTTTCGTCACATTTCAACCGTTATGATAAGATTTAGTCACTTAGACTTAGAGTTAGATTCTTAGACTTTAAGAAAGGTTCAGAACAAACGAGTTTAACTATGACACTGAAGGAATTCTAATGGCCCCACACTACTTAGGTAGGTCAGACCACAAAGATAAGATAATGGAGATAGAATCCAGTACAGATAGATGCAAATATTTATTCTTTTCCCGGACAATCGGAAATCGTAATAGTGAGATGCCAAAGTCATCATAAAAGACATTTAATTTATTAGCCAGGACAAGATTAAGCGCTGCGTAGACATAAGGTTTATTCGTAGCTGCATGCGCATCGCAAGGTTTTTTCATGAATATATCCGCCTCTCTGGCTGTAGATTTGCATGAATTTGTTGGTTTACCAGTATCAAGTGATTTTATTCTCTTTAAAGGGTGGGGACCTAGGACACACGCCCTTGCGACGGCTTGCGGGGGGATTATGTAGGTGTAGATGAGTTCTTATGCTATACTTGTCCCTTCCCGCCACTTCCAAAACTTTTTTCCTCGTGATCCTGTGCTGTAGTGTGCACTCTTGAACGCTCGTGGCTGTCCAGCACTTAAGTAATTTATTGGTATGTATAGGGAAAAATTGACAGAATTCCTTCTGATTTACTATCCTAGAAGCCCCTTCTTTCAAACGCATTTTAGACTTAGATTACACTCGTTATGAATCATTTGGAGTGTGTGGTTCACAGCCCCTCCTACGTCAGTCTTAAGACTGAATAAAATGTGTGCCTTAGGACGGCAATACTTCATGGTGGAGGGTGATTGGTTACAGGAACAGCGATCTTTTCATTACAGCGAACTTTACGTTACACTTATTCTGGAAGTGTTATTGGGTGGAGGTCATGAGAGCCCGGTTTCGATTCCTGTGGACGCCTCTGGGCACCGTCAGCTTTACCCATGCTGAGTGATTTTACGAGTATCGGATCTCCTAGGGGAACCACTGATGGTACAGGAAAAGGAACCGACCCTTATTATTACCCTGATGCGTGAATTTCATACGCCGTTGGTCTTAGTACAAGGGGAAATCAACCCTCGCCTATGAAACCAACATTCAGGTTGATTTCTCTGTCTTTGATTAGCACTTCTTCACGCGCCACTTCCCCGGCTTGGGGTGTGACGAAATGAGCATATCGCCAAAGATGTCCTACTCCTCGATCGTCTCCATCCGTGGGCAATAAGTACATGTCTCACTCACTCACCTTCCCCCTCTCGCGCCATTTTAAGTCGTCCCAGTCCTCCGCGTCGATGCAAATGCACTCGCAAGCGTTCCCACGGTGTGTACCCGTCCCGCCCTGGTCCCCTATCGGGTGAATCATTCCATTTAAAGAGACTCGGCCGTTCTGATTCTATTGCGGAGCGTGCGCCCAGTGTGTGTTACTGGTGTGTTGGCCTGAGTGAAACAGCTCCTCCTGGGTCGGTTGTGTTTTTAATGGCCTTGTCATGAACCATTAAGTAGCTTATGCTTTCGAGATTCCGGTGGAAGAAATTGAATGTTGTGGTCTCACGTCGATTTGCAGTGTTATTATCAAGGTCATGATCTTAAGTGAAGCGGAACCGATTGTTCGAGTCCATTCTCCCATGAGCTCTTAGGTGGATTTGCCGGATATTTGCCCGAAATCCAAATATAATTTTGGAACACGAAGGTCAATGATTTGGCAATGACTCTCGGACACATTTGTGGCAGTGAATTCATAGTGAAAAAAAGGATTTTGCATTTCGTCATAGACATAATCGTGCGGCGTTAAACGCGTACCAACACCAGTAGATAGTTCGATGTTAAAGTACCTAATTGTTAAAGTAATTGTGGTTATCCATAAACAGTGAAAGAGAGTGCAGTGGTAGTAAAAATATCAAAAATTGCTTTGTGGTTCCTAAAGATGGCAGGATGTATGCGTGAGGTTATCCATTGGATAGCGTATAATTCTGCCTACCAGACAAGTTCATAGAGAAAACACAAAACATTGTATTTGGCCCCAACATTATACAACGTTGTTTCATTGATGAAATTTTACTGACGGAAAAATTAAAGAATGAATATGACTTTCGAGGCCGATGTGTGTGTACGTATGCGCACTTAAACCCAAACACAAATATAATTTTTTTCATTTCGAGATTATCGGTTTCGTCAAATTTCACTCATAACCTGATATAAATCTTTTTGCTTCAATATTATGAAATATAGATATTCTTAAGGCTTTTTAGGTATTATTTTCTATTCTTTTTAGTCCCCTTAATCCTATTTATCTATGAAACTTGCGTTTGAAAATAACGCTACTTTTCCATAGTGAAACCAAAGTGCTTGTCGGAGCATGTACGCACTCGCAATGTGCCTTTTGTAGCTTTTTTTATTAAACTCCATCCAATGTATTGTATAATCTCCAAAGGATGTCCGCTGTTCTGTCCACCCTGTACTTGAGGGTTTAGTGGGCAGAACTACGAGGCATATTCGAAATGTAAAGGCCATTTTCTTGTATAATTAAATACTGGCGGGTCAGAGCAAAGTTGTACGTATGCAGTGAATTCTATTGAATGTTTTCAAAGTCAAAGGAGTTATTTGTTTGATTCATTAGTCGTTTGCTGTAGGTGAATGCTGATAATGTACGCAAAAATCCTTGCTCCCGCCAAAGTGCGTGCTGTGATTCGATTTTTCGACAAAAATCGAATCAGCAAAAATCAGCATTCGCTGCCCAAATTCATCGGAAGTTGGGCCAAGTTTATGCAACTACAGTAATGAGTGAACGAAAGATTATAAAATGGTATCGAGAATCCAAGAAATGGCCTCACAAATGTGCGTGATGAAGAACGGAGGGTCAGGCTCAATATCCAGATCGATGAAATCCTTCAACAAGTGGACCAAGAACTGCGATCTGATCGACGATTGACGGTAATTGCTCTAGCTGATAAACCTACTGTTGGACGGACTATTTACGCGTTTGTTTCGGAAACGCTTAGATGTCACCAATTGTGTACTAGGGGGTTACCGTAAATGCTTAACGACCAACACAAAGAGCAAAAAATGTTGAGTGAACGAGCGTTTTTGGACCACTATCGACAGTCCCCTAGCGAATATTTCCTCTACCTTAATTGGAAGCAGTGGCTGGATGAACAACGGTTTGAAGGCGACGAGGAACTCATGACCGCCATTGTCAATGGGTTAAATGCCCTGACCGCGAACTTCTATGCTGAGGGATTAAATGATCTGGTGTAGGGTTGCGAAAAGTGTTAAGAAGTGAATGGCGATTATGTGGAAAACTGGTTTAGGTTTGTCGAGAACTAAAACCGTTAGTAGAAAAATTCTCTAACAAATACCTGTATCTTTATTATGACCAAAAGGTCCTAACTTAAAAAAAACCCTGTAGTTACTTTTTAGTTGCATAAATATGTTAATAATTCCCGAGTTCCCTTTCAATAACCTCAGTTTGGTCTATCCTAGAAAAAATGTTCAAGTCTTACAAATTTTTTATTTAGCTAAACTGTAAAAAACATCGTAATCCTCAGTTTATTACAAGTCATTGCGGAATTTAGCTCCGTATTCCTCGGTAGAAAGCGAAGTACAGGTTTCAGGAGAACAGGAGTGTTTCTTCCGAGGAAGACGGCGCTAAATTCCGTCGAAATTATTAAGAAATAACGTGTGAGTGTTCTCTTTATGTGTTCTTATATTGTTTGTTGCTGTCCACGTTTTTTATTTAACACTTCGGTGTTACTTCGTCGAAATCATATATATATATATATATATATATATATATATATATATATATATACAAGAGCATCAGCCTTCCTTGGGGTAATCATGTTATGATCTAAATCACGTTGCTGGTGATTCACCCCAAGGATTTAATTATTATCTGCTTGCCTGAATGTTTGCGTTTACAAATTTTTTACGGAGGCAACATGGGAATAACCTCACACTTGTATCTATTACCTATTCCCCAGTGAATATTTTCCAAAAGGGCACTTAACAGACGTTTTATAGTATATCGCTTTGTAGCCGTGATTGTGAAAGGAGAAAACGAATCCTTCAATGAAAAGTATATTCGCAGTAACAAGTGTATCTGTAATAAGGAGCATGCATTGAATATGTTCCTCATCTATGATTGGTGTGCATGATTGTAAATGTTATCATAAATCTAAGTGCATAACCAAAAATTACACACCCTAATTCCTAAAATTGATGACAACTCGAAACGCATTCTAATTCATTTAAGTCAACATGAGGCATCGCTTTCATGCAGTTGCGGCAATGTACAGGAAGCTTCGATTAATTGGGAGAGGAATCAGCTTTGTTTGGATATTTTCCATTTGTTAGGGCATATACGTATGACTGCAAAATTATTTTAAGAGGTAAAGTTGGATAAAATGCTTTTTTATCGACTCCCTTACCGAGGCTCTCTTAGTAAAAAGCATTAAATGTTCCGAAACAGCAGAGATTCGCTGAGTAAATCAAGTAAACGAATGATTTTATGAGTAGAAAGCAGCCGTTATTCATTTATTACAAATTCTGTTTCAAATATTTACTTTTATAATTAATATTTATTAAAAATTCAATGCTAATTTAATATATTTGCATACCATTAACTGCACATTCATTTCATTGGTATTTCAAAAGCGTTTTTCCATATTGTACACTACGAGCCTCATCTTATGTTGGTCATAAAGTATAACATTTAAATCGTACTTTGAAGTACTTAGTGTATATGTGCACGTAACTCGATTTCTATTTATAAGTCAAAATATCCTACAAGTGTGTTCCTCTATCATATTTTGCACAAACACGAGATTGTAAAAACGTTATCGTAATTTAACTCGTATTGAAATTCAATTGAAGTATATTGCATGCTTAATTCATAATGATTTCCTTCTTGGAATCATTTAACATGAAAATACATTCATATGCCGTGTTTCAGCATTAACATGGAGCGGTTGGTTTTGAATTCTGTAATGATCATAACGGAATATTTACTCGGTATGAATGTATGCCATATTAATTTTTCTTTAGGTTTAAGCTGCCGCAGTTCTGAAAAATTCCTTAACTCTTAAAAATGACGTGGACGTGGTCAATCTCTATACGCCATGATTAAATGAATCAATTGATTGAACTTTACCTTATCTGGCTCTGATGGGGTTGATGAGTAATTCTAATATTTATTTTTCTCCAAAAGAGGACAAATAAATATCTAACTGAGACTAAATGTTTTGACGCAGTAGTAAACATATTCTGCTAGCAGTGCTTTTTCGCAGGACAAAGTCATTGGTAATAATTGAAAAGCATTCATTCAGTCTTAATATTTTAATTTAACAGAATCATACCAATTGTTAAATTCGGGTTTCTCTTCAGTATCTCTGGAACATGTGGACATTTCTCGGGAAAACCTTGATGGGGTCTTATATTTCCTTTAATTGTAACATCTGAAGGTTTCATTTCTACTTTTTTCTTACAAAGGTATCTATTTAACCTGATAAGCCATCATCAAATTCATTTGATGAATCTTCTAAGTCGTACCCATCTGTTAAGTCAGTCATCCATTTAAGGCTTAATGTATCTCTCTTGGAGTCGCTGAAATTTCTCTTCTTAAGACGTTTAAGTGAAGATGTCATACTAATAACAAGATATATTTTCTTTGTATAGGTTGTAACATTGGTTACACTATACTAAGTTTCCTTAGGCTTGCTCCTGAAATTCGAGCTTACTGATACTACAGCATTTAATGTAATAGACAAGTTAGCACTACTCGGTCTAGGTCCTGATTCATCTTTCAGAAAATCTTGTTGTACTAGATATTCCCCAAATGCATCATATTTATTAGTACATATTTAATCATAAATGAGGTCTTCAAGTTGTATTTTTGCTGCCACTTCAGTGCAGTGAAGTACCTTTTTGTTATTTACATTACTTCGAATCTAAATATTTTTTAAAAGAGCGCATGTTCTCCAGTAGTAGTATTTGGGGGAGGCGACCGACAGCTAAGGTCATTTGCGCCATTAGGGTTGGGCAGGAAAGGATGAAGGGTGGAGAGAAACCTGGCGTCGGCATTAGCCTACTCTTTACGAAAGGCGCCAAGGGGTCTGCAGGTTTATGTCCCATCCGACGGGCGGCGTACTCACTCAAAGTGCCCTCCACAAAGCACCTTAAGTACGAATCAAGACCCCACTGAAAAGTATTCTACGCCGCCGGGATTCGAACCCGGACATCTGGGTGGGAAGTCGCATGTTCTCCATTTTGTTATGATGGTCTGACGTGTCGTTTTAGCATGGGACATCATTAATTTCCATCATTTCACAAGCACAATTACAGGAATGATAAATTTGAAGTAATTTTATTGAATCGTTCTGAGTACCAGACCCGAACGATTAAATACGAGTAGTTGTCCTGTTCGTGTGTTGTGCTCCTGTTCGTTACATGCATTTTTCCAGGAAACCGGGCACTTTTACAATGTATTTCGTTCTCAAGTGTGTCCAACTATTGCACATTCGATATGGAGGGTAACGATCAATAAATAGCATGTTGCCTACAATTTTTCGTCCCTATGCATCCCAGAAGTAACACATGCCGTGAGGAACATGAAATAGGCCAGCTATGTTCATTCACCCGAATGGTACTAACGCTCTCATTGATTGGTTGGTTTTCAAAAAAATTGGAAAGTGCATTAATTATTATGGAAATACAGTAGTCATGATTTCCCCTGCGTAGAAACGAATATTTCGACTTTCGGGTATCGAAATTAACTTAGTCTCTGCTTGAAATTCAAGTAAATATTTTGCTGCATCTTGAGTGAGGGGAAAAAGTGTTTTCGACATTCGTTCAAATGACTCAACTATCAATGACCATTTACTTTAGGTAGAATCTTGTTTTAGTAGATACGAGGCATAATCTTCCAATGCCAACATACGATACGTATGTTGGCATTGGAAAATGCGATTAAGCCACCCAATTTACATTGATTTTTTTCCTCTCTGGACATATCTTGTCTCTCACATTCTCCTGGGATCCCAAAAAGTACCTTCTTGTGTTTCAATGGGTGTTCCAAATCGGCGGAGTTAAAACCATCAGGGTCCGAAGTCGGGCTCCCTACTGGTGCTGGGTAATCCGCTCCAGTACCTCGAAAAATGTATACGTATTAGAGGAGCTAGGCTGGGAATCACTCATGGAGCGAAGGTTAAATTACAATTTAAATCTCTTGCATGTATTGTAATGATGTCTCTTTAGCAGTTATGTAGAAAATCTATTATTGCCCCATCATACTACGGTAGAGGTGATCATGTCAATAAAATTAAAGAGATTAAGTGGAGGATAGATTCAGGATGTCATTTTTTCCACGAATGATTAGGGATCAGAATAACAATGTCCGACCGCGGCTGGGTCATATTCGGATCAAAATTAGTCTGGTGTGTATTCACTCCCTGCCACATACCCTAGCGGTGGCTTCCAAGGTACAAAAATATCTGAAATAATCAAAAAAAGGAGAAGGACATAGCTTTGCCATGAGGTATAATATTTTAATATAATATTCAAATATAATATTTTATGCTCATTATATGCTCACGAAACCCGTTGCGGTGTTCACAAACCATTTGATTTTGTTGCATTTGGTAGTGTCCGGAAGCATATGCAAAGCCTTAAGGTGTTTTCATGTGTAACACAAATTTATCATCCGTGAGTAAGAATCTATTGGGTATTCAATGTACGTTTATGTACATATTTAATTTGGAATCGTGTACTTACTCGGGCCATCTCACATTGATTTCGATTTCTATTTATCCCATTCATTAGCGTCTTTAGCAGCGTAGAGTTAATTAGATGACGTTTCAGTGTCGCCAGCAAGATACATCATGGCATATTTTACAGAATTCCAAGGGCCATTTCAATGATCTATAAA
The DNA here is from genome assembly GCF_022747635.1 of Hetaerina americana. NCBI lineage: Eukaryota > Metazoa > Arthropoda > Insecta > Odonata > Calopterygidae > Hetaerina > Hetaerina americana. The sequence continues at coordinate 85,524,953 of NW_027286069.1, forward strand.
ACTCCCGCGAATGATTCATTCAACAAATATTTCGTTTAATTATACTTTCGGATTGCCTGTCCCATGTCCCTTTTCGTCGCCGTGGATCCTATCTGCCGAAATTGAATTGTTTCCACTTCATTTATCTACCTCCTACATCTCAGCGTTTCTTTCCCTATATTCCTCTCCGTACCTCTGATGAATCTCTACTCGTGGAAGAATTCCGCGGTGCTGGTCAAGCCCCCGCTCCCCTGGTGGAATTTCCACGAAAAATAATTAGCTACCCACCTCTCAGGTGTCGTCCCGCGTCGAAAGGCAGGGAAGCGGCGGCAGACCCCCCCCCCCCCCCGGCTTTATGCCGCGATCGTGTGCGGCGATTCTCTCGTGTGTGTCTCTCTCACATGTCGGGAGATATGCCGGCTACACGCGTGCATTTTTCTCCCGCCCACCCACCCCCGCTCTCTCCCTCCCGCGACGCCGGTCGCCCATCGGTTTCACTCTCCTTCCCCAATCGACGACTCGCCCCAAATCGTGTGGTCGGCCGGTGCGCCCCGCTTTTACGTACCCTCTTCACGAATTTTTAGCGACTCTCCCACGTCCCACACGCGACTCCTCCTCCTCCCTTTCGCCCCATTTCTACCGTCGCGACGCGTCCCCCACCCCCCTCTTCCACACTCGTCGCTCCTCTTCCGAAGATAGACCCTCTCTCTCCTTCACCACTTCCTCCTCCCCGACCTCCTCTCTCCCAGCTCGTTCCTCCTTCCGCATCCGAATCGCCCCCGTGTACACACACGCGCACGCCGTTCCCATCCCTTTCCTCCTCACCCCTCCCCCGGACCTCCCCCGCAGGCATTTGTCGCGCGTTTCCTGCTTAGCTCCTCCTCGCTCGATATGCACACCATCCGTGCGTTTGGGTGGTGTCTTGTATATAAGGAGGGTCTTCCGGAGGTATCATCACACAATCCTTTGGTTGGTTCACACTTCGGAAGGGTTTATCGCAGTCTCTCCTTGCCGAGGATTATTTCCGATCCACCTAAGATACTCAGGAATCCGCCATGACCTGCAAGGTAACTATTTTCTCCTTGGTTAAACGTTTCCCCACCCTCCAATGATAGGTTCTTCTTTGTCAATGAATATTTAGTCGCCAATAAAACATCGCCCTCCATTACCGTCCCATTAAGGTTGGGTTTTCATGGTTAGTGCCTGATATATTTTACAATCTATTGTACGCACTTAGGCCTAAACATTTCAACTACCGTCTGAAAAATTTGTTTGGACTCTCATGGGTTTTATAGGAATACTAAATTTCTACTTGTTCCGTGTATCCTTTTATGCAGTCATATTTTTGGTTCGTATTTGGTTTTAATATTTATTAGTGGTCCAGAATTGAGCTCTGGGTTACTGACCGGGGGCCCGGGTTCGATTCCGGGTGACGCCTCCGTGCAACATTGGTCTCATCCAGCCTGATTGATTATTTAAGTCCACCAATTTATCCTAGGAAACCACAGGCGGCACACGGGGAAAAGAGCTGGCCCTCCTCATTGCCCTGAATATCACACGACGTATAGTCGCGGTAATACGCCGTTGGGCTTAGTACTAGGTGAGCTCCACCGTTACCTGTCAAGCCAACCTAATGGTTGATACCTTTAGTCGTTTGTTCGTATTCAATTAAACAATTCTAGCAGTGTCAAATTGGAGTTTACAATAGGCATTTACGACATCTTCATTAAAAATAATAAAACATCCTTTACTTGGCGTTAAAATTTAATGTTAAAGTCCTCTGTGGCTATGAGTTTTTAGTAATTAGGCACTATAATTTTGCGCACGGTTTTCAAACGGTGGGAAAATCTACAGTTTCCAATTAAAACCCTAGATATCACGCTATTCCATAAAGTTGAACCTAAGGGAATTATTAACACCTTGTTGCCATATATGCCATTGTTTTTTTCAATTTCAAGATAAATTACTGCATAGGAGGCCACCTCTTCATTGTGGAAAAAAAGGCTAATTCGTTAAACATCATCAATTCACCATGCAATGAAAATTGCTGAAATGACGGTAATTCAGTCCTTCATCATACGAAAGTAGCCAAATTCCCTGCCTGTTTCTCATAATTCTCTAGTTAAATGACTATTTCTTTACATTTCTAAATTGACGTTTACATTACACTGTTCCTCGCTCCTAAAAAAATTGTTTGTACTTATTTTGTTAACACGCGGGTGTCCTTCTTGCTTGCGGCGCAATGCCTTGCTAGTCCTTCCTACCTTGTTTTACGGATCATGCCAATTGATCACTGCGATTGCACTCATCGTGTCTAGATCGCCCTGTTGGCCATCTGCGCCATGCTCTACTCCGCACACGCCGGCCTCGTCCCGAGGATTCTGGCCCCCTCTGTGGCGGCAGTGGCCCCCGTCGCCGTAGCACCCGCTGTGGTCCAGCCCTACGACGCCAACCCCCAGTACACGTTCGCCTACGGAGTATCAGACGCCATCACGGGAGACCGGAAGACGCAGCACGAGACCCGCAACGGGGACGTCGTCGTGGGAGCCTACTCGCTCGTGGACCCCGACGGCCTCGTCCGAACCGTCAACTACGCCGCTGACCCCATCAACGGATTCAACGCGGTCGTGAGGCGGGAGCCCATTGCCGTCGTCGCCGCCCCCGCCGCCAAAGTCATACCAGCAGCGCATCCCGTGGCCGCTTTGCCTATCAAGCCGCTGCTTCGGGCGTTTTGATGGCGCTTCTGATATCATGGTTTGAGCCGCGCTCCCTGGTACACACATAGCGATTCTTATTTATTTCCCCGGCCGTCTCGGTGCTCGAAATAATTTTTATAATCACGATTTTTCACGTGATGTGTTCCGTGCGCTATGGTTCTGAAGCTCTCCGAAGAATTTACAATTCTCGTTAACCATGAAAGAGCTCGTGCGTGGTTGGAAATGGGATTGTTCGTTTTTGTTTTATAAAGCGTCTCTCAGGTGTATCGTGGTGCCTTTTTTGAGTCGCCTTTTACGACTTCAAAAAAGTCCACGATCGTCGGTAGTATTATTGCTCTTGAATTTTGAATTCAGTACAATGGTTCTCTGGGGAATCTCAGGATTGCTATAAACATTTAACATTTTTTATTTCCACTGACAATTAACTTCAAATCTCACCTTCTATCCGAATTGATGTTCCTTTCTTAAACCTTGAGGGCATGACGTGCAATAAAGTTGGGCGACTGAGTTATGCGATTTGCTGAAAGTTAAAAAATGACTTCCCCAGCCTATAGGAGATGTTCTCATAAGTCGCACTCGGGCGACTGTGTCAACATCGTAACGTGTCGTGCATGTACTCAGGTCAGATGAATATAAAGTGGGTAGCTTCAGTTTCAGTCCTAAAATGTTTCCAGTGCATTTTGTGACTTCAACTTGGCCAATGAGCCACATTACTGTGTACCAGAGACGAAGTAATACCATGTGTAATTAGTTGTGTATTTTATTGTTTAACAGTTCCTCAATGTGCTTTAGGGAGTATTTGTGTTCTCATGTTTTTCTATGCTGATTACACTATTGCCTTTGTTTACCTGGTGATTGTATCAATGACATTTATGTAGTCAGTATTTATTACTGATATTTGTTTTGTAATAAATCAATATTTGCATAAGTCTTTCTATTACATTTGCAGTTTTTTTTAATGCTTAGAAATGAAATTGTCTAAGGCGTGCGATTCTTCGTGTCTATTGAAAACGAATGTAGCATCGAGGAATTGAATTTTCTTTCGGTTAAAATGTGCTGTCGCATAATGAATGAGGAATTAATGGAAATGTTCATTGGAGCATGATACACAAAGAATGAATGGTCTGAAATCAAACCGCTTACATTTAAAATTAAAATCCTTGATTTTAAAGGGATTAATGTATATCTTTATGAAAATTTTAACTCTCCATTTATAGCGAGTGTTAAAAATGAGCAATGCTTCTAAGAATCCTTTTGTCATCAAAATGCGATGGATAACCGTAAATTATTTAATCTTTTCAAAGGCTAGGAGAATGATTACCACTCTACATATATTTATATCTCCTGGTGGCGCCTCTGGGCACTCTAAGCTTTTATCAACATTCGCGATTTTTCACGTATCAGATCTTCTTATTCTTGGAAAACCGCTGGCGGTACAGGAAAAGGAGATGATGGGTTGCAGGCGGCGATTCAACACCAAGCATTAAATGGGCTCCTTTCCTGGTACCACCAGCGGTTTTCCAAAAAGATCTGGTACCGTAAAAGCAATACAGGCTGAGTGAAGCTGAAGGTACCAAGAGGCGTCACCCGGAGAAAAGCCCAGACTCTTCGGTTAGTAGCATGATGCGTAAGTGTCACACAGATTTGGGCTTAGCATTAGGCGAGCTCTATCCCTCACCTATCAAGTCAACCATCGAGTTAATTTGTACTGTGGCTAAGGGTTTTGAAATCTGTTTCTACGTGGTACCTTGCAAACCACCGCTGATATGCCACCTGTGTATCAGGTGGCATACAGCACGAAAAATTAAGTCATTCGTAATTGCTTGAAACCAACTAAATGATTGTGAAGCAAGCATACCATTGAATAGCAGCTAATAGCCTTCCGCTTTAATTTAGATTTACGCTGAGGAAGTATAAGGGGAAATTCGTGGTAAACAGTCAAAGATAAGTCAGTAAAATTAAATTTGAACCACGGGAGATTCCAGAGAGATGGAAGGGATATATAGAGGAACTGTATGGTAAAGACATAGACGAGCAAGATTAGACATAGAAAGAGTATACTCCTTAAATAAGGATACCTTAGGTCTAGGCTTACTCTTTGGCAATATAGCAAGGTCCCTAAAGAATTTGAATCCAAATCAAGCATAACATTCCCGCGGAACTACTTAAAAGCTTAGAAGAACATGAGAGGACGAGTGTTTATGGACTAATTCATTAAATTGATGAGGGAGGAAATTGGTTGGAAGAGTTCACCGGATCAGTTTTAGTTCTATTCCAAAGAAGAGAAAGTATGCAATCAAACAAACAATATTTGATTTCTCTCGCAGCTGAAGTGGTTGTCATAATCATCAATTAGGGGATGGAGAGCAGGGCAAGTGAATACTTAGGGGATGGTCAATTTGGGTTAAAGAAAGAGTGAAGCACGCGTCATTCCATTGCACTAATGGGATAATTGCATAATGGAGAGGTACATACGAGTATGATCGGGATGTATTTCTTTGTTTCGTAGATTTCGAGAAAGCGTAAGATAGAGTGAATTGAGTAGAATTAATTAATTTTTTTACTGAAAATAGGAGTCAATTGGAAGAATCAGAGACTTGCTCGTAACCTGAATATGTCTTAGACTGCTCTGGTTTGAGTAGCGGATGGAGAGCCAGAATGTACAGTGTTAAAAAGACAAATAAGACTGAGGTGTCCATCGGCATTGCATAGGAAGAACTGGAGGTAGGAATGAAATCCGTTGGGAAACTCATAAAATCAGTTAGTTTTGCGGATGATCAAACTTAATTATCAATCAGCCAAGAGGTTTCAAACATTTCTGAGCACATTGAAAAGACAGTGCGATAGGTTTGGAATGAAAATAAATATAAACAAACATAAAAACAAATCATATTCGATTTTTGAGTAAATGGAAACTAAGTAAAATATTAAAATAGAATTTAAAAGAGCAAGTGATGGCTAGTGTAGACTGGAGCAGGTGGAACAGTTCACCTAACATGGAAGTTTTCTGGATCAAAATTGTTAAAGTATTAGAGAGATAAAAAGAAGAATTGCGTCAGGCAAAAAAGCTGTGACAAGGAGGAAGACAGAGATATTGAATAAGGAGTATATGAAGGGGATAATGAACAAGAAGTTTACGAAGCGGCTCATCAAAATTGGAATATGGAATGGAATGTTTGTTAAACGAAAGGGTAGAAATAGGATAGACATGTTAGGTAGAATGAATGGAGTAAATAAATATACGGAATTGAAGGGAAACTTCCTATAGTGTGCTATTTCCGGTTATGTTTATTTGCTAAAAGAGGCAAGTAAATTTATTGTTTCTGTACAATTGTACAGACTGTGTCAATCCAATACCTTTATCGGTAGAGTACCAATAATAAATAATAATTTAATAATACCCTGTGGAATGTACCTCTTAATTTTAGCAAAATATATCAAATAAATCTAACAAGAATCTTCTGGCGTTTATAATGCTTACAAATAAATGCTAAGACAACTTATTTTCATAGAGGTTGCTGAAGTAATTGTCCTTGACGATCGGTGGTAGTCATTTTCAAGCAAAGAGTGTCCGAAGAAAACTCGTCCAGTATAGAGTAATTTTCACTTATAAAATAATGTATTAAAATTAGCAATTTTGGCTTCCTGTTTTTTTGTTTCGATCAAAGCGTTGACTCAGCTTGTTACCTAGATGAATTCATCGTAATTAGAGACATTATGCTCTTTAGATAGTCCATGAAGCTTGCAAAGAGTGTAGTCATGTTTGATTTCATGAAAATAATGGAACCGCACTACGCAAATAATTCCAAAATCATTTGAAACGGGAATGGCCCGATTCAAATTTGAATTAATCATGTATTTGGTGCATTTTGTAATGTGATGTTATGTTGTTGCTTATCAATGTATTTGCATCGATTACAGGGCTGATTATCACGAGCTCTAACCTTGGTTATTATTATTATTATATAAATCTCGTTGCGATTAGGCAATAGCCCTGGTGGCAACGGTCAATTCTGGTCTCCCATTTCAGTATATCCAAAATTTCCGTAACACTATTTGTTCATATGTACCTTCCGAATACATATCTTGCTGCATTTCTTTGAACTTTTTCTACCTTTTTAATATGCCACACCTCATATGGATCCCATTCTATGGGCGAAAATTCTAGGATAGGGCCTACCAGTCAGTACATTATATGTATTTCTTTTTTGGCTACGCTACGCTTTTAAATTTTTCTAATTACCCAATGAAGTACTTAAAATACCTTCTATATCACAGTATCTACTTGAACTGCACACCCATGATCACTTTTACACCATTTACTTAACTAGGGTTAAGTAAACGCCTAAATATTTGCAATGACTGCTATTTGGGATTCTTTCTCCAAAGAGGGTGTAAATATCCTATTGTGTATTGTTTTTATTTGAGAAAAATTTAATTTCCTAATTTTGCTTATATTAATGCCCGTATTATTATTTGAAAACCAGTCGCTAACGCGATCGATGTCATTTTTAAGTATTGCGCGGTCATTTACATACTCTACCCGTCCGTATCATCAGCAAAGAGTCTTTCTTGGGAATGCAAATTATTCGGTAGATCGTTTACTTAAATTAGGAAGAGTAATGGCCCTAGAACACTACCTTGTGGAACTCCTGCTTTAACGTTCGCCTCTTTTGAAAATGCATCCCCTACTTTCACTTTTTAATTCTGCCTGTAAGAAAATGTTTGATCCATTGCTTTACCCTAAAATTGAATTATAACGACTCCAACTTTAACAATAATCTATCGTGGTGCCACTCGGTTGAAAGATTCCGAAAATCAACGATTACCGCATTAACGTCCTACCCTTATCTATTGCGTCGCTGATATACTGGCTTATAGTATATTAAACTAATCTTCGAATTCATTAAAATGGTTGTGGTGTCCAAATCAATTTTGATTATATTATTTTTTATCATAAAATGATGGAAATACATCAAAAGCACGCTAATTGCTGCCTAGTACATTTTTCTATCCAAAAGAAAATTTGCATGGGCATAATGGTCACAGGAATAAAATGTTTGTAAACAGTACGTCTCAAACTTCTTGATTGATCACTCTATATTTCTAAACAAGCAGTGCGGCGAAAAATCATTGTTTGCATTTTGAAGGTAATTTCTTTTGATGACTACGATGAAGAATGACTAGATGCAAGTGTTCTTCCACTGCGATATGAATTCAGACAGATTTTCATCTTAAATCCCCATTGCTAATTACCCGATTACCTATCTAATCATTTTATCCTGAAGTGCAGGCACCCGGTGGTGCCCATATGGTTTAGTTTCTCTTTCATCAATTAAGTTCGTGTTCCCGACTATTCTCAAATAGAAAGTTTGTACTTCGGCGAGGTTTCCCAGTTAGGGTTAGTATCAAGTCTGTAAGGAGTATTTACGTGTTAGTTTCAGGTTTTTTAGGATTATTTACGTTCATAGTCACCCGTTAGAGTAGTGTGTTTTGTAATGTTAGAATGAAGATCGACTGCTCTTTCTTATAGGTCTATTAAATTTTCTTCTTTCGTCTTATTTTGAAACTCATGTAAATACAGTTGTCATCCAACATTTCAGTAATATTCTGTTTTAACATTTTCTGCATTTTGTAAATTGCTCTGTTTCTTGTTGTAGACCATTATTCTTATTTATAAAATTACATATTACTTGTGTTTAATTCTGCTATTTTTTAACACTAAGGTAATTAATGTCAATAAATTGCATTATCCTTGGCACGAAGGAAACGTTTTTAACGCTAAAATTAGAAAAATCTTAGCTTATGCACTAATAAGGAGTTGATTAGAGTGTTTTCATTACAAAAATTATTTAATTAATTGATTTCATCTGCATTGAGTAAAGAATTTTCGCACATCTTATTATGATGCCACCTCTAATTTCGGCCGCTTATATTAAAAACTTCCAAGTTGCTGCGTTGCGGATTATATGATTAAATTCGTATTAATTTTTAAGGTGATAATTAATATTCACTTTTGGTTGATATTGATAGTGTTGAGTAATTATTTGTCACACTCTGCTCGAATGAAATCCGAATAAAAATGTTTCGATGAGGTATTCTATCAGGTTAGTTTACCTCATCTTGGGTACGGTTTTTATCTCTGTGTACCCTTATCGTTGAAAGAGAAGAACAAATAACTCGAGTTTAACCATAGCACGGAAAGGATTACTTAGCGATACATTTCATTGGTAGGCAGGGTTACAGTGATTCCATTAGGGTAATTAATTGCAGAATCAATAGCAATAAGGAATCATTTAGCCTTAGTACAATTCGAGACCTCAACAGTCGGAAACAATTACCGGACAAAAAGTAATGTGTACTCTTAACGAATGGTGGCCTAACACCCCCTTTCACATGCTCTCCTGCAGCGTTCAGGGTGTGATTTTTGCGTTAAATTTTTTTATTAGCCTAAATAATAATCGGATTCCAATGAAATTCCTTCTTCTCTCAAATGTTCAATTTTTTTCCAAAAAGGTTATTGCCGCGAGCTTTTGGACATGATTCCTTAAACCATAGTGTGAATTCAATTAAGCTGAATTAATAGAGATCATCATCGGTGTCGTCGTACTTTTCGTTCCAACTCGGGATGAGTAAGAATAATTTTCAGGTGTGGTTACTCAAACAGGCGTAAGTTCCCTCTGTTACTTGGCGAACTTCATTAATCATTCCGGTGGCGTTCACTCCGAGAAAGCGTCGCTCGTAGATCACGATGCGCTGGAAACCCCGGAACACAATTGAAAGAGTGCTCTTTTATTCCTTTCATCCTTATTTTTCCATGATAATTTTGAACACGTTTCGCACGCGCTTTCGGGTTTTGGTAGCATTTCCTCCTTGTCAAATTTAGCAATCAACGTAAATAAATTCCATAGCAGTTACGTATCTACACGTACTTCCACTTCCAGAGCATTAGAGTTTATTTATGTGCTAATCTTTTGAGTGGACAATGTCTCTAAGACTGCGAAAAAATCCCGCCTTTCGGTCTGTTGTGTTTTTCTGTTGATTTCTGTTTGAAATTTCTTTTCATACTCTAGTCAATTACACTATAATACTTATTAAAAGTGTCTATTAATATTCTACTCAGAATAAATGGAGATAGTGTATGCGACATTTTGGCTGCAGCTGAAATTGATAATTTGGCTCTAGTTTTGAAAAGTTAACTTATGAAAAAATTCCTTTTAAATCCAGATGTTTGAATTAAAAAGCACAGGTATTGGTAAATATGGAAATTAAAATGTATTTTTCAGACATATTCAGAGTACCCGAAAAAGACATGTGCATAATTCAATTTCAGTGTGAATGAGGAAAAGAATTTTTTCCAAAATGCTGGTGTTCGGATTGGCCTATGCATTTTACACCAATGTAAATTTTCCCAATGTCCACCGTCTGAAACGAAATTAACCAAACCCTCTTCTTCAATCGAAAGAACTTAGGATTTAATTCTTAACCCCTAAGACTCTTCAAGTGACACAGTAAGCTGTATGGCACGCGGTAAGCCATCAAACCTGTCTCCGTAAACCGTTAGGATTGTTGGCCCTAGCGTTGCCGGATTACGCCTGAGGGCTGGGTTTTGGGGAAACAAAATGTTCATTATGTATCCTCAACTTGGAGTTAAAATTTTCGCCATTTTACGATGCCTGTATTACTCATTGTGGATAAATGTGGTTTTCCTGCTTGCTAAATGTAATGAGAGTTTATTTTCATGCAATGAATTGAATCTATCTGTTACCATTTATACCGTTTCAAAATTGGAATAGTAATATAGTCATTTGTTTCTGAGCGCCGGGAAAAATAAGTACCTGATTTGAAAGGTAAATGGTTTTATATATTTACTCAAGAATAGTTATGGAAAACTCAATAGTACCTTTAAATTGAAATGCTTTCTTTTTTATGCCTCCGAAAGTCAAAAATCTTCAAAATAGGACTCCGGTTTTCATTAAAGTCGAAAATATATTACTTGATTTACGCCTATAGCTTATATTTATAAATATTTAGTTATATACATTTAGATGAACATATGCCGAGGTATTATGAAGAGCTAATGACTTTTTTTATGAGATAATCGCTGTCAATTGTACTAATTGCGTTGTATCACTGTGATCGTGAAGGAATTCCGTATTAGATTCACCATTATATGCCAGCTTCAAGGAAAATAAATGTATGATTTTATTTTGTCCAAATTTTGAAGTAGTTCACGTATTACATGTTTATGCATTGATATTAATTTATTTCATTGGAGGAATTACTTTACATCACCACGAGTTATTTATTTTATTCAAAATTTATATAATTTTAAATACAGAATGTGTTAAAGGAGAGTGTTATTGTGAGAGAATACGAAATATCTTAACCCCTTGAAGTCAAGCAGCCTAGGAAAAATATTTTCCTTCCTTTATTTTATCCCTCTTCATGCACCTTATGCATTCATATACTCTATATCATGCAATTTCTCATACGAATGAAAACTAGTCTACGTGAAACTACGGATATATAAATTTGAGAAACCTAGGAGCGGTCATACGAGCTCGTAGCTCGAGTAAAATGATTAAAGACTTCTGAGTCACCTAATGTGGGTACGTGTATGAGATGATGGTTTCAGCGCGACGAAGAAAAAGAAGCTCAGCAACCAAACCATTGGTTGCTGAGTGTCGTCAAAATCCTAATGGGAAAACCGAAGTGTCGTCCTCTTAAAGTTACATGGAACCATTATCCCGAAAACATCTAGTTGTTAGTTTCGATATGTCACTCACCCTCTGCCTCTAAAGTTCAAGTTTGTGTCTTTCGTTTGGAAGGATAAAAAAAACCATAAACACAGTAATTAAAGCGAAGATCGGCTTTGGTAGGTGATGGTAGAGTTCATCCAGTACTAAGCCCGACGGCGTATTAAGTTCAAACGTTAGGGTAGGGGGGCCAGTTCCTTTCCCTGCGCCGGTTATGGTTTACCAGGAAGATCTGGTATCCGAAAAATCACAAAGCTTGGGTGGAGCTGCAGTTGCCCAGAGAGCCTTGCCCGGGTATCGAACCATGACCCTTCGGTCAGTGGTTGAACGCTCTACCCCCTTGACTACCGTGACCCAATTTTGGAAGGATATTTCACAATACTTCTCGAGAGGTGTAAATTTATTGTTTGACTTTCCATTGCTATATTTATTATTTTGAGATATAATGATATGATCTATTGTGAAATACACCGCTCCAATCGTTGAAATTCAATTGGATTCGGGCTTGACTTGAACGAAACAGCATTCAAGTTAATTAGGTTTAAGGTAATAGCCCGGTAATTCCACCTACATATTTTATCTCACGACGTCACGTAAGGTTTCGTGCAACATCATCGGTTGAAGATACAGTTTTGGTTACGAGTGCATTTGGATTTGTAGTTCATTGGGCATGGGTGTGTGGGAAGTGGGGTAGTGAGATGGGTACGTCGAGTTAAGGATGAGGAACTTGTTTTCCTTTTTAAAGGGTGGATCAGTTGAACTCGATGGAATGTGTTACGTGGCTAATGATTCACGTACAGATAAGGGTAGGTTTAGTTCGAGCGGTAAGGAGTCGCCATCCAACGGAAAATGGAATGAGGGTTGAAGGGCAGAGTCACTTGCATCACTGGGAACTGTGTGGGTTAGAATTTACTGCTTTTGATGTACTCGTCACTTTTATTGTTTCTATGTCCTCTCCCCTGCGGTTTAGAAGGGTCGGTAAAAGTATTATCCTTCAAAGGGGAGGTTTGGTTTAGTTGAAGTTGGAAGATTGTTGATATTTAAAAGCACGTTTCATTGAGATTATATCTTTAGCCATTTTGGTGCGGATTTGTTTTGCGGAGAGTTTGATAGAAATTGTTGTAGATTATTTTTGTTCTTTCTATTGTACTTGTGCTTAAAGGTTTTGTATATATTCTTTGTCTTTGGCAGTTTATATGCCCGGTATTTAGGTCTTCATATTTAATAATGACAAAGGAATGGAATAATGTATTAATGAAATGTGCAATAACCTATACATCAACGAATGGGAGACGGCGAATTTGTGAGAGTGATAGTGTCTAGACTTGATGAAGAGTGACCTTTGCCTGAAGACGGAAAACCGGCATTGATGGCTGGATATAGCAATCTCGGCAAAGTTCATAACTCCTATTTTAGCATTATTCATGTAATTGATTGATTTGTTTCACAAGTTATGAGTATACCCTGAGATGTTTCATGAGTACCTATATTCAAGAATTTACCTAGCTGTCCCATTGACTATAACCAAGCACCAAATATAGTAGGTACGTTGTGAATCGGCAGAAAAATCATTTCACAAATTGTTAATGACAAGACAACAAATTTCATTCAGAATATTCATAAAAATACCCGCAAAAATGATTGAAATAGCCAATGGCCAGGTGTTGTGATTGTTTATATTATTTGAGCGTAAATATTAAGTGGTTTTGGTACACATACAGCTAATACAGTTTAATGGCTAAGTCACTGCGACGAGAACCACCGTCTATATGAAATATATTTCAGCAAGAAGATGTATATTTCAGATTCTGAAGTGGGAATTCCGTTGGGTAGCTTATCAAACCCTTACGGATATGGCTACGGTAAAATCTTATCTCGGGGATATTGACTTAGTTGGCTTATGATAATAATACGCCCGGCTCTAAGAGAACATTTTGAATACGAATTTGGTAACGTAGTCATTATGTAAGGGTTTCACTGATTATAATGCCAGCATAAGTCTTGAAAAACGGGCCGTCAAAATTTTAAAATTGATAATTATAAAATACAAATTAAAAAATAAAATTTTCTCCTCGTCCATTCCTCGCATATCCACTCCTCATGCATCACATCATACGCCTCTCCAATCGATTCTTTAGGTACAAGTGACTGAACTTTCATTATTATTACTGTGAAGCTGTGAATACCGTCATATTCATATGCTCTTAAGAGCATATGAATATGACGGTATTTTAAGTAGCCCCAATTCGTGGATTATTGTTTAGTCATATAAGTGCATATGGAGGATTTACCTACTGAGCTAGAGTTACTTTTATATAAATGTGAACGAAACGTTACATTGTAAAATATAATAGCAAATGCATTGGAAAGAATGGTACAGTCAAACGTCGCCATCAACCCTGAAAAGCGGTGTTATCGCACGATAAAAATCATTCATCTTTAAAAAGTGATATTCATGTACGAATATCGCTGTATCGTCATCTCATCGAGGAGTAACACCGGCAATTTAGAAGACTGAATTAAATTTGAAGGTCAAACATTCCTCTGCAATCGTGCACACGCGTCCTTGACTTCGTCCTTGACGGGGGGCTGCGTGTGCTTCGGCTAGGACGAGCGTAAGCTTGCGGCTTAGAAAGGGGGGCGAGGGAGCCCAGTGTAGGTCTTGAGGTCAGTCGCTAGGTACTACAGGGTCTTCCAGCCGCAGTACGTGACCTTATGGGAAGTTGGGAAGTAGATCTTTAGTGCGACAACCACGCGCGCGCTGGTCGGAGAGGATTTGCCCGCGGGTGGTATGAAAGAATATACGCACGTATTTACGCGCGTGGTGGTGATGAACCATCAGGAATGGTGGTCGTTGAATCCCGCGTGGCCTTCGACTGAGGGAGACTTCGTCGAATACATAGTCAGGTGTTTGTTGAGCGAAATAGCGACTTCATCGTTTCTGCGAAACGGTTTCGAAATTCCTTATCAAGAAGGAATAGCACAACAGGGTGGTGTAACACGCCGTGGCACGCGTGAGGGACAAACTGGAAATAGGATCTCCAATCTGAAATTTCGCATCAGTTCTCCTCTCCAACTGAGTTAGTCCCATTTCAGTCTCTTATCAAGCTATAGGAGGTAAAATTGGTGAGAAATGGAATGACCATTTTAAGAATGAGTTTTTATACCGATCTCTCACTAATAACGCGGAGTAAAATTTTCTCTTGAAAGAGCCTAGTGTTTATTATGTTTCGAAATACAGGTATCAAGTAAAATGGTATCCACTGTTGTGGTTGCATCGACCGTAAATATTGGTTTGGCCACGGAACCTGATGTGATGATCATAGGAAGAGAAATTTGGCAATCAAACTCCTGTTCACTCAAAATGATTGAATCGATAAGTTCTACGCTTAACAGCCTCATTAGTGAAGTTGATGAGTATGTTGGTCCGAGGTTTTCTCGTAAATAACCTCGTGATTCCAAGGTATAGCTCTCCCGCCTATCTTGGAGGAGCTTAAATGTTTGCTATTAGGTTAGCAAACGATTCCGAAAACAACCTTAAGGTGACTGAAATAGTATGAGCAGTAATGTGCACTGGCGAGGGAACCGCCATTTCTGACTAATCCCGATTGAGACGAGAGTATTCCATCAAAGAGGCAACTGGCGTGATTCAAATAAATGTATTCCTGAGGTTTGAATGTTGAAATGTAAATGACGGATAATGAATTTCTGTTTCATGGCATTTTTAGTGTATTTTGCCCTTTTATATAATTGTTTCTGAGGTTAATTTTGTCTAAGAATTTTTACCTCACCCTTGCCTTTGCAGGCACTTAATATTACGAGTAAAGCATGTATAAAAGTCCAAATATTTAAATTTTGTGGTGTGAAAAATTGTGTATAATCTTTAAAAAAGGATATAGTTAATCGAAGCCTCGATCAATCACTTCGTTTCCCATAAAGTTGAACTGTGAGCATCGGAACCTGTACTCAATTACTCTATTACTGGAGTAACTATTGTCACCCAGGCCCATTAAGGATTTTAAAGGAATATCAAGGACGAATTAAATTGCATTCCACAGACCAAAAACTTATGAGCGCCAAGAAATACTTAGTTTCACCGTCTACTTCCGTCCGTTTTGTTTTAAACTCTATTTGAACTTGGTAATTATCCATCTTCAGTAATAAGGATACATATCGGTTAAAATAAGTATTATTGTTGCATTTGTGGGACTCTTCCTCCTCAAATAACTCAAGTATTTCTGACAGTAATTTTCAACTGCCTAAAGTAGTGTATAATAAAAATAATTAGGTGCAAAATGGATTTTTTTAAGTGTACTGTAACATTCAAAAAGAATTACGAGGGTGGCCCCAGAAGTACCCGGCCTGACCTAGAGGTGGCGTTAGTTGTTTGAAAAATATCACTGTATTAGAAAGTATGCATCTCTAAAGAATGTTTCAAGTTTGAAAACGCCAAGTTGTTTAGTATTTTTTTGGCAGCCATCAATAGTGAACGTTTTCAGTGAATTTGTGAGCATGGAGAAAATTCGTCATCGTTATGTGATACAATACTTTTATTTGAAAGGCCTCAGCCCAACCAATATAAAAGTTGAACTGGATTCTATTCTGGGTGAGTCTGCTCCTTCGTTTACAACAGTAAATTTTTGGGTAGCAGAGTCTAAACGAGGCCGTTCCAGCTGTCAAGACGAGCATCGCATTGGTCGACTCCAGAAACCGTGAATGAAATCCACAAATCGTTACTGGATGATAGTCGACTGAAAGTGCGCGAGCTAGCCATAGTAGGCATTTCAAAAAGTGCGGTACATCTCATATTAACTGAAAATTTGGACATGAGAAAGCTGTGTGCAAGATGGGTGCCGCGTTTGCTCACACTCGTGCAGTACCAGTGTCGTGAAGATTCTTCAATTGAGAGTTTAGCAAAGTTTCACAGCATCAAAGCAGAATTTTTGCGCCATTTCATAGGCATGGATGAAACACGGGTCCATTACTTAACACCCGAGAAAAAAGAACAATCAATGGAACAATGGATTCAAAAGGGAGAACAAGCTCCAAAGAAGGCGAAGACCGTTTCATCTGTAGGCAAGGTCATGGCGTCGGTTTTTTTGGGATGCGCGTGGGATGATTTTCATTGACTATCTTAAAAAAGGAAAAAATATCAACGGCGAGTATTATGCGAACTTATTGCAACGTTTGAGCGAATAAATCGAGCAAAAGCGGCCACGTTCGCCCAAGAAGAAAGTGTCGTTTCATCAAGACAATGGGTCAACTCACAAATCCGTTATTGCTATGAGCAAAATTCATTAATTAAAGGTTTAATTGCTACCTCATGCACCTTATCCGCCAGATATAGCCCCCTCGGATTATTTTCTGACCGTAAACTTGAAAAAATGGCTCGGTGGTCAAAGATTTTATAATCGTGAAGAAGTGATGTCGGCAGTTGATGGCTATTTTTAGGAGCGAGACAAGGTATGGAAATTATTGAACATCGCTGGGAAAAGTGTATAGAGCTGGAAGAAGATTTTGTTGAAAAATAAATACATATTTTCCAAAAATTTTGCGTTTTCTTTGTTGAGTCGAACACGTCTCGGATTACCCTCGTTATATTGAAATGTATAAAATAATAAAAACTTTTATAAAGCTCATAGAATTAAACCTACCATTAATATTTTTTATTATATTTTGGATCCCTTTCGCCTTCTCTCTCTCTCTCTCACTCAGAAACTGTATCCATCTTCGTGAGAAGTATCAGCGCCTGCTTGAATCAATGGCTCTGACTATTTCCTATTATTTAGAATCGCCAGCATCAGCTTAATGACTATTTAATATTTACTACTGATATATTTCTTCAGTTTTAACTTATTAATCATGTAGCTGTTCCATAAAACATCTTACTAATATATTATATGTAAAGGGTTAATGCAAATGAAGGGGAATCTGTTGTAATGATCTCTTATACCGATTTCGTTTTCAAGGTCATTACCTTGCATTTCATTTGTCGACATCTTTCTCCGACAACATGACATCCGTATACGATCCAAGTGGGTACTCACTGCCTTCGAGTTAACCGGTAATTCCACCATGCTATCCGGGTCATCTCTTTTAGTTGTGACTAAAGGAGTTAATTACCCAATTGCATAGATATACTCATACCATTAACCTTAATCTTAAGTCTTGTCGGGGCTTGTTTGACTCAAGCCGACAATCTAATTATGGCTGTACGTTATGCTAATGATATGCTGTGGTGAATAAGGTAATGGCTTGAGGATTGGTTTGAGTGTCATGTACGGAACAGCTTGGTGACTTCCTTTTCAGTCAGTAGGAGGCGAGAACCGTATTCCAGTGCGCGGCCGTGGATTCCCTGTGGTGAAAAAAATTCTTGAAAGAGGCGAATGAACTCGCGTTTAAGGGGAAGTTTATCTTCCTGGTATGTTTCGCATTTGGTAGGGACCACTCCATTGATGCGAACCTTAAAGAGAGAATTAACCGATGGCAAAAAAATATACCATATTCGTGAAATTTCCCTTCAGAATTGAGTTGAATAAATATAGCCTCACTTAAATGTAGCTTTCAAATTATCCATCTGCGAAATACTTGGGCTCTTAGTGTGAAAGAAGTGAAACTCAGTATTTGTATTAATCATGACATTAAATCGGTTCCAGAACTGAATTAACAGATGGTAAAAGTGATCGCTTAAAATATCATCCATTTGGTCAACTAGATGTTTATCATGAGATGATAACATGGATGGTTTTAGAATGTTTTACTGGTTAACAAATGCACTATGATTCTTTGTGTCTCTTTGTAGAAGGTGGAAGGTGATTTAAATTTATTCAGGATTAGAAAAAACTGAATATGTCATGCGATATTTGAAGCTTATGTGATTTCTAGTCTAAATTTTTAATTGTGTTCGATTCTTCCTTGCAAAATTACGTAAAAAATACGCGCTTTAAATTTCCCTTGAGCTCGAATAAAACTGAATAAATAATTCCGCATGCTAGCCTTCATTGATTAATTATTAGATTAGATTAGATTAATTATTAGTCATAGTGGATGAAAAATTGACTGGAGAGAAAGAGTACACTGAATGTATCATGTAGAATTTTCCCTGTTTTTAGGCGTACAAAACCGAGAGTAAAAACCGTCAAAATCTCTGTAGGCCATCAAAATACAGTAGAAATCCCTAGGGCTCCTTCCTCCGTCGTGATTACTAGGAATAACTCCTGAATTGAAAGACCACTAAAAACCTGCACACTTTTAAACCTGTCCAAATCAGCCAGCTCAAAATTTACTAAGTCCGTAACACATATTTTCCAGCCATATTCCCGGACAGCACCTGAAATATATCCTTACAGAATTTCTGCTTGTGCTGTGTGCAAAGGAATCCATGGCCAAAATCTAGCCAAATATATGAATAAAATAAATAATGAATATTTAAAATAGATAATTGCCTTCGATGTTCATTGATATAGCAGGTCTTAAACTAGTGACTTCTAGCGGTTGATATTATCGCTCAATATTTGAAATGCGGTATGCGCAATTGCAAATTCAACCCCATGCAAGTACATCAATACCCCATCTCAGTCTTATGGTCATCTCTCCCTCAAATAGACTTCCCTTCCTCGCCTGTTCATCCTCGAGTACCATTATTTAAAAAATATTTATATTGTGTGTAAATACCTAGTAAATATCTTCACAATGAGAAATGACATCTTTTTCCGCACCATACGTGTGATGTAGAAAGTATTCCGGATAAAACTATGAGAGACTTGTATTAATAAAAGTAAAATTGATGATTGTACGTCTTTCATAACTAGATTTCCCGTTTCTTAATCGAAGGAGTTAATCATCTTGCCGAATACGAGTAATTCTTCAATTTACGACAGAGAGGAAGTATTTTTGTGCATTTATCATGACTACGTAATAGTAATCAGGACATACAGAATTCTGATAAACCTGGACTATAAATAAAACGCCTTTTCATTAGTTAATTACGTTATATGTTGAATGTATTTTGCCTTCTGCCTTTCTTTGTAGTCATTTCCTTGTGTGTTTACATATACTCCTAATTTCTATGATTGCATGCAAGTTGACTGCAATTTGATGATCTTATAAGTTAAAAGTAACCCCCATGCACGAGAAAAGTACGGCTATGCTACGGTCGCGAAGAAATTTACTCCTAGTAGTTGAATTAACAACGTCCAGAAAAACTGCTTAAATAGCATCATGTATTGAAAATGCAAAATTAATTGTGAAACGAATGAAAATTTCTATATTCAGACAGAGAGGTTTGCACCTTATTTTCGTTAATTCTGGCAATGAATCATTCAAATCTGATTCCTGGTTGAGAAATCAGATTAAATGGCTTGCTATACGTACTTTTTTCTGCGGAGTAAAGTTCCTCCGTGAATCAGACTTACGTGGAAGATTTTAATTGCTTATTTTACTTCAGAGTTCATGGCTAGACTAAATCTGTATAGCGCTGGAACTACAGTTAAGTGCTATGTACATTAAATTTTTAGGAGTGGAATGAATGAAGCGATTGAATTATTAAGCAGTCATTAACTGTGTATGGATACATTTTCCTTCTTTCTGCCACGTTCTGAACAGATTGCCTATTTTATATGAGAATTTTCACGATGAGGAAGTTCTCGTCTCCGAAACTTCGGTAATACGTCTGCAATACCTGGTCGCCTCGGTGATGTTTCAATGGAGTGAAAAATCAATTGGGGAATGCGATTTATAGTCAGTAATTCGCTCCCAAGCTAAAATTGGTTCTTCATCCATTTTTCGATCAGATAGAAGTGTGCACAATTTTTTACAAGTTGATTCGGATCCGTCAGAATGTTTTCAGTGACTGGATGGCCTTCCTTTACCGAGAAGTTAAATGACATTTTCTAAGATGAAATCTATTGAAGTGTTTTTGTCTGTCCGTTCAGAGAACGAATTTGTTTTAAAAAAACAGGGAAAAACGGACGGATGGAAAAATGGTAAATTATATTTTGTCAAATTTCCTGGAAGTTCTTTGAAGAAATTTACTTTCATGCAAACTCTCAAATTCATCTTTTATTTTTCTATATTTTGGATACTGAAAGGTGGTTTTTGCTGCGAACATTCTGGGGATTTTAAGTTATTTAGGAGTTAGGGGGAAAGAATTTTTTAAGTAGATCGTGCAGGTTCGACAAGTTTCCTGAGTACATACTAAGAAATAAATGTTTAAATTATTGAAAAATAATGTCGTCCTGTCGTGGATTTCATTGAAAAGCAATTCGAACTGCCTCTGCTCAAATGCATAAATGTTTTTCCTGAGAATATAATTCTCAAATTTTTAATATCGTTAAGCATCGAGAGATTTAGTTGCTTCTAGGAGGAGTGTCCAGCTATTTCGTTTCGATGAAGTCAAGTTGAAAAGAATGAACCATGCATTTTTGGGAGTGATAAAGCTTTCTGAGTCTATCTAAAATTTACTAGCAATATGTTGACGTTAGCCCTTCAGGTTTAAAAATGTCACAGCGAGTTACAATTTGTTTTCACTTTCCCTCATCTGTGGTGAGTTTGAAGGAATGGCCATCTGTCAACCACTGTATAGGAGGGAATTTGAGCCAGACACTCTTGTAATCTTAAATGGAAATTGAGCCGTTATCGCACGCTTAGTAAACATTACTCTTGGGTTTTTACATGACTTGTGGCACATCTTGAAGATCAATCGGTCTTCATTTGTGCAGAATTATATAAGACTTCAAAAAAAAAGATAGATTGTTCATACTAAATTTCGATATTCTCAATTTTATGGTGTTATTATTGTATAGATATCATTGTACTCTTTCGCGAAGGAACTTCTATGTTTCATGTCATTCATTTTGTTTTGTTTCCCAGAGATGCAAGGGGGAAAAAGCTTCTTTTGCATTCATGTGAACTGGAATACGAATTACTGTAATGAAAAAGGAAAACCATGACATGATAATTAATATCAGTCATTTGTCCTCTTCATTTATGAAAATAAAAAATTCAGAAGCATTCCAAGTAGGTTGTAATTTTATTTATTCAGTGATTTTAAGTTCTAAGTCGACATTGGTCGAATCGCTCGGTATTTTAAATTCGAGCCTTAAGAAAACCTCGGGGGTTGCCTGAAAACCAGGAAATATGCAGAAAAAAATCACGCTTCTCCAATACTTGGCACTTGGCCCTATGGAATCCGAGCTATAGCCAGTGTACTGGATGTCTAGTAATAATTATTTCCTTGTGCCCCTGCCGTTGGCCATAAAGTGTAACCATCTGAAGTGTAGCCATCAAAATGATTGTGTTTCTTTGGAGTGTCCTAAATACAGTTGTGGCCCATTGCGTATTCCAAGGCTTTGTCGGCGCAATTACCAAATTCAAATTGACGTAATTATTCAAAATAAACTCTAATAATCAAATTAACCGAGCAAATTTTTTAATACTGGCAGATTGGATCTTTTAATATTTGTAAAACATGAGATTAATGTTTCTAGTTCGAACAAATTGATATTCCACCCTCCCATTTGCAATTGATGCGGATTGATAAGCTATGATTTTGCGTAAGAGGGATTAAAAAGTAACTGCTATGCAAAAGCTTCCCATTCCCTTTCAATTGAACGATTTCTAATCCTGTGGCCAGCGCTCCGAAATGATTTTTTTTCCTGCAGCGCGTTGGGAACCAATCACATGACCAGTGCATCGTCTGACCACCATCATGTCAATTGAGGTTAGTGATCTATGGCGCTCCCGTTTTTTATATCGCTAGAGACGAGCCACGGCACTGTGCATACTATTTTAGTCTCCATGAGACCGTTTTTGGTGTCGTCAGTTGGTAACCTGATTCCAATCATTTACGCCCTCCCAAGATTGGTGAAGGTGAAATGACTTTGCTTCAACGTCGCAGGGGTTTAAAAGGGAGCTTCGGACATCTGCAATCATCAGTCAGGAATCAGCTCTTCTCCACAGAGGCACTTGCAGTCAGGGAATAATCTACTCAGGATGAATTGCCAGGTAACGATAAACGCAGTCATTAGTCCTTAGTCATTCCGTTATTTAGTTACATTACATCCTTTTCGATTTCGTCGCTTCCGTGTTTTTTTTACTATCTACATTCACTCGCATTGATTTGCTTAATGTGAAAGTAATAAGTTCGTTGGCTTCCCCATAAACATTCCACAGCTATGTTCCAATGGTATATTGTTTATATCCTTGCTGAGATAATAATGAAAAACATATCACCGGTATTAATCTTTATTCTTAAAAATAAAGTCAAATTAGGAGGTACAAATCTTATACTTAAATATATCAGTTTATATAAATGCAGTGCTCATCCCGTCGTACATCATATATTATCCTTTTAATTGGAATTTTTTCTTATCTTTATGCATAAAATAAGTGGGGATGTCTCGCCAGAACATCTTTGTTGATGATCTGATGTCTTAGTATCTGATGTATATATTTATGTGTATATATATATATATATATATATATATTTAGGTTTCAGAATGAATCGATATTTTTCATTCTGTCAATTTTCAGATGAATTGCTAAAATTAATTTTTTGTTAACTTAACCTTTCTTTCTAAGTCTCCATTTTATTAGTTGTTTTATCCTCCTGGCCTGATAAGGTCATATTTTTGTTTCGAAATTGAAGCTTCTCGGAGGTGGAAGGAAATTCATAATTTTATGGCTAAATGTTATGCCCCCCTAACCACTCAGGCAGAAATATTGTGAGGGTGAAATTCACAAAGGTGCGGTAAAAAGAAATGGAAATGTGGAATGGCGCAATTGAGATTCATGCTAAGTCATTTTTAGTTCGTCAATGAAAAGATTTGGATACTTTAAGCTTACGTCAAATTTGGGTTTTTGAAAGTGAACTTGTAGAAATTTCCTTCCAGGGTTTCACAGGAGACATAAAGGGGATTCTTAATCACCCTACCCATTGACTATAAGGCCCTAAATATTGTTTGCCAGTCTCTCTCTCTTTGCTACTCCAGAACCCTTGATGTAACTTAGACTCTCAGGTTCGAATGGTGTGTATGTAAATTCGGAAATCCAATTTGTACTAATTGCAGTCGTTAAGGCTCTCAGTTAAGGTCACGTCCGGCAGTATGGAAGAGGAGTTAGTATTTTAGGGGTGGAATATTCTTAGAATGGAGCGGCGTAGCGAAATTCTAAGAGGGTGGCGAAAAACCCAGCGTTGGAGTAAACCTTCTCTATTAACAAAAAGAACCTAGGGATTCACATTCAATCTTCTCATCTGGTGATTGGCATGCTCCACTTGAATACTGGACACCTATTACCACAAAATGGGATCAGGATAAAGTTAAAAACTGAAAAATTGCTACTACTGGAATTTGAACCCGGGGCCTCGGAAATCAAACTAGCCAGCGATTTTATAGTTGGAGGAATTCAAAACCAGAAGACTTTAGTACAAGCCTGTATTCAGAATTGGGCGATAAAGGATGTTGTAATTTAATTTGTCATAATTTGCAAATTTTTATTCACCTGAAACTCCCCAGCGTGCATGAAACTCCTGCAACATGTATGGCACCTATTTTCCATTTTGGAATCTCTAGTTTTCTTCGCTAGCAATCATAAGGAATCTGATGTAGGATTTCAAAATATTGTACGGAAGTTTCATTGATCATTACATGCTAATTGTTTTCCTAAATTACGGGAAACTCGGAAAGACTAATGCCCTGGTGGTATGCGGCCTGGTGGTACAGTGAATAATTAACTGGTTTATTTTCCCGGGTATCTACTTTTATCTTTTCTATCTATCAATGACTTATTTTTGACAGTATGGAGTAAAAATCGGACATGGGTTTTGCGCTGATGCATCATGAATCGAAATATAAAATTATCATCATTTCATGAATTTTTCGAATATAAACCCTGGTTATCTTCAAGGTGTTGGGGAATGGAATACCCGTCTGTTCGGTATTACAATATTCTCCTATCGGCCTATTCGTCGTGATTTTTCTCCTCTGTCAAATGGTTGGGTAAATTATTCTAGAACGGCAATCTATGCACTCTTGATGTGCCAACGAGTTGTTGTAGAGGGAAAGGTAGAAGCAACCAGGGAAAGATAATCATTTCGTTTATCCACTGGTTGTTTGGTTAAATAAAGTTCCGCGGAGTACTCAAGTTGCCAAGGTGCATCCGCCCCGAACTTAAAATGCAATACTTACGTCAGAGGATGCATCAGAATTCAATCCCATTCGGCATCATCTGCGTACCCATGAGTTCAACACGAACTTTTCCTTATAGTTCTTGAAAACATTTTGTAGAAAACTTCAGTGACTGGAAGGTATCGAATTTGTTTAATATTTTTGTCATGAAAGTAAGTTGTCTTTTCTAATAGATCAGGCTTGACGACATAAAAATTTAAAATTCGTCAAGTTTCAAGCTGTGTGGCTTTCCTAGTGTTCATTCTATTAGTCTGAAAGGGTGTATATATCAGTTTTTCAGTCCTATTATCGTTTGCCTCAAGCCCTCTCAGTTTCAAAACCCAATTCCAAGTAAGGTTAATATGTGTGTTTATCAATGGCGATTGAGGAAAGACAGATGAGTTTTATGCGCTGGAAAAACGGTATGGGTGAAAAGGGGAATGAGGAAACTCGCGGGGAAATAATTCTTTAGATGCTCATTGAAATGCTATCTCCACATAACTGCATCTCATATTTTTTTAATGCTATTTTAATAATTAGCACTAATCGGTGTCATTAAATATAATCCGGTCGTATTAATTGCGCAATTTTCACTCAAATTTTAAATCTACTTCAATATATTGTAGTTCTTTTCCTGGATTCCGATCCCCATTAGTTCCTTCATTCAGTCATTACGTTTTCAGGGTCCTTTTTTCTAGAGTATGTACGTCGTCTCTCCCGAGGCTTGTGTTTTCCTTCACATTTCCTTTGCGTATCTTACGGATCGTACCGTGCAGCCCCGTTCACTCGTAAGGAAATTATATAAGGAGACATAATTACTGAAATAATCCCAGATTTACGGAGGATCATCTAGCTTGCCGCGATTATTAATCTGCATTTATTTCACTTTGTCAACGATCGATTTCAGTGTGTCGTGTTGGCCGCCCTCCTCGCCGTGGTCCATGCGGGAGTCATCCACCAACCCGCCATCTCGCTCGTTCCAGAGGCCTACCACGCGCCGACCTATACCCTTCCCAAACTTTCCCTGCCCGCCGCATCCCTGAAAGTGTTCTCCACATCCGCGCCAGTTTTCTCCGCCCCAACGTTCCAGTACGCCGCCGCACCCCAGATCATCTCCAAGCCGAAAATAGTCTCCACGCCAAAGATCTCCCTGGATGCACCGAAGTTCACTTACGCCGCACCCAAGTTCACCTTTGAGGCACCCAAGTACACCTTCGCCCAGCCCGAACACGCCATTACCTACGCCGCTGCCGCACCCAAGTTCTCCTTCGCCTCCCTTCCCGCTACCAAGATCGCCTACTCCTCGGCGCCGGCCCTGTCTTACCTCGCGGCCTCGCACAAGGTCTACGCCGCTCCCTCGTACTCCTACCCTAAGTTCTACGCGGCGCCCGAGAGCGTCGAGGTGCCCGCAGAGGATGCCGTCGCGAGTGAGGACAAGAACTCAGAGTACACTTACGCTTACGAGGTGTCGGACGATCAAAGCGGCGACCATAAAGCCATGCATGAGACCCGGGACAAGGACGGGAAGGTGAGCGGCAGCTACAGCATGGTGGAGGCGGACGGAAGCACACGTACGGTGGACTACACGGCGGACTCCACCAACGGGTTCAAGGCCACTGTCCACAAGGAACCAGCCAAGAAGGAAATGATGGTGATGAACGGGGCCGCTCCCGTCATGGTGATGATGCAGAAGGCGGCAGAAGCTGCCCCCGTGGCTATGGAGGCCATGAAGGCCACGGAGCCCATGAGCATGATGGTCCTCAAGCATTAAGTCGATGCTTTGACGACGCTCGGGTCTCGGGGTTTAACTCGGGAGCGAATATGGTCATTCTCTGATTGAGGAGAAGTTAAGTTTCTGTACCGTTGAGCATTTTCGCCAAATATTCTTGATATTTTTTGCACTTTTTTAAGAGAGAAGAAAATTCTTTTATAATGATTATACAATACAATCTATTTTGCATGATGTCTTCAAGGTTCTAAAACACAAACCACAGTTGTATTGTGGCCGTAGTGTTTGTCTCATTAATCAGAAGGTAGTTGAACTTCCTATTAATTATTACAGCTTGGCTGATATTTTGTGTTCTATTAACGTCGGCTTTGTATTATTTATGTGTCGTGATACATTATGTTGTGAGTTTTTGGTTAATTTTGTATTTCATTAATAAAGACAGTTTTCTTCTTAAAAATTTATTTATTTTACGCTTGAGAGGGATTTCACCAATCTCATCCAATGAATGAAGGATCTCAGGTTTTCCCGGCGTATGGTATTCAAGAAGTTCTCTCGGGTTTCCCACCGGGTCAGGTTGCAGTACACCGACGTTTCGAAGGCTGACTATGCCATCGTCTTCAGGGTGAAGTGATGGCAGAGTCAGCCTTCGAAACGTCGGTGTACTGCAACCTGACCCGGTGGGAAACCCGAGAGAACTTCTTGAATCATCCAATGAATGTTGTTTCTCCAGATTCTCTGGAAGACTATTTCTCCCATGCGCATGTCGTGTTCAATGAGAGAGATAACATTTTTGGAAAAGAATATTTTTCGTAATTTTGTATAATTGATGACTAGTAGGGATTTTTTCTAGCACATTTATTTTCTGCGTAAAAGTAATTGAAAATGATATGATAGTCTAACAAATCGGTATTCTATCGACTTCAAATTTATCAAATCGCATCACTTGAATTGGAGATGGGCTATCTGAGGTCATCTAGATGTTACCAGGATTTGAAGTCGGGAGCCTCCGGTCATCACCCAATTGCCGCAATGACTATCACAACGCTTTAATGCCAATAATGCTTCATGTTCAAGAAATTGACTGTTAAATCCTAACGGTCAAATTTTGCACGTTGTGTCTACCTTTTCGTCTGAATTTCCTTCGTCGCGCGCTCTTATGTATGTACACGTATACCGAAATAGCATGCACAATTGTCGATTTTGTAATTAGTTCTCCGCGAAATGATTGTTCGATTAATTAAACATTTAAACGGAAAATTTATTTCGTTAGGTATGTACTATTCTCAGGTAAAAATTCGTTCTGACGGGCAAAATTTATTATTCCTAAGGGTGATAATTGATAACCTATGGAAAATTTCTTTTTAATTAAATTTTCTGCATTTTATGATCATTTTTCCTATCGAACAAAGGAGTCGCATGTTGCAGTGACTGAAATCGTGCTTAGGTTTTAATTTTAATGGAGTTGTGCGATTAACTAGGCTTGTCTTTATGATCATAATAATCATGTTAAGTTAATGCGGAAACTTGTAACCAACCATCCTCAGGAATGAAACTGAAGATTGATTTGATAGCCAAGAAGTAGACCTTGCCGACTACTTAGCCCAGATGAAATTCGCACAGCTTACATGAAGCCAACGGTACCCTCATTTACATTTCCAGGAATCAAATAACTTTCCAAAATGCCTGCTTTTCGTATTTGTAGCTGTTAACCGCGAACGAATTTGTAATTGATGGACTTGAAAGCAATATGATCTTCATCCTTAATTTTTTAACAATTGTATGCTTGTATTAGATAATATCGTTTGACCCCCTATATGAAGGATTGTTTAAAGTAAATTAGTCAAAAACCATTTGCCAAATTCTCACCTTTTCGCCAATATTTCGACTTTAGCAGTATGTTAGTTTCTTTGATGTACATAATATTTCGGACAACTGTCAAGTTTTTCAATTTGAATCGAAAGCAACTGACAAAAGATGAGAGGAAAATAGATATTAGCATTTTTAACGTGCCAGATTTGCGTTGCTTCTCTTATTTATGAAAGAATATTAAGAAGATTAAAGTTTCAACTTTTCAAGAAATATTTTAGTCCTCATAACAGCGCTGAAATATTTTTTTCTGTGTTGCTTGGGTATATCTTCCTTGAGAAGTTGCTATCTTGTTGTTTGAGTGAATGTACTGAATCACTGTTTTACCATCGGAGGGAGGATTAACTAAATTTAGTACTAAATAAGATAATCTATTGTATTGCTCCGCAAATACCCTTACACTTAAGTTATCCTCTCGCTGGTTGAATAATTCTTCAATTAATAACTTGGTGTGCCAGCCAGTCAGCCAGAATAAGTCAGGAATTACACATTTGCTACAAATCAAGAAAAAACATGGAAAAGGGTCGTTTTTTTAAATAAGAGGGAATTTCATATTGACGACAGGAATATAAAATCGGAATCGGGAATTCCGGATAAATACTAAGTACGGTTTTTTAATTAATCAGTATTTGTTTTTGTCGCGGGATATAGTGCGTGTAAACATTGGCAATGACCGACTGCATAAAGATTCATTGATAAAAGTCACCCACAGCGATGATGGACGATCCAGTTGTAAAACACATATAAATTCCCTCAAATTCTCTTGGAAAGTGCATTTAACATATGTGTTTCCGCCTTGTTTCTGCACTCACGAAGTAATTTACAAACATTTTAAACTTTGCCCGCTCACTCAGTGGTTAGCACTTTATTCCAAACGTTGATTCGTTGACCATCTCCCTGCCAAATATGTCAGTAGTGTGAGTTGAAGGCGAGTGAATTCCATATCAAGAACACTTGCTGTGTTCGTTAGATACGAATTTTGGAGAAGAATTACTTATGATTGCCCATCGGAAAAATGAAAGTAGGATACATAATTAGATTCTTTCGATTGAGAATAAAAATTCATTGGTTACTTTTCTGCTACGGGGCGTGAATAAAAGTACAAATCCACGGTAGAGGACAATAAGAATATTTTTTCTGAGAAAAATAATATTTCATTGCCTATATAAATATTCATTTGGTTCGTATAATATTTCTATTCAATTTTAATCCTACCAGTTTTAACCAAAAACGTCTTTTAACTAAAGTAAATTTCTAGTATATAGCAATATGCATTGCATCGAAACGATTAAAGAAATATTTCTATTAGTTCGTTCCTAGGAAAAAATTTAAAAGTTACCCGCTCTCAGTTTTTCTTTCCGCACCAGGAACAAAACAATTAAGCTCATTTTAGCTCCTTTTAATTTCAAGAAACATTTTCCAAATATCTTTGCACTTCGAAACTATAATTTGCGGGGGAGGAACGAGATGTGCGTGCGGAAGAGGAACTCGAAGTTTATTACCTTTTGTTGCTGAGTCCAGGAAAATAGAAGTGAATCATATTCCTAAAGATAACTATTCAGAGACGATCTCCTGCAATCACTCATTGCATAGCGGAAGTTCATCTTGCAGCGGAAAAGCAAATTTTTCCTGCAGGGAAGTGGCAGAAAACGTTTTTGGTTTGTTATTTGTTTAATTCTTATCAACACCGCCAAAGTTTCCAGCCCAAAGTTAGATAAGATTAGTGAGAGTAAAGATCACCTAGTATTAGGCACAACGCCGTGCGAAATTCACAGATCAGATAAGTCGGGACAGTTCCTTTCCCTTTACCACATATTATTTCCCAAAAAGATCTGGTACTCGGAAAATCACACAGCCTCTGTGAAGCTGAGGGTACCCAGAGGCGTCCTTGGGAATAGAATCCTGGCCTTCCGGTCGGTAGTCTAACGCTCAACCCCTCAACCCCCCAACTCAAATCATAAAGATGGCACGTAATAATGACAGAGACGAAGACTATTACAATTTTCCTCTTAATAACATTATGCATATTATTAAGTGAAAAATAGTAACAGATTTCCTTTCTGTTATTATGGAACAGTTCCGCCACATCACACCTCAATCTGTGGTTAATATAACACTTAATAATCAAAAGGTACGTTAGAAACCTTATCTGATGCGGTATTAAAGTGCAGTTTTTATACACAAATTTTGAAACGTTTTCTAACTCATTTTGAAAGTTCTCTCAACCATATTACTTGGTAAATGGGCACTGTATTCAATTTGTTGAGGGATTCGTACGCGGTTTCGCCTACGTTTGGCGCTTCATTTTTGTCACTCCATATCCCTCCTATGTTTCATTTGGATTAATTCTGAGCTCAGTAGAAAATGATTAAAATTTTCTCATGAAGCCTAAGATATGGGGTTTTCGGTTCAAATGGTTTTTAGAAGAATGAGGCCAACTAGAACGCTCTTGATTCTGTGGATGAAATTTCCTGTGGAAGGATAAATGATCTTCCTTCTTCAAAGCGCCTTAGAGTGAGAGAGGGACTATTGTCAGGAAATTGATAATTTTGGCAATGCAGGGAAATTTCCTAAAACTGGACTCCAAATCCTCTATTAATGGACAGAAGCATCTTCATTTCATCAAAAATGATGCAAAATGTCATTTCCGTCCGTTGCAAATATTTCCTCAGAGTTTGTTCATCGAAATTTATAACCTGGAGTGACAGTTTATGGAATTAATGATGTCTATACGTAAATCCTCCTCCTAGTTTTCCTGCGCAATCAATATAGTTATTACTTTATTGCCATAGTCACATTGGCAGCTATGACTGAACGGGAGGTTGTCAAATCTGATATAGTAGAATTAGTTTCAAGTCAATTCAAGCGATTGTTGATAAAAACATATTATTTTATTTTTTTAACCGCTTAACTCCAGGCCACCAGGATTATTTTTTCATAAACATTTCTTTTAAGAAGTTTTTTAATTTAATTAGCATTTTTTTGGCCGCTAAAAATTCTTTTACATCTTTTTGAAATTTGTGCTCTAGCCATGACTAGTAACACATTTGCAGTCATCCAGGAAACGCCATGATAGAGCGTTCTGACATCCGTGTTATTAAGAAATTTATATCTCTGAATAAAAACTCAATATGTTTCCTGAAAAAATTATTTAATTAGAAAATATAGAAGTTAATTACACAATATTTCTAATAAAATAGTACCTCTTTCGGTGCCGTGACGTTCCGCATACCTCTCTAAGGGTCAGAATTTTGCAAATTTTCGGTTCAAATCGTTGGTGCAACTTTCCAGTTCAAACTGTGTGCCAAGGTGTAAGAAACCCAAAGGTTTTAGGAAGCCCGGGTATCTTAAAACACGGATTTTTCTACAGCTCTGTAAAATAGCTCAGTCTAGTTCGAGGCTCATACTATTCAAAGTGGTATTGTTAATTCGAAGGCAATGATTGCTATATGCGATCATTTTAAGTTTGATGTGGGAAATGTAAGTGATGACCGAACTCGATTTATGCCTAATGGGCCAGCAATAGTTCATTTCTTCCCATTTCCATAGTAATAATATTTGGAAGCATCTCCTTTGAAGCTGACGTTTGCCGTAAAAAAAATGTTCGCTAATATTTAAGACAAACGTAAATGGATAGGTAAAAGAAACTATTGAGTAATTTCTGCGATTTATCTATATTTATCTTTATATTTAAAAAAATGAGTGTTAAAGAAAAATTATCAGTAGGTTTAAAATTTTGTTGAATTGAAATGAAATTAATTGACTTTTCAATCCCACGCACTTTTAAAATTTTATTGGCTAGTTGCGTTTCTTAATATTATGCTAAGATATCTAGTTGTATCACGAAATTCTTATTATTACATGTTAGATTTAATCCAATATATTTTGTGGTGGGAGGTGTTCATTGCTTTTAAGAAGTGCCTACCACTATTGTTGCATATGAATATAGCCTTCCTTTTCACGGTGGGTCCTTTTAGTGGTAGATCTGAAAAATTCATTGGGACTATGTTGTATGTATGTTCGAAAGAATTGAATCCCCCAGTTCAAAACGCGCGCTGTCGTGGATTACCTCTACAGGTTAAGGAATGAACTTCGGCGACTTTCTCTTGAGTGCTGAGTTCAGCAAGTGGCGCTCTCTGATAGCATTGTGATGAACCTCTGGGTTTAAGTATTACTTCACCTGAGATGCGCGGTTAGTTTCCTAGTTGTTCAATTATTGTGATAACATGTGTATTTGTACATTATTAAGGAAATGACTTTTCATAGGCTATCAATACTCTGTTCTTATCGAAATCATTTGATGTTTACGTTGTATCATTTATGAGTGCACGAAATGACAATCATTAAGATTTTTAATATGAGATTCTAATAATATTTTGCTCACCATCCAATTCCGTGTTGATTTTGACACAGAGTAATCAGTCGTTGGGAGACCAATTAATAACATTTCCAATCGTTCCTTAGAGTTCCCATTTTAATTAGTTTTTATTGAAAATAAAGCCTCATTTAGGTAGCTTAGGTTATCTATGGCTTGCCAGGGGTTTACTGCACATTTAAAGTTATTTTTGTAGAATATGCTATGAAAAATGTTTTCCTTTGAATGAACTATTTAATTGTTTCTTATCATGTATGTCCCTTCTTAATATTTTTAAATAATAGTTGGATTGATTGACATTCAATAAAAATGTTCTATTAAAAGGAATAAATGCTAGGACCTATATGAAATACGTGCAGCGTGATTATTTATATGAAGTGCATTTATTTATTATTTTTAGGATTTAATATCAATTTATAGTAAGCCTACCAGAGAAAATAATACTTTCATAATACAACTTAACTTACACTAACTTAATAATACATAAATGTATTGTTAAGTTAGTTTAATTCCTATAGCCAAGAATTAGTCTGACTTCACATTCACAGCCGATAGCTAACCCTTCTTCTTTCCATAAATGTATTGATACATCACTTTGAACGCCAAAATCAGAGTTTGTCATCTCAGAAATGATTCTATACATTTATTATTTAAACACAAATTGCGAGCCGTAAGTACATCTAAATATGTCTTTTCAAATATGCACGAATTTTTCAAGTGGTATGCTGGGTGAGGATTGAGCTAAGTACTAAAACATGTAGGCTATTGCGCTCTTTGAAATAAAGAACGATTGAAGACACTCTCACCATCAAGGGTTCAAATTAATTTTTCTAACAGCGTAACATACTCTTTTTTGACCGTGAAAATGCATCGAAATTCGGGAAAGCACTGTGCCACCTATCAGAAGCTGGGAATAATAAATAACATTGTTTAATAATTTTAGGTCCAAAAGCTAAAATAAAAAGAAACATTCCCCGTGAGTTGGACCTCGCATCGAATATTCTTCAAGTATTTAGAACCCATCTCGGAAATCATTGATGGAAAACAATTTGTTATCAAGACGGATAAATGCTCCTTAGTTCGCGAATAGCGGTCATGAAAAAACCCAAGTCAAGATAATTAACCTGAAATTGGAGTTCCTTCCTACTTGAAAACGTTATGCCAGAGATTAAATTCAAATATACAAAGGTATCAAACCATTCGAGTTCACTTGTGGTAGAGGGGAAATAATTCACGTCCCGATTAATTAGCATGTCAAACTATAGTGGCAAAACTAGAGGCAGTTGTTGTCTCCAGCGTAACTTTACGGGATTACATAGCATATTGTAATGAAATAAGTAGCCTTGTGTGGGAGTAAGTGCGTGTGGAATTACAATGTTACTTATTTCATTTCAAAACTTGAGATAAATGCTCATTAACATATGGATTGGTTTTTCCTCCGCAATTCACAATAACAATACAAGCAGAGCGAAGCACTAACAGATTTATATATGCCTCATCGTTTTATAGATCTCTCTTCATGACCTCGTACACCATCATAGTTGTGAATATTTTGGTGTAAAGTTTCATTTTGACCAGAATGAAGATACTTCTTAACTTCAATGCACTCTTATGAGATAACTGTAAACGCGTACATAGTTCAATCTCTAATATATTGTTTCTAGTTGATGCTTGCAGTGTAGGTCGTGGCTGATATATATGGGCATGCTTTACCAAATTAGGATACGGAAATAGACATGAAAAAATTTGTTTGCCTAATAAATTGTAACTATAATTGAAGTTATAGATGTCCATCTCGACATAGTTGGAGTAAATACGATTCGGCAAGAGTTAGGAACTCTTCTGAATGCCTTCTAATGCTGCGCTATCGTTGACTCCTGTTGCCATATTGCCCTGTTATTATTATATTACCCACTCAATGCTGTTAGTTTACTCATTCATATCGTTTAGTGAAATAAGAATTTCAGATGAGTATTTTCTTACAAAAAATCAAGTCTGTGAGAGTAATAATGAATTTTCCTTTACTTCTGCTGTGAAACATTTCTGCAATCACCTTTGTCCATTAACTTCAGAATGAAACCTATTTTAACTATTAAATCTCATATTGTATATTACTGTCGTACTGAATTCTTTTATCACAACATCAGCGTAGTTTTTCAATTGATGAAATCCTAAAGATAAATTTGCAGTAAGTTTTGTGGCGTAATTGTTAAATTTGACGAGGAATTTTCCATCATTTATGTAATCGTACGTATTTTTTAAGGATTGGTAGAAAATATATTTGTTTATAAATGGGCTCTATAAAAGATCAGACTTTCCTTACGGTAATAGCTCACATTTAAACACAATTCGGTTATATTTTTTTTTAATTTTCATTTGCATCCGCGAATTGGGGAACTATAACTTCCAAATGAATCTTATATTTTTCGCTTTGAGTTGCGTAAGAAGCGGGCTGTAGCATCGTGATATGAAGTGCTCTATATTTCCCCTTCCACCCCTTTCGAGTTAGAATCCTCTTGACCTTTTCACCATCCCACAGATGCGCCTCGAAATCCTTTGTAATGCAGTTCCATTAACCCTAGAGCACGTATTCTGCTTTAAAGCAATTCCTGCGGGTGACCGGCATTAAAGTCTCCGCAGCCACCCTCCATCGAAGTCGCTATCCGACCATCAAAATCCCTTCCAGCGGACACCCTCGTCGTTCGGAATTCCCTCTCCCTTTCACCCCACCGGTCGAATGGTAGCCCACCTGGGTCATGCTCTCCGTGCGGGTGTGCTGGAAGGCTCTTTTGACTTCTTAGGGTGTGGGATAGCCGCGCGCAATTCTTTCTCTCCCTCTATATTCTCGGTGTTCTAACTTGCGTCTGGGCGCGGCTTCTTGCACGATATGCAAGCACAAAGCGTTCGCCTCGGCCATTCCCTCACTTAAAGGTCAGAGCGGTCCTCTTGTTCTCTCCCTCTCTCTCCTATAACGGCTCTTGTTCTCAATCCCACCGCCGCCGTTTTCATGTGGGAGCTTGAGTGTGTGTGAGTGCAGTATCCACCGAGGCGATTTTCGCTCCACGGTTGGGACCAGTGAGCTGATTTCGTCGTGGGGAAAGGCGTGTCCTTTTCCCGGGTGAGGCGGAAAGGACGTTCGGTTGAGGAGGTCATTTCGAAAGGCGACGTTATGACTACGTGACAAAACTTTTATTGCCCGATGAGAAGACAAAGAGATTTTAGTAGAAGTTGCCATTGTTTTCATTTTATTGAATACGTTACAGTTCTTAATTCAGGAACTCGTTGCTACGTATTTTTCCTCACATAATTTTAACCTATGTGAAATAAGGCCAATCTGAATCATTCTGCATTGGTTATAACTTAGGTTTGTAATTAGACAGTTTGGGAGAACGTTAATTTAGAGATCTTAATGTATTTACTGAGTACACGTTTATTTAAATGAATTATTTTCATTTTTCTGGTTTTTCCGGGTTCCTTCATTCTCTGTCTTTTCTCTTTTATCTGGAAAGTATCGTCTTATTATGAGGCGTCGGTGGTAGCTAAACCATAATTCACGTAGCCATTCGTACGATTATACTTCAAAGTATTAGCAATTTTTTTAAGTCCCTGGATCTATTTATCTTAGAAAGGGTCCCAATTGGCCCAGGGTATTCTGTTTCTGAGTAAATGACTAATGTGGATTATTTTTATTTGTAAATTTCATTATTTAAATTAGAAATATTGGATCGCTTATTTTTAGCAGTTGAACATTGTAAAATACGTGCGTTGAAGTCTCCTAGCTTTAAAGCGTAATTTCGTAGACTTGAGGCCACTACAATCAAAAATCTTATTATATTTCAAATTTTACATCCAAGGAGAACGTGTACAATACAAGTGTATTATATTTTTCGTATGGTTTCATGTTGAAATACGAGGACGATCAGTGTGTTGGATGATCTCGTATTTTGGACGATCAGTGTGTTGGCCAAAAATAACTGATGCGGCTTAGGCGAAGGTCGTGGTATTTGATGCCATTCCGTAAGAACTTATGACAATAATTGCTGTATATTTCTTATATCGCCATATATTAAAGGTTTTACATTTATCGCGTTAACACATGTATATTTATCCTAATAAAAAACTACGTAGAGGTCATGACTCCAAAAGGTCGCACTAAATTGCGTCATAGGGGACGTTTGATAGATAGAGAGGGAAATGAAAACGAAAAACAAAAACATAACTGTTTACTACAGAATTGTTTGGTGCTGAATATTGTAACCTTCTTTTGAAAGAAGAATTCTACATAATTTGTATTTTCGACCTTCAATTCATTTACAGAGTCTTCGTCATGTTTACAATTTCTTTAATGTTTTCTTTATAATTCTTCATTGTTTACTGCGAAATATACTCGTTTTATTGAAACGATTCTTCAGGGAGGAAAATAATGTAAATGGATAGGAGAAATGTAAAAATGTTTAACACTTAACACGCATAAAAATACCAAGCATGAACAAGTTTTGCATGGATCCTGATCCAAAGAGTATGCGCTCACGTGAAGATAGTTCAAATATGCTAACAAATGCTATATGAAGTAGCATCTTCGTACTTTGACGGCGTCTTGTCATCCTACCTAAAGAGTATGGAATTAAGTTATGAATTGTATTTTTTGCTTCAAACGAGTTTATGTAATAACGGCCTACTCATTCATTGACCAAATTTACAAACCCATCGCCTCTCTTCGTTAAAATGATATTTATTTGAATTATAATTTTTAGCGACGGCTAGTTCAGCATATTATATATTAGCACTGATACTTAACTGCTTACTTCGCACATCGTGAGTTGTCTATTTTTCACATGAAATTATTATTTAAATGAAAATATAATTACTCATTAACAATAGCACTATGACCGTCCATTATTGTATTGGTAACGGCTCTTCAATGGCTCATTATAGACTTAGCCATTTCTTCCTGGCTGTTAATTCTTGTTACTTCATCTATTATAGCTAAAATATATAAGGTGGTCTCCAAGGGTTCATATTTCATGCTTTGGGTTCATTAAGGGATGCTTTTCCAATATTTTCATTGTCCAACTGTCACCAGTCTCCAGTCTTTCCTAAGACTCCCCTCTCTCGAACCCATCCAGGGAAACTGCCGCCCATCCGTCCGTCTATCCGGGATAAAATAAGTCCTACTTTTGGGACAGACTTTGCAGCGTTATGTGGTTCCACGACGGTACCCTATAGGTTTTCAATTCTTCGGCTTTGTAAGATATTGTCCCTATCGTGGCTTTTTGGCACTTACCAGATGTTTAAAATTGTCTCTTTTTCCCCCTGGTGGCTAAGCAAATATTTACTCTTAATTTTCTTACATTTGTATTTCCTCCGACAGTGATGCGACGCAAGAGCATGGAGTTTTATGTACTTGGTTATAAATCCCTTTTTGGAACAGATGGAAACGGTCGTGTTAATTGAGTAAGT
The DNA here is from genome assembly GCF_022747635.1 of Hetaerina americana. Taxonomy (NCBI): domain Eukaryota; kingdom Metazoa; phylum Arthropoda; class Insecta; order Odonata; family Calopterygidae; genus Hetaerina; species Hetaerina americana. The sequence goes on from NW_027286069.1 coordinate 85,563,004, forward strand.
TTTTTTAAGTTACAGTTGCCGATGTGGTCTTGCATGACAGTGATTGTTTCACTCGCATTTTCGCACATAACAGTAGTCTCATTATTTTCTTAGGTAAAGAAGTATCTAAATTATTCTTCAATGCCATAAATAATATCATTTTAAGAGAACTTTTTTCTAAAATACCTTCATGTTAAAAATTTATTTAAAAAACTGCATTTAAAACTATTTTTGGCCTGCATTACACATATATTTTCTCTGTTTCAAAGGTTTTCTCGACTAAATTACTAAAATATGACTTTCTCAGTCATTTAACTGATTTCAACTATAAATTCATATTGTTTATTGATTTTTCATGAGGTATATTCACACATGTATGTAGATTAACTTACAAGGTGTTTTTTTTGCGTTTATAAATCATGAATTTCTTATTCGGACGGGCTGTTTATGTGTTATACTACCGCATATGGTCACAGTTATTTTTCATAGGTTTTTGCTGATTTTTTTCTTGTACTGTGCATGCTTAAGTTTCTCTCATTTGTGATCATTATTTTCTGTGTCTTCTTTTATATCACTGGGCTGGTTTAAGTATTTCGTAAATGCTCTTTGGGCGATGGCAATGACCTCTGGACTGTCTGAGTAATACATTTTCCTCGTACTTAGTTTATTACTTACTTCACATTCATTCCACGTTTTTTCCTTCAAAAGTTCCATCGTCATGTACGAGCCTGCATACTTTCCACGCATTGAATCACACTCCCGACTGGTTTTTCACGCTCTTCTCCAGTTTATCAATCATTGACTCGTACTGAGGGCCCTGCGGCTTCACCGCGGCCGTTAAAAGCCTCGTACGTCCTCTTCTCTCCGAGAGCACGACGGAGCTCCAATGGGCGTGACATACGAGGCTCGCGGACGGTGGTGGTCTGGCATGTTGACGATGGAAAGGTCATCTGCGTCTGAAACGACGGTCGAATGCGAGCGTGCTTTCGTTTGAACCTTAAAGTAGGCACCCAGTACGCTAAGGACAACTTCTGGTGATGCTGGAAGCCTGGTAGGGAAGAGGAACAAAAAGGTCAAGTGAAAAAATTGGAATGAAATCAGCGGAATTTCATGACATAGCAATAAATAGTTTATTAGCTCCAAGAGGACGAAATCGCATACTAGTGTACACGCTGAAGGATTTATTTTTTCCTTATCCAAAGCATTGCCTCAATTTTGTCTTTATATGGAATGTTGTTTTATCAACTATCTTTAGGCGATATGTAAACCTTTCTGGTTTCTTATTCCTATATAGGCACTCTTGTCACTATCAACACGAACATGAATTGGTTCACTGAATTGTGCATATAGCTTTTCATTTTGAAGACATGAGTGCACTTCTGATAAAGAAAAATGTTTTGCTCTGTATAACACGCAAGTCGCCGATTGCATTACGTTGTGTGTTTTAGTTAAGTAAAATGTTTAGGACCAGAAATAGAGTTAATTAAAAAAAGAACGGAAATTGAGTGAAAAACTGAGATAACCTTGTCTATTTGGTTTTATTTAATTATATATGTTACATGATAGATACTGATGAATCAGCAATTAGAATTAAAGTGAAAAATTGTGTAGTCATAAATTTATGGAAAAAGAGCAATTCCCAGCCGAACGCCTACTGCATTGGGGACACCGAAATGGAATGTGTAGACTCGATTAAATACCTAGGCGTCACCCTTACTCACGATCCCTCCTGGGTGAAACACATACGAGGAATATGTGGACAAGCTAACAAAAAATTAGGATTTATTAGAAGAGTACTCGGTAAATGTGATGAAAAGGTCAAAGAGAAATGTTATCCGTCGTTGGTTAGGCCTCATTTAGAATATGCTGCAAATATATGGGATCCTCACGAAGTGGGATTAATTGCCGAATTGGATCGCATGCAGAGTGGAGGAGCTAGATTTGTAAAATGTTGTTATGATGAACTCAGTACCGTATCCAAAATGATAGAGCAGCTAGGCTGGGAAACACTCATGGAGCGAAGGTTACACATACGCATTGAAACTCTTGCATACATTGGAAGGAGGTCTCTTTAGCAGTGATGTTGAAAATGTATTACATATTACCCCCATTGTACTACGGCAGGAAAGATCATGCTAGTAAAATAAGAGAGATTAAGTGTAGAACAGAATGGTTGAAGATGATATCATTGTTTCCACGAACGATAGGGGAACATAATAACATTGTTCGACCACGGTAGTGTCATGCTCGGGTAAAATTGTTCTGGTGTATATTCACCCCCTGCCACACATCCTGGCAGTGGCTTACTGGGTATATATAAATAAAATGAATACATTCGTATTAGAGGTGCTGTATTACTTGCAAAAATGAACCATGGAATTTTATAATTTCTTGTTGAATGAGGATTCGGATGAGTTAATGAGTAGCATGATTGATAAACATTAAATGTATATTTTCTAGAATATCTCTCTTTCATTGGCATCACATTTATTCCCGCTAAAACTGAACTCTAGGTGACACATATTTTTACCCTCCTCCTTGAGTTTTACATGTTTCTGCTTGTTATCCAGCGTAAAGGATTGAAGTTTAAAATTGAAGCGTAAAAAATCGATTCCTCTTCCGAAAATATAAATCCTCTCAAAGAAAGAGGATTTATAAGGTGCGTATTTTAGTACCTGCATTAATTTGCCTCAAGAGTGGTTCTGGTTAGCCAATCAGTCTCAATCGGAGTACAACAAGTCGCATTTTACCTTTCCATAGAAGTTTTTTGAGAATTCACCTCTACTCTTGATCCAGTCTTCTACTCCTCTGCTTATTCCATATCATCAAGAGCAGTTTCAAATTTGTCGACACTAAAACTAGGCAAGACTCTTTTCGTATGCTAATACCTGTATAAACACTGAATAGAAATCATGATAGCGTAAGCTCTTGGGCAAAATTAACTTTTTTTCTTCTACATACTCCCAAAAGTATTCCATTTTAATGAGTTTACGTTGTTAGTGCTCCCCATGAGTGTTACTTCCTTTTCTCGAAATCTAAAACGCATTCTGAAAATAAGATCAATTTATTTATCAACTACGAGTATATTGGCTTCCGGACCATTTTCTCGGTTAATGGGTTCTCGGTTGGCTGTGGATGAAAACGGTTGTATGTAATAAGTGTTCCGTCGATATGACACCATCTAAGACAGGATGTTCGTGTACTGAAAATGGAAGAATGAGAAAAGAGCTTTTCCAGGAGAAAACGAAAAATTCTTGATTAAAAATTTAGCAACGAATGGTACATAAATCATGGCCCTCAAAATTCGTCCAAATATGCAGTTAAATTTTCTATCGATTAGAGTGAAGGCAAACTACCTTTCAGGATACTGCTATAGTCACATTTTAGGCTTTTATATTTTGACCAAACCGTTGGATATGCTGTGGAAGTGTAAGCCTAATGGTTGACATTATAAGTGTAATGGTTGTCAATGTTGTATGTTAATAATAAATTAATTTTAAATACATTTGCCTAATACAAGAATACATTACTAAATTCCCTTTTTCGTTACGTAATTTAGTTATTTCACGTTCATGTAATTATCACAATTTTTTCGAATTACTCAACTATGTTATTTTCAGTGCCATTCGACATCCCTGAGTAGTTTCGCAGCGGGGTAGTTGCAGACACCCTGGTTTGTGAATATTGCCAAGCGAATCTTTTTGCTCTTGAATCAATTTGCATTTCCATTACGCATGCCGGAACAACACCTCAATCGCACCGAACGATGAGTAAATAAAATGGACGAAAGGCTAGGAGTTTGTTTTAAACCCATCACGGTTGCGATTATTTGGATTCAGTGTTATTCATTGTTGATTTTACTTTATGTTTTTTTGGGCAGAATTAGGATATCGACATCAAATGCTTTGTGACACCCGAAGGGTGGTTTAATAGTTGAGGGTAGAATACACATTACTAAGCTCAAAGGTGTGTGAAATTCACGCACGTCAAACTGAGGTCAGCCTGTTCCTTATGCTCTTCTAGCTTCGATTTCTCAAGAAGATCTGGTGCCCGGATAATCACGCAGCCCGGTTAAAGCTTTGGGTGAGGAAAGTCAAAGGTCCCGGCTCAACTAGTCCCTAACCAAAATCTACCTGTATATGCCCGATTCTATGACTCTACTGACACATGTGAACATTGAAACTAGAAAAAAATTGTTGTCTATAAAATACGTTCTAAGCATTCAATGCGTGATTAATTTTATGGCTTATCTCACAAAAACATTTTTTTAACATTGACATACTCTTAAATCAATCTCACAATTCAAAAATAATAATGAATTTCTAATATAAATCTGGTTACTGCGGGTATGGATCTGTAATGAAATTGGTTTTAAAATACTTTTTCGATGTTATCAATATGCTCATTTGAGATACAGGTACCTGTACTTGACGCTCTTGAGATAATTCGTTTGATAATAATTCACTGGCTTCTTACTGGAAATGTTTTATCCTAACCGCAATCATATATTACTGACATTTTAGTCATTTCATACACCTCAGGTAATAGCTGATTAGCGATAGTTAACACTCACATTTTACCCCTCAAAGTTGTACTTTAAGATGTGAAATAAGCTTTCCTTAAAATTGTTGGCACCAGTCTGATAACCGCTGGGTAGGCAGACACTCATGTATTTCTGCATGAAGTACTTAGCAGCATAAAGAATGTTTTCAACGATAAATTTATAATTGTACTATGGCCATTGCGTCTGTTTATTTTTTCAAGGAAGGGTGGATAAATATATCTCAATATTCAAATGCATGTATGAACGAATATTTCTGCATGCCTGTCTGGCACCCGAACACTGCCCGCCAGACATCCGTGCGGCGGATGTTGCTTGGATGTAAATCTCTTATTTCTTCACAGTACCGCTAGATTTTAAAAGTAAATGATGACGTTTAACTCTCCCTCAAATATTAAGTATTAGTCCATAAGGATGTTTACATCCTACTTAACAACCTAGCAACGACTGTCTTGAATAAAGAAATACGTTGTGAGTGAGTCTCCATCTCACCGAAGCCGTGCCCTTTAATTTGCGAGTTTTATCCCGCGCCGTCTGTACTAGCTCAAAGTATAGGACAGAAAATGTGATTAATTCGCCGAATGGAAAAGTGATTATTAAAAAACTCCCATCGTTGCTATGCGGGATATAAAATTTAATGTTTCCTCTGCCTGGTTTGAGAGTTAAAATATCAACCTTGGCATTTAAACTCCCGTGTGATACATTTTCGCTCAGTCTCTTGAAATCCGGAATAGTCTCCCTTTGCTTCTTTACGGTTTTCGCAAGGCCCCCTGAGATAAAAGTAAGGATCGGAAAGGAGAGCACTTTTTGCTTGCTATGCCAGTCGGCGTTAATGGGCGAGATTCCCTTCAAAATAGGGAATTTTAATTGGTAGCCTTATTATGTGGATGGCCTTCCCCAATTTTTACGTGAGAATTAAAAATGCTCTGTGAAAAATGAAACTTGAACTGGGATTGGATTCTATGTTTCCCATTGTCAAGTCGTGTAAGCTAATCATTTACACTACCAGTCATCCCTCCGCAGCATGTCCGTCAAGACAAATGGTTTTTGCATAGGAAATGTACCCACATTTCTGTGTTGATTCTTATGTATTGTGATGATTCGAATGTAGTGTTCAATTTCCCTAAAAATATTTATTTCATCGTTGATATACGTAGAGGGGTTACAGTTGCCATACATAGGTTACACTGTATGGGTTTTGTATCTGGGAATGGCAGATGTGTTGTGGTCAACTTTGTTTTGGCTCCCCTTGTCTAACGGCTGCCCGCATATGCCTACGGCGGTAGGTTTGGTTCGATATTATCCCATTTCCTGAGACAGATTAGCCTGGTGAGGTACGACCTCGCCTGCTAGCTGGCTCTTGTACTAAAGCCTCCCGCTCGGCTTCAGATAAAAGCATTGGTGTCCTGTGACACACATCATTAACGTATTCGATTGAAATAATATGGCGTGAAAGACGAGAGAAGAGCATACGTCTATTGACTAAGGGTTCCCGAGTTCAAGTTCCGGGTGTTGCCCTTAAAAGGACTCCGTAGTAAAAAGCTGAGTGGAGTGTTCTTCTTATTCCTAGAACTTCGTTGGACACGAGACGGTAGCTCAAGGAAAAGAAACTAGGTCCCCGATCCTGAATGGTGAATTTCACGAGCCTGAAGGCATAGTTCGAGTTGGGCTCTACCCTCACTAACCAAAATCAACCTTCGAAATGACTTATGTTGATGGATTAAATTATACCTTAATTACTATTAACCCTAATTTTACTTCATGTGGAGAGCAAGTGAAGTGTAATGCCATGACCTCTTCATGGGAGTTTGTTGGTTTCCGTTAAAAACCGGAGAATGCCTTTGCCGAGTTTCTCTCCTCACCTTTTCCAAACCCTCGAATTCCATATCTTTTCTATCGATGATCGTCCATTTATCCATGACAGGCTTGAATGACATGTTTTTGTATTCCAGCGTTTATAATCTCACTCATTTGTAAAATGTGTTGGTTATTTAGTTCATTGGCAGAGTGTTAAATTAATTCCTTTCTTTTTTGGGGAGTGCGATTTTAAGGAATAGCGTCGTAGGAAATTTCGGAATGATTTTTATTTCAAAGAGACATAAATCAAGTTTGTATACCCGCGGACCAGTTTTCTCTTATTTAAATGTCCTCGTGATCCCCAAACCTCACGCTTCAGCGCGGTTCGTTCCCCCTTTAGATATTTATCTTAGCGAGTTCTATCGCACCTGACTGTTAAAGGAAATGGTTTGCATTAATGGCTCTGGACCACCTAGGGTCAGGCTTATCCCTTAAAAACACCCTTGACAGGTAACGTTGCGACTGCGTAGGATTTTGGCTGACTCTATGGGCTTTTGTAATCATTGAATGACTCCTATTCCCATGCCCTTATTTCTCCAGCCATTCCTGCGAAGCACCAGAGTTTGCGTGAACATCGGGCATTTCATTTCCTTGTATTTATTTCTGCTAAACTGTGACTCTCGAATCGAAATAATAAAATCTGTGTTTGCATTGTTTTCACGTAATTAAATTATGTTTTGAGATGCAAAGAGAATAACTGGTTGTTTAGATCAATAAAATGATTTCTGGTAATTTGTGCGGCATTATCTCTGTACTTTTATTTCCATGGTGGGCACTCAGAATTCAAATATCAAACATCAAATGAAGATGAATATTTTTTTCATCGTTAAAGTACTAAACTATTTACCTGGATGATTTATTTTTATCTGCTATTATGACAGAAATAGTGGTAACCATTTGAAAATGCGATCTCCCATAAAATTTTTATCCTGTAGGTAGGGGTATTTCCTTGATTTGTTGAAACACATAATATAATTAACATCATTGCTCGAGTAATTTGCGAATGAAGTATTGCCCCAATGAATTTTTAAGAGGTCAACATCATAAATGTAAAAATATGTCGCATGTGGTTTTGCATATCGAAATAAAGAATCGAGTTTGTATAGTCAAATAAATTAAATATATAACCTTAGCGGTTCTCTTTTGCAACTTCAAATCGTATGATCACGAGATGTTTGATTCTTAATTACATTCTTCAGCTCAAAATGTTTGTGATTACCTTTAAAAAAAAACATTTCTTCTTTTTCATGAATAAATTATCTCCGAACCGTGTATGTGCGCGATTAACTCCCAATTACATCCAGTTATCTGTGTGCACTTTGTTCCGTAACTTTTGCTTCCCGAGCGATGCCTTGCATCGGGAAAGGTCGCCTGCACTAAATGTATACGATTGTATTAAAGCTATGACCGTTTAGCGATTTCCTGGAAGATAGCTATTACCCGGTGAACTTCTCTTGGCAGGCCTTCGCGAGGAACTATCTCACCGGCCGCCTTAATATTTCGTGTCCCTTGCGAGCCGAGCCCGGCTCCTCCACTCCCTGCTTTTCCATCCCTCCGGCTCTTCCTCTCACCGGCTCCTTCTCGGCCCTGGGCAATCCATGGCAGATTCCGTGTGAGTTACTCGCTCGCACAGATCGTTAGCCCCTCCCCCCATTCTCCCTTGCTCGCATCCACTGACCATCTCGATCACCTCCCACACCCTTCCGCGTCATAATCCATGCATCACGAGACCAAAAGTTTTTTTTTTTAATTTCCGCGTCCCTTCACTTCATGATTCCTTTCCCCCCCACCGGGCGTCCCTTCGGCTCTCTCTATAACCCCTTCTCCTTAAAAGTTCTATTCTGTGCCCTTCTCCACTGGTGATTCCCATGTATTTTTCGCGAATGCACTATGCCCCCAGCAGGAACCTTCGGAAAAGGTGAAGGGAGGGACGTGATCGCATGCACCCTCGTGTTCCCCTCCGATACGACCCACCCCCCCCAGTGGATCGCGGTTCGTATAAAGGCAGGACCTGCAGCTCGAGAAGGCACATTTCATTGGTGCTTTCTCAGTATTGTTGAGCTTAAACCAAACCCTTGAGATGGCTTGCAAGGTAAGTTTACGTTCGACGGCAGTGCTTTGATGGTTACAATGGGATCACTCTTATACCCGTGCCTAGGAAAACGTTTTAAGGGAACTCTGGGGTCCTTACCTTTCTTTTGGTTGAATTTTGGGTGCGACAGTGTCAATCAGCTCAATGAAGTTCTTCCGTGTTGGAGGAGAACCTTTAAATGAAACGCTAAAATATTTTCGTTTTTCTGTAATTAATTGTTAAAATGTAGGCTTTAAAGAGCAAAATTCCTTGAAATCTGCGATTAACCATTACCAAGAGTATAGCAAAAAAATAAATCCTTATTAGTGAATTTTAATTTGCATTCTTTTGGATTTACTTCAGAGTATTTTAGAAAAGGGTTCGAGTTTTCCTTTGTTTGCTGAGTGCATTTTCAATTAATTATTTCCTATGCTTGATAGCAAGGCCGTGAACACGAAGGGCCAACTTTCGCCGATTTTAAATGATTATTTTGTGGTCGGTTTAAGTCGTTTTTTCTAGTAAACATTAGGGTACTATTTCCCACAATTTAACCGAACTGTTGTACTACCAGACTCCATGTGGTGTAATTTAGTATACGTATACTACCTTATGAGAGCTACAAGGCGATACATTGCAGGATAGCTATTTTATGCTGGGATTATCCTGTCATGGAATCTTCAGTTATAGGCTATTTTTGGGACACATTGCTTATTCCTGTAGAAATTGAAAACTCATCCTTTAATGTCTTTTCGATCCTGATTATTACCTTCGTCGTCAACAGTTGATGATACTCGCGGCTCTTGTGGCCGCCACCAACGCCGGTTACCTCGGGGCTCCGGGTGTTGTCGCTCCCGGCGCCTACGCCCGCCCCCTCCAGTACGCCGCACCCGCATACGCCGCCCACGGAGCATATGGCGCCTACGCCGCCCCCGGCGCCTACGCCGCCCATGGTGCCTACGCCGCCCCCATCGCCAAAGCCGTTGTCCCGGCCCCCGACTACTATGACCCCAACCCCCAGTACTCCTACTCGTACAGCGTTGCCGACGCCTTTACTGGAGATAACAAAGCACAGCACGAGAGCCGCAGCGGAGACGTCGTCCAGGGATCTTACAGCCTCGTCGAACCCGACGGCACCCACCGTCAGGTCGACTACACTGCCGACCCCGTCAACGGATTCAACGCCGTCGTCCACCGTGACGGCCCTGGCGTGGTCAAAGCCGCCGTCGCCGCACCCGTGGTCGCTAAAGCCGTCGCCCCCATCGGCTACCACGCCGGTCCCGCTGCGTACGCCGGCCACCTTGGATACGGCGCTCACGGCGGTCTGGCTTACGGACACGGAGGTCTCTACCACGGCTGAACCATTCCCTACATAATATAACCACCTCATAATCAATCATAAATGTGTACAAAATATGGAATAATATTTTTAGAAATCATACATAATGTTTTTGACGTGAGTGCCAAATAAAGGTGCATATTCTTCTTACATATTTGTTATTTATTTCCGTCTCCACAGTATATCATTTCTAAAATATTTAAATATTTAACTTTTTCGTATTAGAATTACTGTTGTTAGCCATTTCAGGTTTTCATTCCTTTGAGAAGTCATGTTTTTTCGAGGAATCCGAGGTGAAGATGTTCATTTCCAAGCTCAATTCAGTTTATTTTTTATCGAGGTTTAGCTTGAGCATTAACTTTTATTCTCACTCTCTCGTGCGTTAAGTAGGGTTACAAAGATTCACTACTTACCATTGCAATTTTTCGTACATATTGTATTTTCTCCCTTTACCATTAAGGATTTGATTTATCTAAATGTCCCATCTTGTATTTTCAGTTAAATACTGATGTAAGGAGGTGAAACGCAATAAAGCATTAATGTGTTAATAGCCTCCCATGCTTGCATATTTTCAGCGTTCACTTGAACTCGAAAAACATCCCGTGAGAACCAACTATATATCATTCAGCAGTTCTACACGTGAACTCTACTTTGATCATGGATCGTTCCTCCAACAAAAAATTCATGTAATTATTGCTGCCTTCTCTTTATATTTGTAACAAATGGCGCGCGGAGTAGAAAAGCTGTAATAAATATCGTTCAGTGCGAGCATAGCTGTCTTGTTCTTCTATGCGTTCGTTAGTGGTGTTTCTTGAGGTGTAAAGGTTGTGGAAGGGGCATACCTGCCGTATTTCTCCTCTTTTTAACTCCCCTCTCTCTTCCTCATAAACAATTCTCAAGTCGGGAAGTTAAGATAGCCGGCCGTTTTGAAATGCATTGAAATAAGAAAATAAAAGGGATTCGGTCTTGCATTAAGAACTGTGAAGAGCTGAATATATTATAGTCGCTCCGGGAAGTTAAGTTTTAGCCTCATTTGGTAGGCAACTTTGAAATACTTTCCGGCATCGGCTATAATCAAACCTATAGTGGTTTATTCATAATATAAAAAATGTAGTGCAAATAATTGTTCAAATGGGAAGGAAGATTATAAGACAATCGCTGTTTTAGCCATTATTTTTTCTGGTTTTTATATATCCCATTGTGTAATATACTGGTCCGCCTAACAATTGATATTGTCTCCGTCAGATGAGATCAATCCATTTTTTATACTTTGTACTGGCCTTGCTGTAAATTAATGTAAGTAGAAAAAAGGTTGTGGATCTCCGTTAGTGGTTGAATTTGAATGCTTTGTGCAAACAGTGCCAACAGCTTAATTACACGTTTTTGGACAATCGTCTTCAAGCTATGCCCAGCAAACGAGTCACTTTACGTAGTTACTTCTCCTATATAATGAAATTTTGATAAGTTAAGCTTCTATTTAACATACATAACTTAAATACAAATATTATACGAATATTTAATTTCTATGAAAAATTAACTACAAACATATCTTCGAAACCTTTGGAATTTACAATGAACAGGATTACTTTTTTCACTTGACACGATTAACGAACAATAGCAATGATTGAACCATTAATCTCAGGTTTTTCATTTTACCGTAGGTGTGACTAATAAATAAGGACTGATGCTTTCTCTGAATTCTAAGTTGAAAAGACTTTCATTTTTGGTGATCTAAAAAAAATAACCCTCAGACCGCAGGGAATTCAACGTATCTTGTGAATGTTCAAATTTAATACCCCAAAGCTGCATTCTTTCTCCTGTGGTTTCTCTGACCAATGCGGAACTAAAAAGCACAGTCATTAGAAATGGTACCATTTCATTAATGATTTTTGTAACTCTCGATAAACTAATCCGTGATCGTTATCAATAGTAAAATCATAGTTGGCTGAAATGTGTTATCAGGTATTAAAATACTTCTACTCATAATAAGCACTCATTTAAGTTGCGGCGTGAGTATTAAATGCAGTTTCAGTATTGTCGATGAGAGTGCAAAATCCTAGTACTCGATGTAAAATAATGATTCCGCCATTCCTTTTGGCCAGTCGTGCTTGAAAATATTTTTAAAAATTAGCGCTCCTGTGCCCTTCAAACTCCGCCCGATATGGACCTTCTCGTGATGGGAATTCCAGCTTCTAGATCCGAATCTTGAGCTGAAGGTTATGATTTGAGGTATCTCCTTGTTTTCCTTCATGGCCCGGATTGTTCGTCTTCCGAAGTTCTCTCGGGAGTCTTCCTTGTGATCCCACCCTCTGTTGTTGGAATCCAACATATACTTAAATAGTATAATCTACCTCTCAACGAGGTAGATCATGCTATTTAAGCGTCTTACGGGCCGCGCCGTACAATCTTTACATGCCCGGGAAAGGGCAAAGGTCCGAGGTCGATTTTCCGAAATTTCATTGCCCTTCTCGTCCTTATTGCCCCGCCGGCTTGCCATGCCCTCTGATTCGGCTTCTTGTGTTCGTGATCTAGGAACCCTTCATGGGTGCTTCGTCCAATGGCTCCGTGGGTCGTGATCTCAGGTGGTTCCTTATCCAGCTTTCCGTTAAGCCCTCCGTCCTCATCATTCGGGATTCCCCTTGGAAGAACTCGGCCTTGAGAGTCGCACCCAGACGCCCGCGCTCATGTTGGCGCAATTGCACTCGTCTTGACAATAACCGAAGGAGGGAAGAAGCCGAGGGAGTGGTTTTTTTTCTGGTTCCCACTCGACCTTGTTTTATGATTTTCGAGTGTATGCCCGACACTCTCCGCTTAATGTATGTATATAATGCTTCACCCCGTACTTAATGGAAAAGGGTAGATTATTGATAAATTTATTCGCGGGTGGGGCGTTCCCAGAAATTAACCTGCTCAGTGGAGGAAGTCTGTAGATTAACATAATATTCCACTGGAGACTCTTCCTTTAATACAATGTAATCAGGGGATGGGGCTGTCTTTTGCCATGAAATATGGTTCATTCGGCGTATTTGGACACTTTATTTACCTACTTGTCGCCTGCCATTTTGCTCTAATAGCACGATGTACAGTGTGTATATATTCTCGTACAGCCGTAAGTTAAGGTATTACGTTACGTAAGACCAAAGGAAAGGGATTGAACAACTGACTTCAACTCAAGCGCATTTGGTAGATCCTTAATTTACGGCACTATTCCTTTGAAATGGCGGCATCATTATTTAGAAAAGCACTATGCGAGAAAATAATTCGTTGCATCAACTCATCTCGATGCGCTGGCAGCTGATTTTCCAAGGCGATGTAAGGAATTTAAATACTACTTGAACAAAGGGGTAATTTTTTCACGCTCTTGGTTTGTGAAGGGCATTAGCTAACAGGTTCGTAAAATAAATTCTGATATAATATGCCAAGTGTGACTCAGATCATCAATGTTAAAACTCTAGATTTTCAATCTAGTGGACAATAGAGAATATATATGCTTATACCTTGTGATAAAAATCGGCGTGCCTCCCCCTCTGTTAAGCGCTTATCCACCCGCATCACAGCTTGGAATTTCTGATTCGTGTCGCTCTCGAGTATTGGTCATCCAATGGAATGAATCGGAAATATCTCAGGCTGCCCGCAATCAAGGTGTGGACGCGTTCTTGGAATCTCGATGTTCCCTCTATCGCAACGCGCCTGCTTGCCTGCAGGTATAGAACGCTGCCTTGTAACTCGATGCATAACAAATGGCTTTTTTTCTGGCACATTCACTTTCCCTGAAATTTGCACGGGCTTCCCCTTCCGTTATTCCCGAACCACACGCAGTCTGAGCTCCAGGTTGCTAAGGTAAATCGTTATTAAATCGTTATTGAATGGCTCGAGGTCTGTTGGCCATTTAACTAAACATGTTGGGTATTTGCATGAACTTGCTAGGATTACTCGGTATAACGAACCACTCAGGTTAATACAGTAAGTTTCTCGATTTATGAATGGTTTGATCAAAAGTCCTTCTTATATAGTTGTTTAATTTGCTCATCTGTTTTGATTTGTATGCGAACACTATTGCTTGAAGCTTATGAAGTAAAACCTTAAGCGTCACTCGACCTAATAAATCTTCGAAATACATCGTTTTCAAATTAATTTCGCCTTTCTGTTGTCCATTCATTATATATGACATGTTTTTAATCATTATAGTTCAACGTATCTATGTAATTAACTCTTCTTAAGTCTTCTTTAATATTCCATCGAGGTAAAATTGAAGCGGGTCACAGAAACCATTGCTAAGAGTTTATTTCGTTTTCCGAAATGTTATTTTTTTCCAAATAATAGTGTACATGTAATAGTTAACCTCTTTAACCTCAAGGACCTTTTGTTAAAAGGCTATTTCTCCCTCGTAGGCCTTCACATCTCGCAATGTGTAGGTTCATGCTCCAGTTTACTCCACTCCACGTACTCAACTTTACTTTCGTATTATTTCTTGAATTCGCATTAATACTATAAGACTTGAGGGTTGAAATCACAGCAACTTGAATATTTAAAAAAATAATGAGAATAAATATTATAAATGAAATTTAATTCAAAACTCTGTTGCAAATCCTTTTGCCGACATTATTTCCATGGATTCCAGTTGTGCGGAATTACCAATTGGTTCTATTGGTTTTATTTTGACCTATGTTCATAAAATCTGTAAAATCTGTAATTTCAGGTATGCGTAAGTTCCAAATGTTTAGCTGGCAGAATTGCGTATAACTAACATGTTTCTCTTCGGTAGATGTAGTTGCTACTTAAACAGGGATTTGATGGAAATATATAATTTAGATAAGTAAAATTTGTGCTAGTGGCAAGATTCGTCGCATTGTACGATTTGAAACACTGGTAAGGCATTGTATCTGAAGATGATTCAGCATGCCGAAATACGTTCTGTAAAATATATTTTTTATATTAGGCTGAAAAGTTAAATATTTCTTTTATTCTTCGACAAGTAGTAAATAAGCATCATATTCTGTGTAATTCTTTAATTCCTTATTGCTCTTTTAGAAGCGTAGACAAACTACATACTATATTTTGATTTAAATCAAAGAACCCTAATTATAAACATTCAATTTTGCCTTTTTGAAATATCATAAAATATTATTTCTTTAGATTTTAATGTGTCTTTGATTTGAGATTAGCATGCGGAATTAGCATGTTTCGTAGTGGATTAAAAAAAACCCGAAAGATCTCTAACACCGTTTTCAACATTTTCAAACTTCTTAATGAGACTGTATATGTTTAAATGAGGAGGGAATAGAAATTAGCGTTTTCATTGTCCACTTGAGATGGCAGAGAACAAGAAGCTTATGTGCAAAATTTAAATCAAGACCAGGTTTAACATTAAATTATGAAAATATATGCTTAAGTTTGTATTCCTCATTTTTTCCCATTAGTTTGATCGTAAGTTGAAATTCCAATGCAACTCATTTGTCATGCATGCACCATTCATTGAATGTAAATTCTTATTATTAGCATGGGTAAAGCAAATGTTTGATTTAACCGTTAACTAATTCTGCATTGTAAAACAAAATAATTCAGTTTTTATCGCAACTAAATGATAAAGAGTTTCCGCAGGTGGGTTTTATTATTGTGAAATGGAGTTGTAAATTAACCTGAAAAGTTAAATTTTGAACACAAATACCATCTTCAACTGATCTAGTCGTTGCCGATTACAAAATCATTGCGGGGCATAAAATCTTAATGGCATTTGTATTCTGTTATCCTATTAGTTTTTGGCATGTCGAATGAATGAACAATTAATCACGCCTACTGCTCGCGGGAATACGCATCCATCATCCGAAACAATAAAAAAAATCAACGCTGGGGACGCCCAGAGTTCCTACGCGAAGAATAAGAATGTTCATTAAAGACTAGAGCATCACAGGTTTATCAACAGTATTAACGAACTTTGTTGACTTGTGGTAGGTGATATTTAATCGAACAATAAGCTATCACGGTTACAGTCATTCATTTATATCATCATTGCGAGCGTTTCAGGTGGTTATAAATTAGCCATTTGGAGTAGTGTAAAAATTTTCACATTTTATGAGACACGGGGAAAAGAGAGGATTGCATTCTTTGCGCGGGGCGTGGGTTGACTTCGTGCGCAGCCGGACTCGAGGCGTCTCGTGACTGTCCTCGTTTCCCAAGGCAGCCATGTCGGTTGACCCCATCCCGCAGCCATCGCCGGTGTGCAGAGCCCTGCCACCTCTGTCATTCTCCCTCGTCGATGTCCTGATGTTTTGGCACTCTCCCTTTCTTATCCAGATCAACCGCTCGGTATTCTATCTATGCTGATCTCAATTACAGGCGGAAATCTGGGAATCGGTCAGGGCCGGGTTTAGTACTGAGGAGTACCGGACGAGACATTCGGTCACTCCAGGCTCTTTCTATCGTCACCACCGGAATAGATCGGAAACACATTGCCTCCTCTGTCCCGGGTTTTTACTTTGTAGTTGCGTGTGCGAAACTGAGATACGTTTAAGGGTGCAAAATATCGTATTATGTTTTCTATCCTTCTCAACTGTTGACATTTTTTTATAAACATCTATTGCTGAGTTAGTCGATGTACGAGACCTTTAAAACATGAATATTTTCTTAGACTGGAAATTTGCATTTCCAGTTGTACCATTTCCGTAAATTATAGATATGACTAGATCGCGAAATCGCGAAAGTAAGTTGTCTTAGGTCCGAGCTTTCGTCTGAAAATGAAAACGTCCTCTAAACATATCGTATTCATGTGGCTTTAAAGTTATTCAAACCTCATAGGTCAACGCCTCTGTCCAAAATGACACAATACAGATCATCACAAGGCCCATTACCTATGCGGGATTTGAACCCACGACCTTCGAGTTAGCTGCTGCTAGTTACCGCACGACAAACAAGTAAACCGGGTCGACTCTCAGTGTATAATTGCTGACATTGGCCTTATTAGGTCTAAGCCTCCGGAATATAATTTTTTTCCTTATTTAGAAATATCATTGAAACAATTTTTTTTCTGCGCCCTTTTTAAAAGAAAATACCATCCTTTGATTACTCTTCATCCATGTTCGGAAATTTGTTTGCTCCGGTTATGGGTGAGGACACTGAAAACCGTACAATCATGAAATTCATTTCCAAAAATGGGGTCATCGTGGCTGAATCGACCTTATATTGTAAAAATTAGACTTTGGATTTCGAAAATAAAACATTAGAATAGCCTAATTATATGATACCACGTTACGTCCTTCTTCTCTTTGGTGATTGCAAACGAAATGTAATCATCAAAAACGTTAATGCATCGTTAATAGGCATTGAATCTTAATTGTTTGATCTTTTTTTCCCTCTTCTAATTTCATTTCGAGTGAATGAATTGGTTGTAACTCCTCTGAGATTTTTGGATATAATCATTTCCCCGAGAATGGGCCATTCCCTACTGTTTATACTGTGCTGAGATTTGGCTCCCTCCTCCCTCCAAGTCTTGTACTCCCTCCTTTGCCAGTCTCAAAATTAAGCAAGTTCCGCTGAAAGGTCAAATTTCTGCATATTTTTGAGCGTTATGAATGACAATGCAAAATGTAACTCAAACGTTTTCTCTTAATTTAAATATATTAAAAATACAAGAATATGAATCGTCCTATCACTTAAAAGATCTTCCAAAAAATTTAGGCCACCCCATCGTAGGGGTCAAGGAAACCTTTTTCTTACTCCTCGTAGCTTTGTTCCGTTGGATTGATTGAGACAGTACGTTCGTATTTACGTTCTGAATGAATAGCTATTTTTAAGAGGGCTGAGTGATTACGATTTGGAATTGGTTTTGAATCCAACATCTCTCAGTGTGCCTAGTGCATGTTTTTTTTGGAATTCAACAGGGACATGCCATTTCTTTGTCGAAATAGGATGGCAGGCAATTTAATCGTTAATTTATGTTTATTCTAATTAGAAAAGGCCGCTTCCTTGTTTGCTTTTGGAAAAATAATCTCGCTAATGATAATAAGGGAAAGTACTTTCCCACAATCTAGCATCGCAATCTTTTAAAGGCAATTAATTGGAAGTAAATTCTTGTATGAAATGCGTAGTAGTTTCGTAGATGAAAGGTCGCGTCCTTTTCAGATCGAAATAAGTGGAAACAGCAGCGTTTCATAAGGTGACTTCCTTGATTGTTTGCCAGATATTTAAGGAAGCGTTTGTGTCTGCCTTGTGTTCTATCTTGGCTCTATACTTGGGTTTTCACACAGTTGTCTTGTAGATAACAAATCAGCTTTCAGATCATGGCTCGGTCATTCCAGTTGGATGTAATGTTAAAGACTTTTTTCTTTTATGGCTTGAACTATCGACTGAAGTAAATGCCCATTGAATAAATGTATTTATCTCATGTTATGTACCGTATTTTTCTTTACAGGGATTAGTTATTGTAACTCAGATACTTTCTCTCTTTGCATTGCTGAGTTCTCTTTCCTTGACATAACTTCCCTCTATTTTAGTCTTTTGAGTATGGTAATCAATTCTTATAATCAGATATAATATTGTTTTAATAATTATATTTTATTCGCATTGCGGGTCGTTTTACAGGCATCATTCATCGATTACTTTATATGATTTGTAAAGTTTAAACGCTCTCTACTATTTAGTATTTTTAAAGTTTGAAATCTGTGCTGAATAAGGCTTTTATTTAACTGTGGTCTAAGTGTGTAGAAAAATCCAAAACCGATTATATCTTGGATAATTATGCCCTTTATGGGTTAATGTATTTTGTGAATGATTACTCTGTTGCATCCCTGTGTTATTTTTATCACCTCCGCAAAGTAACGTTAGGATTCTCGCAATCGCCGTCGTAACTTGTATCGTGATCTGTAAATCAACCTGACTCAAGCCTCATAAATTCTCGCTCGCCTTTAGAGATGGATTAGGAGAGAGGTTGAAACATGGCTCGACGATTCGCGGATAGACTCAAGTGCTTCCACACTACAAAAGGTAACTTCCTCCTCTCGTCTTCTTATTTCCTAATGGCTACTTCCCGGTTGCTGGCCACTTAATAATGCCATCATCCTCGAGCCGCCACCGCTCTGAGGAGTGTATTCCTCGTCTAGCTTGAAAACCATCTCGAGTTTTTGCGAATTAGAAGAGCTTGGTATGGTTGCCACAATAGTATGTGCGTGGTTTTATGAAACATCGCTTTAAAGGGTAGGAAAAGGAGGAGAGAAAATGTGAGCATACAATAATGCAAAGAAATTAGACCGAAAATATGGCGCCTTGATATCATTCCAACTCCGTCATTCAAACCTGCTGTCTAATACGTATTATCAGTTTTATAATGCCCACTTATGCAATCTCGCTATTGATCTTTTGATTCAAGTACTTGTACATCTCTGTCGATATTAGATGTGTTAGAGTTCTTTTTCACCAAATTATTATATTTTTACGGTTAAGTTCTCTTAATATATGCATCCTTTCCATATCGCATTTGTTTGATCGTAATATGTGATTTTAATTTCGCCAAAGGCATCATAGTCTATATTTTAATAGCTCTCTAAGTAATCGAAAAGCAAATATTTAAAAATACTTTCCTAAGAAACTGCGGGAGATGCCGCAACAGTAACTTTTAACGGAGTCATCCACTAATGTGCATTTCAATGCAACAATTTCAGAGTGTAAAAATCATTCGCCTTGACTGGGATTCGAAGCCAGATCCCTCAATAACCGGTCGAGTGCTTTAGCCACTTAAGCTACCGAGGCGTCCTGTTAAACTCTGAAAATTTGGGGCTTTTAAAGGAACTAGATGTTGTGACGAAATGCCGTACATACAATGTCACAGGCATTCGTATTCGTGCGCGAGGCGCCACAGTCCACGAGGTTAAAGCCAACTTTAAACACTTATGGTGTTTTACTTTGACAAATTCCAAAGAAACTGCGGGAGATGCCGGCATTAAAAATACTTTGCCTAAAAATAATCTCATTGAGTTGGTACTTTACTTTATCCCCTTTTTATAATTTAATTTCTATATCATTTTCCTTTAAGGTTATCTTATAAATCTTCTTAATTTAAATATTTTAATTCACCGTAGATATTTTATTAACTGCTACACATTATTAGAATTCCCCAATATTATACCACTCATATGAAAGCGGATTAAAGATAGAATAAGCTTCTGCCAATTTTTCGAATCAGTTTTTATTTTGAGAAAAAGAGTTATCTAGTGATTTTATGGTTGGTGACGTAATAACTGCTCAAGAAATGTACATAGATTTTCTTGGTAGTTACACATAGTTAATTTATACTCATGTGAGCATCCCCACTGGTAAATGTAAGGGGTTTGATGATCATGAGCCTTTTTTTTCTTCGCGTTCCTCATAGTCCTTATTCATGTGTTCTTCTTTGTTAGGATGTTGACGAAACACAATTTTTTTGGACTTGCTGAACTGATATTTAGTCCTTATTTGTACTAATATCGAATGTCCTTGTGAATGAGGAAAAATTAGGTGGTAACATTGGGGTACTCATAACATTGGGAACATTGGGCCACGAGATCTCGATTCTGCCCAAACTTCGTAAATTAAATAAGTAGTGCCAAATTTTGCAAGTATCGAGTTATCATTGCTCTGAGGTAGAAATTAATTTCATCGTTTCCGAACGCATTAACAATTTCCGTGTCTTCGCGGTAATCAGGAATGCTCTTAATCAGATTAAAATACCTGGACCTAATTCACTTATTCATGTTGGTAGATTTGCTGTAACCAACGAGAGAATTGGTGGTGGAAAAGTGATGCAGGAAAGTCAAGTCTTACTTGCAAGAGTTGGCCTTCATAGCCTTCCTACTTTCATTTGCACGACCCGTGTGTGAGATATACATGTTCCTTAGAGATTTCATGGTTTCCCACACAAAAACTTATTTAAATAGAAAAATCTTCATTATGAAACATATACGATCACCTGAAAATTGATGACCCAAAAACATTCGTATTGACAAATGTTCTTTAACGTGATAAATCATATTGGGCGCAATGCGCGAACGGGGGCGGTATTTTTTAAACTGTTTTTTTTTGTTTGTCCTAATTAATTTGAAAGAAGACGGCCGCTGAAAACGGATGGCAGAAATTTCATTGTTTTGTCTGCCCAGTATGTGATCCAAATTACGCATCACATCATATGCAATTAATGCAAAAAATATCCGATATCCCCCTGGTTGGAACATGAATTATCGATACCGAGACGGCGAAAATTAAAAAAACTGGTCAAAACCATGTTCCCACCGGTTCGTCAGTTCTGAGCATGTTTATTTTATTACGTACCTGTTAACTATAATAATGAGTCTACCGTACGTATAAATGTATTTATTGTAAATTTATAAAAGAGATACACAATGCTCATTCCATTTTATTTGCTTTAAGAAAACATTGGCCGAGAGGATATGAAAAAAGCACAAAAAATTTCTCAAAATCGGCCCGTATATAATAAATAATTGAAGAAGGTGGTGAGAACAATGCACGCGATTGCTTAAAAGGAGTGTGTTTCAAATTGAAAAACTTTCTCTCGTTCGTTCTTTTCGTTTACACGTATGTATGACACGCTTTGAAATATACGGACAGTTTTGTCATAAATTATTGAGACAAACTTGACGAGTGAAATTTGTTTTTTTAATAATTTTGTGATATTATCTCTTTCTGCGCCGTTTATTTTCCAATATTTCGTCGTGCTGTATTAATTTCTTTAAAAAATGGAATCACAGTGCACTATGAATTTCAATTTTGCCATGAAGACAGATTTCCAGATGAAACTGCAAAAGTAACATAATGCGATTGTGAAAAATGTTCCTTTCTTTAATAACCGCTTTTTCAAATAATTTAATGTACGGAATACTATCCAAAATTGAGACTTCACGTTAAAAAACCTAAAGGTAGTGTTGTGGAGAAAAATATTGAGAACATCCGATATTTCCACGGTATTTTTCTATTTGGGCCCCCTTTTTCATATTACAATGGTTGCAATGGCCCATTTGTAATGATAATTTATAGGTTTATTTGGTACTAAAACTAATATATATTTTTGTAAATACTGTTTGAAGTAACTTTAATCCCCTTCTCACTCTTAAAAAAATTAAATTTTTGGACTCGCTTAGGGTTTAATTAAACCTAATGATTGCTGTTTCACTGGGTTTTTAATATATTAGTGATTACAGTCGCAGTATATTATCAAAATTTTTCTAAATCCATTTCTTAAGTTTCTCTAATACAGTACACTTCAAATTTACTGCATGTATTTTACATTTTTTATAATTTTAAATGAGCTAGAGATGTTATAATTTATCGTCGGGGAAAAGTCTAGGTGCCAATTTAAAATCGAGCACGATTGCTGGTTGATCTGCATATCCAATAAATAAGGGCGAAGAAGGAGGCCTCCCCATTTTTGGAGAGATAAACATTTCAATTTTACACATCTTTAGGTCTTCGGCCATCTTTTCCTTAGGTCATGTTGCTAGGTTATTAAACAGATCGTTAAAACCAAATATGAAAAGTTATGCGTATCTTTTGTGTATCAAAATGCCATTGTTGTTAATCAAACATTTTTGCCTTCCATCAAAACCTGTTAAAGTCTGATTGATGATTTTAATGAGCTCATTTTAATGGGTGTTAATGCTCTGGGCAAGTATTCTATAGGATATCGTATACATATATATTTATAGAATGTTAACAGTATAAATGCGAAACTATTTTCATTTTAAGGTTTCACCGTCTTTCATTTTAAGGTTCTTTTCCGCACGCATATTTACGAAGTAGTCATAAAATTTTTAATTTTTTCATAACATCTGTTATCGAGTGGTTGCTGGTTTTATCGTGCATAGTTCGAGGTATTGTACTCTCCATTGAGTGCCGAAAAAAGCCGAATTGAAAGTATCATCAGTATTGACAAAAATAGTTATTATATATTTTATAACATGCAATTAAAGATTTCATATTTGTACCCGAATTTGAGGTGGCTTTGAAAGTATTCTTGAAAGGATGCTACCATCCCTCTAATATCAGTAAATTAACACGGCTTAGCTTAGCTGGTCTACTCTTTTCTTGTCAGCCGAGGTCGTAAGGGATGTAAATGGGTAGCTATTTTTCAGGTTCAAGTGAATTATTTTAATCTGAAGGTTGGACTGGAATTTTATTATTTTGTGATGTTTTTGACTGATACGGAAACAATACATTTTCAATATCTAGAGAAATTAAGGATTAATAGAATAATTCCTGCTTTGCACTCTTTCAATTTCGCTTTATTCCAGTCATCTTGAATGAATCAAGATGAACCACATGCCATCCGCCTTGGTAGTATTATATTGTTTACTTTATTAAGCCATTACTTGGAGATATAGCGTCCTATGTAAAATCCCATTTTACTCCGCATAAAATTATTTTCTCTCGCCTTTTGGTTTGTTTTTATTAATGAGCTGCAGCCATAACAAACTTGGGTCGCATCCCAACGTATAACACTACGGTTACATCAAGCCCAGGCTGACAGCGTACTCGAATTACATCCATAACCTACACCTGTTTTGTGCGGTTTCTTTCGGTCGTGCGATGACGTAAGATCCAGTCACACCGTGAACTTTACCCGGGTTCAAGTCGTGACGGAAGTTGAAGTGGACTTTTGAAACCAGTCCCTCAGAACCACGCTCTCTTACCCCCGGCGGATAAAAGGCGTAATAGACAACAAGATGTAAGAGGCTCTGGGAGGATATTAGGCATGGCGAACGAAATGTGGGAAGCGGTAGAAGTGGAGAGTGAGTGTGAAAGAGGGAGGGAAGGTGGGCAGACGGGGAGATGTTGGAGGAGAGATCCTGGGGTAGACAG
This sequence comes from Hetaerina americana, assembly GCF_022747635.1. NCBI lineage: Eukaryota > Metazoa > Arthropoda > Insecta > Odonata > Calopterygidae > Hetaerina > Hetaerina americana. The sequence goes on from NW_027286069.1 coordinate 85,586,647, forward strand.
GAGAACGAGGTGTTGGAGGCAGCGGTGGGTATGCGAACTCCACCCGAATGACGCACCCTGTTGCCGCCGACGCCGGGACCGCCTTAACCATCTTAGGCTCACGAATCAATTGTGTGCGCGGACTTGGGAAGACAGCGGCATGGGCGGGTTTTTCGACTTGGGGCGCCAAGGGGTCGAGCGAGGGAAGTTTGGGGTGCGGCATTCCAGGGACCGAGGTGCTGTCCACCGCGCCTTGCTAGGGTCCACTCTTAAGCACGGATTTGAACATCGTATCAACATGTAAATTCGCTGTCAACGCAATAGCGTTCAAACGAAAGAACTCTTTCACGCGTGCGAAATGGCGCCGAAATTATTTCCTTCATCTGGGAAGGTATTTCTAGCGCTTACTTTAGAGGGTGGCCTTTTTTCTGACGAAATTACGCGGCCATATCTTATGTGATCGACCTATGCTCTTCTCTCTGGGTTTATTCTTGTAATCATAATCATTCGCGTATTTTTTATTCTTGTTTATTACGCTCATCATGCGTGATACTTGGCCATACTACGTAGGGATTTCCGTCTGCTATATCTGATTGTCTTAGTATTTGACGAGATAGTATGGTCCTCTCATATGTGATCATCCTTTGGTTATTTTCTCTTCATATTTTTTTTTACTTTGTTTACCATTCGTGTTTTTTGTTATCCTTGTTACTTGTGTATCCAGTATCGGTGGTATCATGGAATGCGAGTTGTAAATAAATGGCTTTCACATTGCAGCACCCCACACGCACGGCTCCAGTTTTTGTGGCGTCAAAACAGGTGTTTTCCACACTGTTGGAGTGGCAGCGGGCGTTTCACCGTATTTTCGGCGTCGAAGGTGTTGCTATTGAGTACCCCTGCACGGCCGTAACAACTTCTTGAAAAAGGAAAATAATTTTTGAAATATCATCTGGATTTGCTTAAATTCCGTGAGAAAATGCAGCCTTTGCCGAGTCGCCACGAAAAGTCTTTGAAACAAGTTGTACTGCATCAGAGTCGCAATGCGATATTCCTTTCGTCTTTTATCCGGTCGAATCGCATTCCTGCACCGGTCAAACTTCGCCGTTCGCTAGATCGAGAAATCGCTCGCAGCCGACTCAACTCACCGTCCAAGCTCTCTCGCCGCTCACGGGACAGGGCCGCGCGCGAAACGGTTCTCGGCCCAGTGCCCCTGACACTGAGCTCCCTCGCTCTTCTCTCAATTCTTTCGCCCCGCTTCTACAACTGCGACTTTTAAAAAAGCCCGCGCCCGCTTTGTCTCCTATCTCAGGAGATTCGTGCCTCGTCCTCCTCCCCCGAAATGAACATTACTCAACCGGGAACCGGGCTATGCAAATCAATGACGTTCTGGAGTGCATACCCGAATGAGCGTGATTCGTGCAGCTCACCTTGGTTCGCTCCCGGCGGTGTCGGCGGATCGACGGCTCTCGATTCCCACCATGGGATCGGGATTGCAATCGCGCTTGCCCTCGAATCTCGATTATCGCGGTTCAGGTGGGAGCTCTTTTCTCGACGGCTCTACTACGCATGCACGCCTTCTGCATTCAAAACTTTTCGGAGTCAGGATTCGCGACCGGAGCTATCGAGATCCAGCCGACATGCTTGAGTGAGGCTTATCAGAATCGTGCCTTAAAATTGAATCGCACGGTGCGGATGGTGAATGACTCGGCAGCTTTCTTCGGCATATGATAGTTGACCCAATGTTGATGCGTTATGTCACGAGCTGTTCCATGCGAGAGATGCCATTTGTGACTGATGGGAGAACTTTTAAAATTAGGTATTACTCAAAGAAAAATCGCATTTGTTTCAAATGTTGTTGTCATCAAGAAATAACCACATTGTACCAGCTAAATGACAGGATAATCAATACCAATCACCAATTTCTAAGAAAATATAATCTGTTGGTAAGACAAGCGTATTCTAATCGAATGGATTTCTTTAAAAGCCTGAATCTATGACTTTCAGGGGTGTTATAAATTTGATAATTGAAAAACTAGTACCAAATGATCTTCATAGCATTCTAGTTATACTAATGTGGAATTATTTAAATCTGTTCAATATAAATAATTGCGGGCTTGAAAGTTTTCTGAAAGTTATTAGAATTCTTTAGTACGTGTTATGGTAACGAAGATAATGGTCAATCAATGAAAGATAATTACGCCATTTCGCCTTGGCTTCTCAAAATTAAGTATGGTAAATATTTACGAGAAAAATAATCCAATAGGTCTTCGTCTTGAAGCTTTTTATTACCTGCTTCCATGACGTTTCAGCTTTGAACCTAAATATCTACATTTGATCCTTTTAGATGAAGATGAATCATTTTAACTTTCCAGCCAGTGTTGATTTCAATAATAATGAAAATACTATTATTTATTGCGTCAAAAAACTCTATGTATCTATTGTGTCAACTCTTTATTATTATAACTAATAAATTGTGATTAATATATTCATCATATTTGAGATAGCAAATCGAATTATATCTTGTTTTGTCTTCAGCATAGTGAATGTTACGAAGAATGTCTCTCTTTTCATACACCCTTGATCCCGTTACTTAGCCGTCATACGTGCAAAGAATGAGTTTCTTCAAACTCGGAAATGTATTCTCTTAATAATTTCAAGAAAATTAGATTTGGAGAAATATAAGGTATCTAATGATAATTTCAATAGCAGTCTAAAACAAAGTTGGATATAAATGCAAATATTCAGCTCAAAATTCGAAAACAGGTTTGTAAATTAATCTTCCTTGTGTAATTATGCTTATGGAAACCAATTGTTTGTTTCAATTTATTAATATTTAAACCACTTTTTGAAAATTGTCGAAATAAACTGTAAAAAGCTTCAAATTCGTTCATTGAAGAGAAATTCAGTCAAGTTATACATCTTCAGCGTATATTACTAAATATTGCTTCTTAAAATTAATAACCCAAAAATGAATTTACATATTTTCCTAAGCATCATATTTGAATAATTTAATAGTTAACTCGCTAAATAAACCAGCATTTGACCGAACATTTTTTCGTCTTCGGTATGCATTATGTGTCCTGTCTTTTATTTTGAAAAAAATTAAGACCGTTGCTTTAAATTGAAAAGATAAGAAGCGGAAGATTCATATCCCAATCTTTTTCACTTACAATTCTTCTTTTGAAGAATATATCACGAATAATCTTTTCGCTGCCCACGCTTTGATGCCTTCCTTGCACTCTCCGCCTGTGGCATTTGAGGGATGTGTTATATATATATATGCTTTTCCAGGCAAAACGCACACTACTTTGCTTAAATATATATCATTATTCTCTGTATCCAAGGCCTAAAATTCATCGATGCGATTTTCTCCGTGCAAAATTTATGTCGCTTCAGCCGCATTTGGTCCAACTCTGGATTCTCTTTTGTCTGCTGGCACCGTTTACCTTGAGCCCTCCATTGTTGGTGGACGGCTCTGCTGCATATTGTATTGAACTTTCCATTTGCAGTTCATATGCCGTACTCTTTCTGACCTCTGCGTGGGGGAAAACACGGGTTGCACGACCATGTTTTCTTCCAAGCGCCGATTCTTGTCATTGCTCTGGCAGTAGTTTCAGTACAACATTCATCGAAGACTTCCGCCTGGGGATTGTAGTGACCGCTGAAAAATTAATTGGCACGTCTATTTCCACTGTACTGAATAATGTAGGCTGTTAAAATAAACAATACAACTTGAAATAAACCTTTGCTGGGCGGCTCAGCTACAGCTATTGTGTGCTACCATGTGTATATACCATCATAAGTCAGAGACGAGCAGTTCGCTGTTGATTTTTGCTGCGAATGTGGTCCGAATATGTTGCATATTTTTAATTTAACTGTAATTGCAAAGTAAATGAAATTCACTTTTTGGTAACATTAAGAATTTTATTTGTGGCCATTGAAGTTGGTTATAATGGGGAGGCAATTTATGAATGCATTTTGGAAAAACTGAATGATATAGAATGATGGAAATATAATTTTTTTGTTGTCTCAGGTGTAAATTTTTGGAATTTGCATAGCATATTGAAATGAAATAATTTACTTTGTAATTCCACACACTTTTAATTTGTAATTCCACACACTTTTACTTTGTAATACCACACACTTTTAATTTGTAATTCCACGAGTGTGTGGAATTACAAAATCATGCCAGTTCATTTCAATTAGAAATATAAATGATTTAGGAGAAATAAAAGTTATCACATTTTAGACGAATAGAAGAGGGTTAAAAATTATTTGGATTTAAAGAATTATTGTATGTGATGCAAATGTTTTTATGTTAAACAATGCATAAAAGTGCTAAGCTTCTTACAAGTCCTCACCATTGATTAATGGGTTTCAACTTCCATGTTAAGTCAACCTTGTGGACTACCACTGTGAAGTTCTGTAAATCCCTAAGATATTTCATTTTTCTGAATATAGGCATCCAAAATTAACGATGGGGTGTTTCCTGCGGATGGCCTTCCCCAAGTAAACAAAGAAACTACGTGAAAGTATTGTTTTCAGTTTCTATAATTTCTTTTAGGGATACAGAAGAGTCTGTAAGGCAAGTACATATTTGTTTGCAGTTGTTATGTTTTCAAAATAATAGTAACATAATCGACAAGAACCCTTCGAAATTGGAAAAAATAAGTATCTGGGGAAAAAATAGCAAACTAGTAGCGACGATGATTTTTTCATTAATTTATATTCCAAATTCTAATACAATATAGAAGTACATTGTGAATTATCTTTAACTTACTTGATTCTAAAGATCTACTGCCATAATGTTTACACGCCGTTTATATGGACATGTGGAATGAAGAAATGGAGCAAAATAGACATTAAGTACTCACAGAATCAAGAACTTCGTTATTGGGTGTGTTAAATTCTTTCTGCTTTTAATACGTCGTGTTCAAAACTACCGCCAGAGATAATATAATCCCCATCCCATTATACAGGTAGTTCGGTGAATCACATCGGAAAAGTTTTCCGTATTTTTGTCAGCCAATGCTGTATTTTAATGCTCTTTTCTAGCGGTGAATGGTATTGTATCTTGTACGCTATGTGTGTGTATATATATTTATATATTTTATATATTATATATATAATTTATATATTTATTGTTTGGAATGAATCACAACCCAAAAAGGCACTCCTCCATTCTTATTGCGGATTCGGTCCCTCAAATTCTGAATCTACTTGGGGGGTGAAACATACATCCATCCCCGTATTAATCCACCCGTCGGGTACCCCCATTTTACATTGCAAGAAGGAACCGTTTGCCTCAGTCAATGATTTCTTGTGACGGAATGGGTACGCTTTCCTGCTATGCCGGTTATTCCTTTCGAAACCACATTCTTAGCATCAAAATTCTTGTTCATGAAATCCGGGACTCATAGGTTGCAGAATCGTTCAGCAACCGGGGTCCATATACTTCAAGCATCACAGATATTTTTTTAAACTTTGTATTCTCAATCTTTACGATAAATTGAAGTAATGCGTTTTGTTCATCGAAGTTCTCCCGCTGGGGTTCAAAAGTAGGCTAGTTGTTCTGTTTTAAAAACGGCAAATAACGAATTCCAAGAAACTGCGGGTAGATGCCGCAACAGTAATTTTTAACGGAGCCATCCGCTAATATGCATTGAAAAGCAAATACCGAGTTGACATGGTTCATAAATCGTACCTATAATATAGAAGGCATGTTTTCAGGTGGTAGTAATATTACCGGTCTCATTCGCGACATACACGGGGAAGGAATTTCAGTGAAACTTGTACAAATGCTTGCGTAAGATAAAATTGGATACATTTATTGAGCCTGGTGCGGTGCTTTTTGACCTTTGATAAAGGTTCAAGCATATCGCGGGCTCTTCGTTGCGAATCGAGGGATCATTTCATCAAAAGGAATCTTTTCATGTTGGAAATCAAAGCACAAGATAGCCAGTCCTTCTGTCCACATTTTATTCTACCCAAAAAACGGGACCGATGAAAAAAATGTCAAGTGTCGTTATCGAGAACTCGTATAATCTCCGTGTTCATATACTATCTCGATGAAAAATCAACGAGATATTATTCTAAGTTGAGTTCAGTCTAGACATATTCAGTATTAACTTGAGTCGTTCAATTTTTACAGAACGTTGAAGTATGTATGAACGTTTACCATTAGTCGTCGATAGTGTCTGAAGTAGAGATAGTTTTGCGGGAATGGGAGTTACAAATCTCCATCTTTGACTGCGCGCTCTCATATATGATTGCGTTTCCCTCTTGTTGCGTGGTCCGCCTTATTTATTACTCAGCCTACGCCCTCTCCTCCCCTTCCTCATCGCCTTAGCCATCCGTAACCAACCCGACACATTCACTCTTTCTCGTTGACCGACTTGTGTTTCTCGATCTAATTGTGAGTTCTTTTGACTACCTCCTCAACACGACATCCACAGCGGTCTCTTCTCGCCGGTCACTCCCATGAGAAAGCTGACCCAGCCACCAAGGGGACTGGGCTCTGCCCGCAGGCCGTAAGCCGCACAGATGATGCAGACGAACAGACAAACCTAACGAAATTCCCAAAACGCAGACCGAATATGGAAGCTAAAACTCTTTGATACCTATTGCTTATTGTAGTTTTTTTTAAATTGCTTCAAGTGGAGTTGGAAATCCTTTCCATGGCGAACTGGGGCTTAATTTTTCCTGTTGGAGATAAACTCCCTGAGATTTAATTCATTAAATTCTGTGTACTTGCAATCACCATCGTTTTCCAGCACTAGGCTACGATATTCAAACTTAACGGAGAAAGACAATTTTTATTCGGCCCGAGTTATTTGAATCTCATGGAAATGTACTCTTAAAAAAATAAACTGGACTCACAATCTGAACTTGTTAATTACCCGTCATTGAAATTATCGCACAAGAGAATTTTATCGTGAATGATGACTGAAGCGGGTGATGAAAATATTTTATGAAATTATGCAGTATGTCAAGGCGTGAAATATTCTGATGATAGTTTAACATTATACTTATAGTTGGTATTGCATTTTAAGCCCATATTATCAAGCTCACACTTTGCATTCCTGGTCTCCTTACTACTTGAACGTGAAATTAATTTTTTTTCTTCCCTTCTTATCCAACGCAGTAAATTTTGAGTGTTGAACTCCCATTTCATTTCACCATTCATACCGTTTAAGACGTTTTAGGCGCCGTTTTCTTGAGACATTAGTCCAGAGAAAAGGGTAATTTAAATAATGTTCAGGTGACTTAATATCTTTCCGTCGATATCAGCATTTAAATATTGATTCCATGCAATCTAATCCCACATTTCTATGTGATTGGGTATTCGTTATTTTATATTTTTATCCCTCTATTTCCCTCATCCCGTTTTAATCGTTCATCTCTCTCATAATCCCGTTTTATCCCTTTATCTCCCTCATAATAATCAACTGGCATCCCGTCATATTGCGGTGTACCGCAGTGGTGAGGTAGGCATAAATTATAAAATAGTTTCTCCTGCATTCTCGTCTGGAGAATGAAACGGCTCATCTTACAAGCTGGGTCTAATCCCGGAAGAGTATACGGGGTTAACATCCAGCGAAAGAAAAAATGTAAAATGTAGAACGCCTATCTTTTTATTTTCTCCCTTGCATCTCGACATTGGAGATCTCTTGCTCATTTTTCCATGGGTCGGTCGATGGCAGCAATGAACGGCAGATCGCGAGACACGCTCCCGTTAAGAGATGAGCCCTGATCGTAGAAAGAGTCGTTTTCTCCACTCTTTCTGTGACTCGCGTTTCCAAGCCCCGCGACTCTCCATCCCTCTCGCCTGGTTGGTCACTAATAGAAGTTAGCGTTCGGACGTGGACATGTCGTCTGGATATATGTCTCTACTGACCGCGGCGAAGGGAACCGTTCTTGGCACATTTCCAATAGGGAATGGTGGGACGTATTCATTGTGCTCTCATCGGGCAACGGTCGCAATTCTAAAATGGAATGGACCCAAACCCTCCCAGCCCGAATGAAACCTTTATATTGTCTTTCGTAAACGCGCGCGAGGTTGACAACTCTTCAAATCCGTTGGTTTTCCCTTTCTTTTCTCGTGATGTTTTATGGCTCATGAGGTGATTTCGGTTTTTTTTGTAGGTTTCGCTCGACGGATTGATAACAGGATTCATTTAGTGTGCTCAACCTTGATGAGGGCGTGGCCTTTAGTCGAATCTTTTATTTCCCATGGCTTTATTTTGCGATATTTCACAATTGGGCCACTTCTTAATGCCAAATACCTGAGATTATGAATACTCCTCCGTAAGTCTTGCGCCCCCGCCACATTCCTGTTACATAAGTAAAGTTGCATCATCCCTCATAGAATATAAGTGTGTGTATATATATATATATATATATATATATATATATATATATATATATATGTACATATACATATACTTAAATATAGGTATTTATATATAAATGTATATAAAATATGCAAATCTTCGTATTATACCCTTATGAGCAATCCATGTTAAACCAGTTTAAGGACATTTATGGGCGGTTTAGTCATTTTTGTTGATATATTTTTCACGACTTTATCTTTCAAATGGAATCTTTTGTTGGAAGTTTTAACTGTGTTAGAAAAAATGTAATTCCCCGCGAAATTCTACTATGTAATGTATCCAGTTATAGTACGATATAAACTCCGTGAATGACAGTTAAATCTAATATAGGTTAATTTTTGCAAGAATATTAATTAGCGAATATGTAAGGATACCTTAGGGAAATAAACAACCGTATGTAAAATAATGCTGTAAAATTTCAAGCGAAACCCGAGCTTAAGATCCCTTCATAAAGCGGATATACATTGGGAAAATTGATCTTCAAGCGGACTCCTTTTAATATGAGAATAACAAAAAATGAAGCTTATCATAACCAAAAAGAACTATGTAAAATATCATAAACAAGCTCTTTTTAAAAAATGTCTACGCAATTGACTATGAAGTAATATCGATCTGAGTCATGGTCTATTTTTTTAGTTATTTTTTTCTTTTTTTTGAGAGCCTAAGCTTAAATATTTATGATGGACTAACATATGAAACATATTGACAATATTGTACGTTCACTGCCACCACCCACTGCATATCCCAATTCGAATACCATTGGCTTTAGAAAGCTCCTTTGACCTTCAAAAGAGTGTCACAGGTCCCACCTCTGATTTCTTCCATTTGAGAGTGCAAGAGCCCAAGAGGACGTACGAGATCGTACATAATCGAAAATTCCGTGAGGTGAGGACGGTCTGGTGGCATATGTCCCATTTTCTCAATCGGTGGATCGCCTACTACAACTGGACAAAAAAACTCAGCCTCTTAATTTATTCCCGCCACCTGTAGGTTTTTTTTCCCCACCTCCAGTTCCCATGCTTCTTTCAGAAATTCATGGCCAACAGTGGGTCATAATTTTAGCCTACTTTCCGCGGAGAGCATGGTGTGCCGTTGAACGATCCAGCCCCTTAATATGGGTAGGTGTGCGTGTGTGTGTGCGAGTCCTCTAGCAAAATGTTTGCGCCGGTATACCTATTTTCAAACAAGTAGATATAATGTTTATGGCAGGGTGGATCAAAGTTCTGATGTTTCTGATCTGTCACCGATTCACATTGCCTTTTAGCTGAATATATTTATTCTTTCCAGGGAGATATTTAGTTTGATGTTCATTATATTTTCTTCGTACCACACTATTGAAGTTATTAGTGTCTTTCTCGTACAGGGTTCGTCCGGAAAATAAGTGTACTGAGCTCAGGAAAAAAAAATTATTACACTTTTACATATCTTAAGCTAATATTCCTCAAAATAGGACCCTTGTGAGTCGATACACTTGTTCCAGCGGCGTTCCCATTCCTGGAACGCTCCCGCGAAGGCATCATCGGGAACCTCTCGAAGACTCGTCGTCGACCTCTTCTCTGCCCTCCACGAACATCTTGTGCCACCGAAAGATCATGTTTCTGGACATGGCTGACTCCCCGTAAGCCTGGTTAATCATACCGACAGTTTCGGTAGACGATTCCCCAAGCTTTACCGCAAATTTGCTGGAATAACGCTGCTCCAAAAACTTCGGCATCGCGTTCCGTGACGTGGGTCGAAGCGTGGAGGTTCGCGTTAACAGAGCTCCTCACTACACCACAGCTCAGAGCCGACTGCCTTTTTCGGCGTCGCTTGCCAACATACCCCCCTCCAATCGCAGCCCGTCAGAGCGGTGCTGAGCGCGCCTGGAGCGGCGCGCCCAGCCCAGGAGTCAGTACACTTATTTTCCGGACGAACCCTGTAGATGATGGTGCCCTTTTGAATGTATGTTCGTATAATTTAGTTTCTCAAAATGTGCAATGTGACTCTTTGATTAGCTAATCACCGTCGTTTATCATAGGTCGGTGTATGTATTTCAAATCTATTTCAGTCGAATCCACCACTGTTAGATCTGCTGTCGGAATGGGATTTGTATTTCCAATTATCCGTGTACTCCAATAGCCTTTCATTCAGTGGTGTATTTGTATAATATTAGAATGATAGATTGCGGTTGTATATGGCAAATAATGAATCTATTAGTCTTGCGATTAGTGTATTAGTAAAAAAACACATAATTGCCAGTGATCATGTTAACATTGGATTAACTTAAGACTGGGCTGCCGTGCACTCGTCCAATTTACCAGTGGTGGCAATTACAGTCGTCATCTCAAGGCTAAACATAGGCTCACTTCGTTCTCTTCCTTGCATTCTCTGACTTTGTGGAAGGAGGGAGGCTCCTCTACGATAAACCTCATTCTCCACTTCCCCAATTAGAAACAAAGTCACTGGGCTGTGACGGATGCAGACGGCAGCGTTGCGGGTGCCAATCTCGTCAGAAACTTCATCTTTCATTTTTCACCGAAAAAATCAGTTTTAATTTTTTTCTCGGAATTGATTTTCGTAGTAATGAATGTTATTTTGGAAGAGAGTTGCGCGACCCAGCAGTTCAATTAATTTCATATAAGATATAGGTAAGACAACCTGGTAATTTGGGAGATAGTCAATGCTGTAGGGAAAACCAGGTTTGGAATTAACGGGGAAAAGAGACGGGAGTAACTTATGTAGTTCTTCACCTCGAACAATGTAATTCACAGAAAGCTTACTCCACGTACCTGTACATCCTTGCACTTTTATACTTGAGGAAACGATTTACTGTGCACAAAGCAACTATACGAATCTAATTTGAATGTTTTTCCTGGCATCGTATCGTGTCTATGTCCGTATTCACCGAGTAGTTACATCCATGCTTCAAAGCATGCGTGAGAATGTGGGAGAAGGAAATATTTACGGCTAAGTGTCTAAGTGATCATAATAAGTGATCATAGTTGATTTTATGTATCCACCGTTTCCGTACGCGTAATACCTTCTTGCTGGTGATTGTCTTCTCCCTTTATCAATTGAAATTGCAGTACCCAGATGCAGACAGGGAGGAAGCAATAGTTAACTCGAAGTACAGGATTGGTAGCGTACTGCTTTTATGTGATCTAACGGCTCATGTTATAAAACTTATACTTTAATACTAAGGCTAGGATAGCAAGTATGACCGACGTGAGATTCAAACGTACGTTCCATGAGCCCTCAGGGCAATTTGTTACCATCCTGATTACAATACCGTGTTAATCGGGATGTTTTCTGACAGATAACCTGAGAATCGATTGTTTTCGAGATCAACCTTTAAAATTAAATCGTCTTCCACTGAGAAAGAGTGTCACTGAATGATATTACTAGCTATCGTACATCCATCAAGTTCACGTCGTTAATATCAGTTAACTATTGATGAATCAATTCTTTCTTCCAAGCACACTGTTACACTAATGTGCGGACACACGACAGCTCGGGCAGCGCGGGTTGCTTTTTAGGCCATTCCCTTATGTAGTAACGTCCCTGCAATGTTAGTTCCGTCGCGATTCCCAATCATCATCTTTCGATCAGCCTGCGATGGTCATCTATAAATGGTTATTGTCGGCGGATATCTATGTGCACGTAAGACGGAAGAAGAGTATTTTCATTGACCCCTTGAAATTGAGGTCCATGACGAATGCAATCACTCTCTTCGATGTGGGTTTTCTTGGCTTATCCCGCTCACCTTCCCTTGATTAAGCGGAAAGACCTCTTCTTGCTTGAAGGCTCAAGTGTGATTGTCGGATACGGAGCAGCATTCGTCATCTGGCAGGGCACTCTGGAGGTGTCTGGAGGGGAGAGAGACCGGATGAACTAGTAGTACCTCTCGACGGCGAAAGTGCATTCCTGTATCGTCACTCATAATGCGATGATGCCCCTCCTCTTCCTTTATCACTTCTCCCCCTTTTCATCCTTCCTCCCCATTGGTCCCTCTCCCCTTTTCTCGTGCGTCCTTTCCTCACGTGTTTCTTCTCTTCGTTGGCCCTTCCTGTGGAGAACTTTTCGGCGGGGGCTTCCTCTCTTTTAATTTTTTTACATCTTCCATGACCTTCGGTTTGTCTGTTCGCTAAATGCTGCTTGACGGACGGAGGAAATGTTGAAAAAAATATGAGAGGTTTTGAGGTTGTCTTCTTTCTTCACCGTGTGGATTTAAACGGACGCTGTAGAGTAGCCGATGAGTTTCGATGGTTTTGTGGTAACATTTTATGGTCAACTTTCCGCGGTATCCATGGCCTTAAAATGCCTCTTGATCTCCGGTGAGAGTCCTGGCGATGACACTTTCCTTCTTTGATGTTTTCCTCGTTTTTCAATTACGAAACTTAAAAACTGGATGTTAAAAGTCATTTTTGAATTATTTCGGGCATTAAAGAAATGATAAAAGCGCCCCACATATCATTGCAACTCTCTCTCACATAATTTCTTATTCTAATTCCTGTGCACTACAGGTAATTAAGCAGGCGATTTTGCTTAGGTTTCCATAAAGATGGAAATATATCGCCCTCAATCCTTTAAACTACATTTTTCTCTGTTCAGCCATCGAGCAAAAATACTTTCCACGGATCAGGTTATGGAAATATGTGTTTTAAAAGTTGCTTATTTATCGAATTTGAATTGTATCGATGAACTCCATCGATTTTTTTGTGATGACATGCTTATTCCCACATTGCACAATGTTACGTGAATCCTATTTTTTGACTGCATTTCGGTTGCGTCCGAAAATATTGCATTTTGCATCTTTCAAAGTAATATTATATACATTATATGACACTTGTTGTGTTTACAAAAACATTTCGAGCTGCTCGGTAGCATTTCATTTACGCCGATGGGTAAAATATACCTAATTGTATCAACATTCTTTACAAAAGTATGAATAAAGTTTCCTCGAGCCCGTAAATTATTTTTTCCGCTAGCTGTGTCACCCGAAAGCGTTTGCTCCCGGCGTTAAATTCATGAATGGTGTTTCTCGATACGGTCCATTTCTCACGCCCTCTAAATTCCTGCTATTTCGCTCATCACCGCCGAATGAATCGCCTCGCTCCGGTTGCGTGGTTCTCGTCAGCTCATTTCCTGCCGTCGTTTCTCTCGCCGGGAGCGAGCGAGAGAGAAATTTGATTTCAGGGATCTGCTGCAATGGATCAACGGAATGCTTCGCCCAGGTAAAAGTTGACTCGCACATTTCTGTCGAAACTCGATGCGTGCCGAGTCATCGTATATTTTCCTCTTTCCTGCCGAGGAGAAGGTTTATGGAACGTCGTTCCTCGCAGATCACTTCCAATCAGTGGTAGCACCTTCGCGTCTTACATTGATCTACGCGCTCCTTTGGTGATTGCCAGCTTGTCGTTCGGCTACTGACCTTAGGGCCCATAGGTTTCTATTCCTGGTGACTTTGCCCCCCTTACCCCTTAGGATAACTCAAACTGTGTTATTTTGTGAGCTCTAAAATTTCCTGGGGACACCGACAAAGGCACTTATGCCCCTAGACAGATAGATGTGTGAACATCACATTACTATGGAGGAGGTGAGACCTACCCTAACTTAAAAAACGAAACCAATGGGTAATTTTCTGTGTTTTTACGAATCAACTTTTTCTTTTCGCTTTTTCTTCAAAATTTTGCAATAGAAACGGGTGACATCAAAAATGTAAATTGCGAAGAAAAAATATTGTTTTACACGAAACTCTGCACTTTCCTGCGGAAATCTGCTACTATTAGAATCGGTAATTCTAGTATGTCGATAATTATTTTTGTTTTTGTTGCAAATTAGAAATAAATTTGAGTTTTAGTTTTTGGTTTCATTGAACCTTTTAAGTACTGGGTTGGATGGAGCCAAATCGTACTAACGTAAAAAGTCATACCTAATGATTTGATGTTACGCGAAAAAAATTTAATTCCCCGGTAAGTTCCTCTTTTCATGTAATATTTACTGCGTAGGGTATAATATGAGGTGTATTCTATTATGTCATAAATGTTTTTGTGAAGGAAAGTCCAATATATTCGAAAATGCAAGTTGGTTATTCCTGCTGTAATAGTTCGATTGCCAAGTGGTTTGAAATGATAAATATCTAGTTACCCAACTAATTAATGCATTTGTACGAATAACAATCAACTTCGATTTACTTCAATGATTATTTCTTTGATGCTTGATGGCAGTGATGGTCAGTGTTATAAGTAATTGCATGGGCCAATTGTCGTATGAATGCGAAGCATCTGTCTGTCGTACTGCTAAGGTCCTAGCTATAGAGCATTCAATGCATGCTGCTCGCATCGTTGTATGTTGAAACGAATTTTGCCACCCATTCACCACAGTTCACTGTCCCAGGGTTGAATTGAAAATAAATTAATTTAATTCACCCATATAATTAATTCAAGCCGTAGACCGAGTGTGTAATTGCATTTTTACTTGCATTTTGAGTTGGATCGATCATCTAAAGACCAATTAAAAATGTTTCTACCCTTGAGGCATATTATCTTGAACGTTTATAACGGGCGTCGTTAGTATCGATGCCACTAATGTTTCTCATCCGTATGGTGAAGGGCATCCTTTGAGAAGGAAATGCCGCAGCATCAAGGCGTCAGCACAACCCCCATCACTTCTTCTTTTCTTTCCTTCACTTTCAAGAACCGTTCTTGGCTTGTTTCAATTCGTCCACTTCACTTTGTTTGCATTGCGGTCGACGACTTTGCTTTCTCGCCTAAATCGTCCCCTCGCCCGATTCTCTCACTCTCAAGTCGTGTCGAGGCATCCGGATTAAGAAACCCTCTTTTTCACTTATAAAAGCGCTGAACGACATTTGAAAGTTTTTCTTTTTTTTTATTCCAGATCGTGAAGAATCGGTTTTCTCGTTTGTAATAGGGCTCGTGATATCGTTGGTTTTGCGTTGAATGTCCGAGGTTTTTTATTGATGTGAGATATTCAAGAGTTCCCACTCTACTTTTCTCCTTCCTTCAACCTTTTCAAAGGGCAAATCAGAGAAGTTGATCTTGGTCTTGCTTTATTTAGAGGCGTTAAGTGAAGTTTTTGCTGAAGTGGATATCAGGTGAATTCATACAATTCTCTTCCCCTGGAGTCTAAATTTTATGACAGCTCCGTGTACTGGAACAACTGAGCATTTACCTCCCAAAACCGTAGGTGCGAAAATGTATGTAATTGTATGTGCAATACTGTTTCCTTTTATATATTTATTCGGGTAATATTTTGCCGCCATAAACGATCAAATTGTAAATCGTCATTTTTGAAATTGATATTTCTTTTTATTTTATACGATTATTTTATGCTTCACTGGTAAATAAATTAACCTTTTTGTCAGAGGGCTTTCAGAGCATTTAATTTATCGTTTTTAGTCTTTGTAGTCACGACGTCGACCCCAAACTTTGGATGAAGAAATTATCAATCGTTTAAACTTTTATTTTGAATTTTTATGAAATTGTTTTCTCTGAAAGCAGCAGTATATTTTTGTCTACATTGATTTCTGCAAAAAACATTTGCTAATAAATAAGCTACCGTTTGTTAATTTTGGAATAGTATTTTATTATTTGAGGTACCGTTGATTTTATCTTTTGAATTTTATAAAATATGAATTCATACACGTTTATGATAGAAAACATAGTGTACAAAACATGAGTCATACCAATTGTAATTAATATTACTGCGTACATACTTACCAGTGTGACTGATCATTGTAGAAGAACCTCTTTAGGATCCAATCCCGGATTTCTTTCTTCAATAGTATTTAAGTGAATATAATTGGAGAGTACTTGGAGCAGCAAGTCGTTGTGTAGTTATAAATTTTCTCGTGCGTGTGAACTCCTAGCATTAGGGCGTTAAATAGTCTTCTCTCTCTTAAAAGTGTCCAAAACAATTATTTTAGTTAATAAAATATCGGTCTTCACTGAAGGCTTTGTGATAATAGATAGTTAATTTTATATTAAAAGAGAAAGAACTGTATTTTAGGTTTGTGGCATAAGGTGGCATGAATTCACTTTTTTGAATAAGAGAAATAAAATAATTGAGTTTACACATGCTTTCACAATCATGTATTTGAGATTGCTTCGGAGCGGTTGAATATATTGCATCATTCTGACATGTTTGGTTTGTCATATGAAAAAAATAATAAACCGTGAACGCAGTGCAGGAATACTCGTGATTCAATTTCATAAGACACGAAGTGTTTTCGCGGGTGTTCCAAACATTTCACACTTTTGATTTGTTCATAACTCGCTGAGAAGCTTTTGTCGCGGAGATGTTAGTCTAACGTATGGGGATATTTTGTAAGGAAAGCTTTTTCCCTTAAATATTTCCCAGAGTCTCACTCCTTGGTTCTTGCTGGAGGCTATAGAACATTAATATTATTGTGTGAGTGTTATTTCATTGCGCCATTGTTTGGGAAAAAATTATTTCGAATGTTTAAAATAGTTGTGCATTCCTTTGGTCTCATATTTATTTTCCCTTAAAAAAGATCATCAGAAAGTTTCCACTTAAATAATTATTGTAATGCTAATGTATCCTTTTACGAACAAGCGAAGGTATTAATTGGTTTGTATGTATGATTTTGGTAGAGACTGTAGCCGATCTACTTGGGGTGCTATGTGGAGATCACTGTAAGTGAAGCTCGCCGTCCGTCGGAGGTGACGATTAACTGTGTGACCCCTAATCGTCTTTCTTTAACAGTAGGCCAATGACGGTACCGAGGTTTTTACCACCCTTCCTCTATTCCCTGAATATCCTACCCCCACCACGCGCTGACATTCGCCTCACCCTTATAAATACTATTACTACCTGGCACTGTAAAATGTTCTCTGCTGGGAGTTATAAAAAACAAAATAATTACCGTCTAATCTTGGTTATTATCATTTACATCTCATGTCATGGATTTGCTTCAGGAAACTTTTTTAACAATCTACTAATATTAATTTAATGATAAGTTATGAAGAAGCAATTCTCTTTTTTACGTAATTTGAGTATTCATTTCTTCCCTTGGTTGTCCATGTAGGACAAGGGATCAGTGTGGCCTCTACCGTAGGCATGCTAATGACGTATTGGAAAGTCCCAATTAAATGATTTTTTTTCCTCCGGTCTTTTCTGGTTATGAGCTAAACGTTAAACGGAATTTCCGGCCCGCTCCTTATTTGGCTGACCCGCTGCTTTGGCTGCATCGATTCCCCGAGTGAATTTATTTTGTGGCTTCATTCCGTAATAAAGTATATGGAAATGAGTTAAGTTGATGGAGCAAGTGAATTTGATGTGTGGTGCCATAACAGAACAACTTACTACTTAAAGTTATATAAACGTTATCGTATACGTATATAACCTATTGCATTATGTTTCGGGAATTAGTCCAAAAAATGAAGGTAAGGGACCACGGTAATTAATCCGATTTAGACTTTGTTGAACTTAGTAAATAGCTCTCATTTTAATTTTGCATTTTCATATTCGTTTCAACTTTTCTAATTATTATTTTCACTATTTCAATTTGATTTTCGTCTTGATTTTTATGTGGATTTATCCATTAGCCCATGTTCATATCCCAAACTTCAAAATACAATACTATTAGTATGGATTTATTTACTTTGCTAAACATGGGTGACTCTCTATTATGATTTTTCTAAGGCAGGGATATCCCTACCTTAGGGATAGCTGCCATGGGGAGGGCACTGCGATATAGATTAACACAAGAAATGAATTATTAATCGTTTCCTCTCAATTTCCTCGCGTCTTTTGAATCATTGCATTTGGTATGATGATGATAATAAGCTGCCAGTTAGAACGTAAAATTATTGATTATTTTTTGGATGTTGCACTCTAAAATGATAATCTCTCAAATGCTAAGTTTTGAAAAACATCTATTTTTTACCTCTTTCGTTAAGTGCGATGATATTTTTTTATATTTATCCTTAAATGCTTGCATGGTGTTAGTTTTTTTATATGTTTCGATTTATTATATATTATTTTTCTACTCTCATAAAATATGTAATCTCAACGTATAAAATACTTATCAGTTAGTTTTGTATATTTAAGTATATAATGTTGGTGTAATGAGTGAGGGAAGGAAATAAAGGGAATGAGGTTAGGGGAAAATAATTAATTGTGTGTTACATTTTTATGGCATAATTTGCTCCGTCCATGAGAGTAGTATTGAGTAACAGTTTCACCGTGGGCATTGCTAATGTCAATTCATAAATACTCACATGTGTGTATATATGTGTGTATATATATATATATATATATATATACACACACACACACATATATATATATATATATATATATATATATATATATATATATATATATATATTCCATATTGATTTCTTATATATAGCTATATAGCTTCTTTTCATTTCTAAAATACAAACATGTATTCACCGTTCGATTGAATTTTGCTCAACTGGGTAAATCATCTATGAGACAATCGAGAGCACTGTAAAGACTAATGATTTATCAGGCTAATTCAACGCATTATCTCGCCTTGTTCATATTTTAATTTCCACTAAATTCTAACAACGTTCCATTATCTTTTTATAGTTCCTTCTTCATTTAAGTGAATGCAGAACCAACAACCGATTTGTTAAGATATGATTTAGTCCTTGCAGATTTACTGGATATATATATATATATATATATATATATATATATATATATATATATATATATATATATTGATAATATTTTTAATGGTATTTAAATAAATTATTTAAACATTTAATTGATATAATCGTATAATTTATTATTATTGCCAATTTATTTTAATGATGATTTTGAAACATGAATCATTTTCATCATAATGCAGCTTCTATAATATATTTTTGTCATCAAGCTGTCATTTAAATTCGACTTTTGCTCTACAGGAATATGCTTAAGCTCCCTGCTATTTGCTGTCCCGAATCCTGGAGATTATTTCTTCGTATTGCATGAACTATTCCATTTATATGCTAAAAATATTTATATTCTAGTCATAGTGCCCACCCTAGCAAGTAGCATGTTTGATTCACTGGTGAGAAAGGAATTTCTGTTTTAGAAAACTCCTCCTTAACCTTTACTCTCGACATGTTTTTTGCAATTGCTACGTAGTGGATCATAAGACTTTACAGTGGCAATTGGAAATAATTAATATCTACTATTTGCTTTCCAATCAGTTATGCATATCATGGTGAAAAAGGTATGTATCGACCGCCCGCCCATTTTCTCTCTTTTCCATTCCCTTCGAAAGGCGTTTGTCTCAATCTAAGTGGAAATGCGAGAATGAATGAAAGTACCATTCCCTCACTTCACCTGCGCCTCCTTAACGATGGTGTTATGGAGCCTCGCCCGATTGGCTGTTCTATTGCGTGTAGAAATCTCAAGACGGCGATATCGCTGCGTCCGTTGAAGTCTCTACGCCAGTTGAAGTCTCTAACATCCGTTGAAGTCTCCCCGCCTGTTTTGTCCCTTCACGCCCGGCCAGGAATTGCCCGAGCTGTGCACACGTCCCCCTATCGTCTCAACACCTTTGCTCACACTTGCAGCTCGTTGGTGCTTTTTAAAAGTCATCTCGATTCTCCTGTGACAAACTGGTGCTAGGAGAAATGGTTCTCGAAAATGATATATGTAATTTGTGCGGTTGACGAGGCTATAAGTTTTTCACCCGTGAGGAGACGCCTAGTCAAAGGGAGTGGTGGATGTTCTCGGGTGGGTGGAAAGTTTTTTGGAAGGTGGGCGTCACGGTCCACGATGGAAAACAGCCAGAGATCGCGTGCCCAAAGTGAGATAAGACTTGCTTTATGGATTAGCGTGAAGTTTCTGAAAAGATTTCGACCGGAGGTTCGTTAGGAATCCAGGTCAACAAATAATTATTTGTGGTTCCAGTTTTGGTTTTCCTTTGGATGCTTTCCATCATTATTGATTTTTACATGAGTTATTACATGAGGAAGCGTGTAAAATCACAATTCGATTTTCTGCTACAGATAATGTTTAGGGCTCGTGATACCTGTGCCGAAATTTTTTTCAGCTGTCACATCGTGTATTTCGTACATCAAATCCGTGTACTGTAGAATATAATATGAGCATCGTATTTCTCGCAAATGGAAACTTATGTGCTAACTTATGAAATACGGTATATGTATTGGATAGTGATTTTAAATTTCACCTTTATTCGTGGCTTTAAGCGAAGAAAGACGGAAATTGGTTACGGCTGATTTATTGGTTGTAAAAATTATTTGGATTTCCCCGACGAAATGATTCCGCTTAGGAGCCAAAAAGCGAACGGATATTATTTATTAGGCAGATGTAGAAATTACGCCGCTGATAATCATTTCACTCAGGAAAACAGAATTTATTCCATTTGTGTTAATCGTTCACAAGGGGAAATCGGTTATCTATTTGATTATCGTAAAATCGCACACATCAGTGTATTATCTTTAGACGACAATCATTCAATTTTCGATTTTATGTCAATGAGAAACAATTATTTGTCGGTTAACTTGTTCCCTCATTTTCATAGTTTTTATTTCCAGAATCTCGGCGTAATAGGAGGCAGTTTTAAGTTAGCCAGAGGTCATAGCATGGAATCTTTTTCGCTTGTAAACTCACACTGAAGGACTAGGTAAAATAGCGGTATCTCTAAGTGAAGGAAATGTAATATGTAATTCATAATTTCTTTGATTTCATTTTCTCAAATAAGAAAATCTTCATTAAAAGGATTAAATCAATCTAAAATTACTGAAATACTCCTACATATTATCGTTTTTTACCAGTAACACTTCTCAGACCAATCATTTATTAGCACAGCCAAATGGTTTCATCTTAGTCCGATTTGAATAGATAGTGGAAAAGCCACAGTAAACAACGCAAAGGTTTGTTTTTTAAGTGAGGGTTGAGCTCACTAAGCTAAACGGCGTGCAAAATTCACACACCTAGGTAGGTGGACCAGTTCCTTTCTCCTTTCCTTGGTTTAATTTGACACCTTGAGTGAAGCTGGTGGTACTCAGAGGAATAACCTGGTATTGAACCTGCGACTTTCCGTCATTATCCCAGCGCTATATTCAGTGGTCTCGCACATTCAGATAAAATAAGATAAATTTAAAATTTTCTGACTAAAAGATCCATTTTAACCTTGTTTTCTTATTTTTAAATAGTATACATCATTTTTAAAGACATTACGTGTACAATTACATTCTGTCTAAAAATGGCCATTTTCCGAGTATTTGTAATAATCTTCGTAGATAAAATGACTTACCTCTAAGTGAGATTTTCTTAAAGGCTATTTCTTTATTCTTGATATATGCGGAGGACATTCGATGGCAGTTGAATGTAAGTAATCGTTAGGAAGGGTAGATGTTTTTCGTGTATGACAAAGGTGAAATAGAAATTCTAAACAAAATTAATCTCTACGGGATTTTCTTACACTGCAAGTGTGTCACATACTCAATATCCTTGACCCATTCTTTTTTTAGATTATTCCCAAGGCGAAAGCACGTGTGTTTCTTACAATTAGAGCCGATTCCAGAAAACAAGTCACTCTTTTAGCTCTCTATTTCGATTCTTCTGTCTCTTCTCATACTTCAGATATCTGTGAATCTCTATTTTACTTTTAACTTTGCGTGAGAACTTAAATTTCTTTAGTGCCAAGAAAAAAAGGCGTCTTGAAAAAGCCTGTAAGAATGTGATGCGCTCGGTACGTAATTATTATTTTGTCTTAATTTCCATTAAGCCTTTGTGTTTAATAAGGATAGCCCATGCTTACATATTTTTAATGAAATAAGTTAAACAAAGCAATATGCTCTTGAGTTGCAAATTGCTCTGTAGATTCTTTTTATAGTTTATTCTGATATTCATCGTCCTTCGTATCAATCTATTATTTTCTCTTCCTGTGGTTTGAAAACCCATTCATAGCATTTCAACTTAGTTCCCTTTTCTGGCACCTGATACACGTAATAGATTATCGATCCTGGAGCCACAATCCAAGTTTTTTCCATCTAGGGGTTTGTCTCGAATATTTTATCGAAATACAGCATCAGTATCTTACTCATAAAATTCAAAATCTCGATATATTTGCACGGGATAAGTAATCAAATGGATTGAACGCTGCTTAGGGAGTCTTAGGTTGTATGCCTCTTGTGTTCCATTACGTCGTTGGTAAAATTAAATTATTGACTATATATATATATATATATATATATATACACACACACACACATATAATGTGATTCCAATGTCCTATTGTGGGCTAAGCGTGAAATACCCCTAGAGGTTTCTCAATTGGGGTAGAAATATTTTTCGTCATCGCAGATCGTACCCCATCAAACAAGAGTGCTCACTCACGAGAGGAAAGTGAAGCCTCCGCATCGCGATATCCTTTCCCTTAGCTTTGGCTTTATTCACGTTAGCGTTCTCTTCCCGGGATAGTGATGTCAGCACATTTTCTCTTGCCCTTTCCATCCGTTTCTCCCATGTAATATGGACAAACGCGGAGGGTAATCCATTTTGCTGCACTAGTTTCGCGGGGCCTTGAAAGTGTCTGGGCTGATACTCTTGTCTGGCTGCTTAACAAATAAATCTCCACGGTTACCGAGAATATAGCATTAGTGCATCATCCTTGCGTTGATTGAATATCCCTATTAATGAAAACCAGGAATTTCCCGTGGATTATTCTTCCGTCAGTCATTTCTTAAAGACCCTTAGACCATTTCAAGCAACCTTCCATAGGCCCATAATGCTATACCCGGATGCTTTTATGAAAGTAATCTTTTAAAAAAGGTTGCATATTTTTTTTAATTTGTAGCGTCGTTATTGTCTTTTTATTGGGCTTCCAATAAGCTGTATTTCCTAGAAATCATGGAAAGGATTTATTTGCAGCATTTGCAATGTTGCAGTTGCAGCATTCTGACGCAATGCTTAATTTGTAAAAGACTATCGCTTCAAAGACTGGGTTGGATATTTTCTGCGTCGTCTAATTTATTAACGTGTTCTGTCACATTTTGGTTGATTTATTGAAGAACCTGGAAGAAATTCCCTAGGTTTAAATGAAATACACGTACAAGTACATTTTGAAATTTTCCACGAAGGAGGTAACTCGGAAAGAAAAAAACTGAGGGAAAATCACCCATCCACGGCGTCTGTCCTAATTTAACCGGGCCTTCCCGCGTGGCCAATGGCCGCGTTTCGGTGACCAGAAGGAAACATTAAAAGTTGATATAATCAAGTCACCAGGAGTAACCACTGCACAACGCTAACTATTTGCTATTCAGTAGACATTATAAATTCCCTCTGAGCATCAATGGAGTCATATGAATTAGTGATGTGTTTTTTTCAGATTCAAGAGACCACTCCTGATAGCCGTCTTGCCTCCATGTCCTTTAATTTTTATTGTTTGAGAACACCAGCTATGAAGTCCAATTCGGAAAAATGTGTAGGCGCTCATTATTCCAAAATTCTTTGTAGCTGAATTATTATTAGATTTCATAATATATGTAATGAATAATTGCAGGGAAATTGTATTTTATTATTCGCAGAGAGTTTGGGTTATTTTTGAAATGTCACATATAGAAAGGGAGCCTGACATTGGAAATTTTCTAGTCAAATTCTGCAGTATGTTTCATTTGCACTAGCGTTATTATTAATGAAAATTTGAAATTTACACATTCTGAATGAATTTTAAGACACTTCGGGGTTTTATTAATTGTAGCAAATGTCAATTACGCTGCATGACTGATAGATGTTGAATAGAAATTACAGCGACGGCCATGTATTATGTGCGTGCCTTGGGTTTGTCCCTCTTAGAATTGAATTGTGTTAAATCCAGTCACATATGTGATACGGCTTACGTTTAAATGCTCTTGTCCAAGCAGTGAAAAACAGCTTGCTCACTGAACTTGTTGAGACGGCTGAGAGTTCCTGACCCACAGAATGGTTGGTAATATTGTGGCTCCTTAAGTCCATTGCGTTTCATTTGATCCCGTAGCATTTTTTCAAAAGATGTAATTTTTAAATGTATACATATTTGTTATATCTACCTCTATGACTATTGCGAAAATTGCTTCAATGAAAATTACACATGGAAGTAATTTTTTTTTTAATTATTTACTTTTATGAAGTTTTCTGGAGTTGCTTAGATGATGCAAACCGAAAATAAATATCAATGAAACTCATTCAATGAATACAATTATTTGTATTCGTTGTATACAGGTATTCAATGACTACTTGTGTTTCATAAACCTCCATGAGTGTACTCAAGCATGTTCGTTGAATTTTATTTTATCATGGAGCCATAATTGGCTGTTGATGACTGTTTTTAGCCTTTTACCAGCATTTCTGTAAATATAAAAATAGCTACTTTAAGATCCAAGTGCGTTAACCAACGATACCTGCTCCGTTTTTCTAAGAAATTCGGTAAAACATTCTTACCTACAACACTTTTTGTCACATTTTGTTTTTAAGTATTGGTTTAGCGCACCACGAGCAAATATCAAAGTGAATAGATTTGTTCTGCGTGAAAGTATAAAATAAGAGAGTTTACAGGTATCATTTGGAGGGTTATTTAGTGTGAAAAGTTCATTTTCTTGCTTTCCGAACTTTTTGTTTACGGGCGTATATATAATACAGCCCTAGGAACATTGGTTAGTGTAGTTTTCGATTTTATGAAGAAATATACGTTATTTATTGCGTTGACATTAAGTGACTCAATTAAGGAGGAAAAATATCTTTACCCCTCAGCGACCTATTTCCATATCATATCTAAAGGAAGGGGCAAAGTAGCAGGTGCTCTGTGTTGTTGGGAGGCGATGAGATGTAGAGAGAGTGATTTATATCCTCTTTAATGATACGAAATAGGCGCAAACAGTGGGTGGTTCCTTTTCTCTCTTTCGCAAACGGTCCAAAGCGTAGTAATGATAGCCAAAGTTATGTTCTCGAGAAAATTCCTCTTCTCTTCGTCTTCTAGGTATCTATGTGATTATGTCAATCTTCGGCTCGTTTTGTATCCGCCCTTTATTTCAGTTTATGCATCTCTATAATAAAGTGGAAATATGCTTGGATGCTTTGGAATTTAATTAATTTTTCTCTTTAGTCATTTTAAAATAACATTACGAATATTAGGGTAAATATCCATATTCCCAATCTCTCTGCATTATTACAATTTGTAAAAAGTAAGACTTAATCCTGATATAGAATGTTTTTTTGATGTAATATATTAAAATATGAGACTGAAGAGTGATCACATTTTTTCACTCATAAAATATTCAAAAAATGTTATCTTATGGTAAACATTATGAGTCATAATGTGATATTCCTCTTTGGAGACTATTTTTATTCATATAGAAGTGATAAAATGCGTCCTGTTATTTACTTCTTTTAGCTATTTAAAACTATAAAAGTTGTGGCTATAATTTGTGGCTCCTTATTTTGCTTGATTTTTAAAACCAACTTCAGTGAATTAGTCGGGAATGTGATAGCTTAAGTTATGTTGGTATTAATTAATGCAGTTCCATGTTAGACTGCTCTCCGATGTCCCACCTTGCCCCACTGACCTTTGCAGTAAGTAACTCTCATCCGATGGATTCCGATGCAGGACGCAGTGTAATGCGTTGCATTCACTGAGGTTAAAACCATCATCATAGATAAGAACTGAGTCAGTTTAAGAATTCCACTCTCCTCTGTGTCCTTGATGATAACGTGTCAGTTGCACTTGTGAGTGCGCAACTCGTCCGAATCATCCATGTCAGTGAATCATGCATTCTTTAAGACATGGAATGCAAATGAGGAGCCCGTTGATGTTAGATTTGTGGTCGTCTCCTTTGAAATATAAACTATTTAGGCAGTTTTGTATTTAGCGCCGTGATTTTAGTCCAAGTTGATGACATGCCGCAGGCTCTATCTTAATAATTTAGACTAATTTTCAAATATGCGTTATCTGTTTTTCAAGAAGCATTCACATGAATATTTAACATGTCTTGTGGTATCGAGTAAAGTGCTGCGTCCTTAATAATATGATTTTGGTTTTGGTGCATATCTTATAAAGTCTATGTAACAAATGGAATAGGCTCGGTGAAAATTAATAAGCACTAATAAAATATTTATTCAATCGATAATTGTCTGTTTATTATAGCCATAAAACTGAATTTATTGCCTACAGATATATGAATAGTGTTTATCAACATTTAAGTCTTTTTGGTAACTCAATACGTGAAGTATTGGTATATAAGTATATATGCTTTGGCAAATGTGAATAATAATTGTCCTCAATTACTTAATTTCGGTATTTTTGGTGGGTACATAATGTCTCATTAATAATTTATGTACCTGAAGATCAATTATACTTATTATACGCTTCTCCTCTTTCATCATTGAGCCTTCCAAAACGGTGATATTTTTTTTGCTCGTAAATAGTCACGGAACACATATTATCATGAATGCGGTAATACAAATATATTTCTCAAGCTACTCTGGGAGCTGATCTTTCAGATTTATTCTTGAAAATCTTAAAATGCAAGTCTATTTCCTATTCGAAATAAAACTAAATGCAGTATAAAGGGAAGCGCTATACTTTCTCAAAATTGGTTAACCACTTACTAATTCTAGCTCCCAGTTTCCTGATGAAGTACTTTGTTCGTCGTAGTAAACCTATGACAGATTCATGGTACGATTTATTTAATCGTATTTAATATTCAGTATTTTTTGAAATTATTTTGCATGTATATCCACACAGCATGTATTTGAAACGACTTCTTATTTGTATTTCCCCATAATATCGTTCTTAAAAAATAGATAATAAAATTAATAATTCCAGGTATTGATGTTTTTTTTATTTTTCATTTTCAACTAATTTGGAAAGCCGCGAAATATCAAGGAATTCTCAATCTACCGTACTAATCGATTTAGCTGAAGGGACGATAACCCGGCGTGTCTATCCTTTCCAATTTAAATTTTACCATTTCTTTCCAAGAGTGCGTATTCTCATGGCAGAAAAACATTCACAACAGTATTTACATGCGAAACTTGTACCACTATTCAAAAGTGTCATCTTCAAGACTAGATGAAAGAAATAATTCTTTTCATTTGTGTATCATGCTGTTCTCTGTGCATAATGCATCCACTAACATTATCGCACCTATATCCACTACTGCTCCACGACCTAAAATAGTCATGAAGTATAGGGAAGCTATCGAAAACTATTTGAGCCAAGTATTCAGTTCGCGATATGATCTGAAAAATGCATTTCAGTATTATTTTGTCTCATTTTGAGGAATGGTGGCTCAGGTGTTCCTTAGGCCCACCTTCGAATTTCCAATTTAATTTCATTCTTTCACAACGCACTCTCTCCTTTAGTCAATAGTTATTAAAATATAGTTTACCGTTGATGCTTAATGGAAAATTGACATCTATTCCTTACTTTTGGCGCTCCCATGGCGCTCCCAGCCATGAAATTTTTCTTTATCTCATGTCCCTTGGTAACCGTAGAGGATACATATATTCCTCAACCTTGGTAGTTGAATTATTACTCTAAAAGGACGACCCTGTTTTTTGTGAGCATCCTCCACGACCACCTGCTTTAAAAATGTTTTCCGATTGCGTCCGAGTTTTCGATTTTTTTTACTTTTTTCCGCGGTGTTCTCCCACTGGCCAAGGGAAAAAGTTGGATTCCTGCATGGATGAGACGTTTAGAAAGGGAAGGTTGCCAAGGACGAGAATAAGTGGCCCGAGAAAGGCGAAAGAATCCATTTCCTTCCTTTTGGTATTGAAGAGAGAAGACTCTCCCGTTCCAAAAAAACTCGGGCAGTGCATTAGCAGTACCTCACTCTCCATTCTGAGAGAATTTAATTTGGAGCACATAAATGTATATGTTTCATTTTTCCTGTAATTGAAGGGTTTCGCTGGAATATTTTATTTTTTTCCTTTTTTTAATATAAGAATTAGTCATCACTTTTTTGGCGTCATTTTAACTAAGTGTACGAATTGCGTTTCTTTTTTGTGAAAAGGATACGATGGATACGGTAAGAGCTGATAAAAAGTCTGCTATTAATTTTTTGTGCGATATTGGGCTGGCTGCTGTCCATTACTTAACGAATTACCTTATTAATGCTGTGATTTCAGTCTTGCAAAAAATGTGTGTCAGAACATCTTTTAAAAAGTCTGAAACAGCTTGTATTAAATCCTCTGCATTATTGTTTGACTTTCACTGCCGAGGGAAATAATTCATTCCGGTGTCCAATTAAGTGGCGACCTGAGGACCGTCAATTAGACAACCTTGCTCTCATTTTCCACATTTGATCAAATTCATTATAGGTACTGCCTTGAAAGGATATCCTGTAAATAATGGTTTCGGACCATCCCCAAATAAATATATTACATGTAGAGTTCAGTTCGTAACATAGCGATCGATCTCTCAAATCATGTAATTCACCTGACCAACCAACTCCTCCGAGTCCGTCTATTGCTGGGCACTCGTCCCAAATCCATCATTTAAGTCTTTCTTTGCCCTGTGCCCCACTTTTCTTCCGTTACACTTGACTCAACAGCCAATGGCTACCGGAGTAGGGATTAAGATTCGTTTGGCCCGTTTTATCCTCCTCCGGTTTTATACCTTTATCATACTTTATCCCTTTCGATTCACCCAAAGTAGAAATTACCACCCGAACTTTACCCATGAAACTTTCGACTCCTCTATTTACGTAACTCCAGACAATAAGTCAATCTGTCAACCGGAGGTCTCTGTTCGCTCTTAAGATCGCAATCAGCTGAAAATTGTGAGGTGAGATCCGTTTCATTCGGGAGGGGGGGGGGAGAGAGGGATTTTCGCCTACGCGTTATAACCAACCCGCCCCGACCGGCTCAGCGGAGGAGGGAGGACCGAAATATTTATGCCGGGCTAAAAAAATTATAAGGAATGAAACATCTAGGCAGAGGGAGAATGTAATGAGAGGAGAGAAAAAAAAACATATGTGAACAGGTCGCTGGCGCACACTCTAACGGGTACGAAGAGTGCGCACAGGCGCGAAAGCATGCGGGAGATGACCATTAGAGGAGAGGTTGCAGAAGTTTTGGCATGTGGGGTGGGATTAGGCGAAAAGGAAAATGAAGGAACGAAAACGACATAAAGGTCCAAGCGCCCGGTTACCAAACACCGCGTGGATTTTGATTATATACATTTTTTTCGGTCAGGTGGAGAGGAAGCGACCGCCGCCCGGTGACCTACTTTAATCGACTTCGGCGTGGAAGGAAGGAGTCATATGTCCCCCCGCTCTCCTTTGGCATCCTCTCCCCCTGACGCCCTCTTCCTTTTTTTACCGAATCTTTTTCTTTTCTCATTCCTCCTCCCTCGTTTTGCAACTGGCTCGTGCTTCACCCTAACCATCCGTCCCGCAGCACCGGAGACCTGTTCTTCTCCTCTCCCCTCCCTCCCACCCGCCCTTTGGCTCCATCGGGAGCCGTAAAGCCTCCGAAGTCGTGTGGGCGTGGCCCACGGATGGATCCAAGTGGAGGAAAAGAGGAATACTAATTCCCCTATAATTTTTGGAGCAACAAATTTACCTTTTAATTCCGCTCCATGGTGTTGATTGGATAAATATATATATATGATACGAGATATTTTTAATGAATTACGATTATATTGATTGATTCCAAGCGCTGTCAGAATCAGATCTGAGAATGTAGTAGGGAGAATTTTTTTTTTGGATGAGAAGATGGAATATTTGCTGCAGCGACGATTGTTTGTGCGCGTTGTATTTTTTGTTTTAAATGTGATTTCATGAAGAGAGCGGCGAACACTTCATTATGCATTCATAAAAATCCCGAAAAATGGATGAAGCCTAGGATTGTTCATGACCGGTGCCAAATCTCGTGATCCGTGTGGCTCCTTCCGGAACTATCCCCATCCCCCTCTCCCTTCTTCCTCCCCGCGAGAGGAGTGGGTGCCGAGTTTCGCAATGCCCGAGGATCCATCCACACTGCCCAAGCAACCCTTTCGAGGGCGGCTACCAGTCCGCTCATGCGTGCGCGCCCACGCATACCCCGTCTCCTCTTTCACTCTCGCTTTCTTTCTCCCCCCCCCCCCCAAGAGCACCGCCCCAAACATCCCCCCGCCCCATTTACTCTCCCTCCCCCCTCTCTAGCCCACATCCTTCCCGTCGACTCGCCCTCCTAGGGCTAAGTGCTGGCGATCATGCGGCACAGACTCCAGGGGGAGCGTTGCCTTGCATCCGTTAGGGAAGATTTTAGTCTGCTCAGGTGAATTTGAAAATGCCGTACCATATGTCATATGCTCCATTCGTTCGGTGGCCCTCCCCGCACGGTTAACTAGGTACGGAATGCTGACCGTCCGATACCCCGGTGACATTTTCCTCTCTGCTGGGAATAAAAATTAATGTGCGGTGTGCCGCCATGCTGTTACTCATAAAATGATGCTGACTTTGATCATTATGAATGATCTCTTTAAGTGGTCACATCATTCACGTTAGGTAGGCTTATTTCTCAACTGCTGAATTGGAGGGAAAAGGGTATGGAGGACCGTACTTAAAACAAGCCCAGCGACAAATTTTTGCGTACGTGATGTAGAATTTTATCAGCTTTTTTCAACCAGTTACGCAGTGGCAATTAAAGATTTAATGGTTTGTCGCGAATAGTTTTTCTCTCTTTGTATTTAAATACAATTGGTGCTCAGATATATGTACTCTTTGGGAAAAACATTTTTTAATGAAAATTCTGTTTGTTCTAATTTCCCAGAGACATATTAATTTCAGCAATCAGTTTATAATGAAAAAATAATACGTTCATTTATTAATTCCTCTTTTTCAAGTTCAATGGTATTTTTGGCACCATTAGCTTATATCGCATTCATGGTCCTTTTATTTAACTATTATTTGTTAAAATCATGACGTTAAGAAAGATCAATGCAACAAAGGCGAATGATTTTTACACTCTGAAATTGTTGCATTGAAATGCACATTAGCGGATGACTCCGTTAAAAGTTACTGTTGCGGCATCTCCCGCAGTTTCTTTGGAATTTGTTTTAAGAAAGATATCTTATTTTATATACATGCGATCGAAGCTAAAAAATACTTTTTCACAATGAAATATTAAAACTCAGACTAAAATCCCTGGCACAAATTTCGCAAGGCTATTATTATCCAGGCTTTTATCGGTATTTTCATTAATAAATCTATAGTTTAAACTCCTTTCAAATAATAAATATACTATTTGAGCAGCTGATGCGCGTAATGCTGACAAATACTCAAGAAGAATCAAAACGTCGTTCGCCGGTCGTAAATGTGTCATCTCCTCGTCCCTCTCTCCTTTCAGATCGAAATAAATTTCAGCTATGAATATGTAAATTGTGGTGTTCAAGTGGTGGAAATATTAATGATAAATAATGTCTATAAATTTTATGAATACGATAGCATTTTATTACATTCCCAGAAGTGATTCGTCAATTTTAAGCCAGTTTCACAGCTGTTATCACAGCTGTTAATTGCAGAATACGATTATTGATTAAAGGAAATGAAATTTGAGAATTTACTTGTTTTTTATTTCCTGTGCACTGGATTTCCTGGATACGCAAAATGTTGGCCGCGTTTATCTAAAAGTAATCATATTTCAATCTTAGTCGTAATGTATTTCAGTTACTTATAGCCCCATTTAGTTATCGATTACACGTAATTTGGTTTATTTGAAGACTTTAAATGAGCATTGTTCGCAATTTGTACTATAATTAAAATCCACGTCTCCGGTTTTACTCTTCCTACTCTTAAATACTCTTTATTCTAGGGTGCTTGGTTTTTATCATTAGAGAAAGTTCTTTCATATAACTAAACAAATATTTATAGTGTCCTTCTTCTTCCTTATTAAAGGCAAACAAAGCAATAATCGCCGAGATAAGGGTAGCGTCACCGCTCTTATCCTTGGGAACTGGTGAACCTTAGCTACCAGACTTATCCATGGGACAGTGTGGTTGGTGTGAAATAACCAGAAAAGTGGGTTAAAAAATCCTCTAAAATAAAATTTTTGCGATGAATGTCTACGGATATTCACTAACACTGTTTAACATAGCATTAGATACTGATTATCTCTGTAAGCCGAGAAAAAATTATTTAAGGCGTTATTAAATTAAGAAAAGTGTTTATATTTCCAACAGCTGGCCTTCGTGATATTTTTCTCCTTAGGTGATATAAGCTCGCTGATTATCTTGTTCTCCAAAAAACTGACGCGGTGAAAAAACGTGGCACCAGGTGCCTTACGCTCTCCCTATTGCAAACAAGAACCAATAATGAAGGCACAGCTTCTCTGTTTGACGTCTGCTCATAATTTGCATTCATGATGTATTCAAATACTTCTTAGAAATCGTTTCTCCTGTCGATCGAGATAGGTAAAAAAATATACATTCCTCACGCGTCGACATGGCTGTAGTCTTTGCCTACGGCCGTGCTCCTGCTGCCGTTATTGCTAGCTCACCGCCCAGGACAAAGATCCGATGTTTATTTAGCATAAACTGCCATCGTGCGGCGAGACTTTCTTTCGAAAGCGTTCCCTCTTCCTTTCCGCCACCTCGTCGGTTTTCCCCTGTCAAACTCGCCTAACCCCCCTTCGACCTGGACGTCGCCCGACTTCCTTCCGCACGGCCGGCGTTGTCCTGGGCGGGCACGTCGTCGCGGGTGTGCATCCCGTATCCGCCGACGCCGCCGAGCGATAGACAAGGCGCGCCCAGTCACCTCTCGTCCCGGTCTGGGCGTCGTCGGGTGGAGGGTCGCGTCGCCCGAGTGGTGCACCCCCGCCCCGACCCCATGCCCAGCAGCCCGCGTCGTCTCCCCGCACGGAAGACAGCTCCGGCGGAGGAGGCGTGGCGTGGAGGAGGAGACAGAGGTCCAAGCGGAGGAGGAGGCAGGCGGCGTAGGGCGACTCACCACTACCACCGGGGCGCGCGAGGAAGGGACCGCTCATGTGGAAGAACATGTGAGAAACTGGTTCGCGACCCCAAGAAAGGAAAAGTGATGTAGCGGAGAATTACGGGCGTGTGTGTTGAGATGGGGAGGGAGGAGAGAATTGAGATGGAAGAGGTTTTAAGGCGGGAACGAACGGACGCTCTCTGCGGAAAAGGGGGTCGACGAGAGGGAGAGTGCGAGAGGGACGGAGGTGGACAATTTTTTAAGGGGGAAAATTTTTTTTTAAATGACACACCGGACGATGTAGATATCCACGCGCGACGGTTGGTTCAGCACGGGACCGTGGCGGTGAGAACGTTTCTTCTTTTTTCCTAACCTTCCGGGGAATCCCGTTGCCCTACATCTTCGCCCCGTGGGAAAAATGGTGAAAATTCGAGAAAAATAACTCGGAGAGCGTCTGCGACTGCAATAACTCGGCGATGTCGTCTGCGGCTTCTTTTGTGTGGACACCGCACTCCCTCTCCCAGCACATTCTCTTCTCCGTTTTATTTATTTCGCATCCGCGGGATGTCCCGCGATCCGTGAGGCTCGCGACTTTACCCTTGGAGAGCGACAAAGGGGGGCGGGACCGGAGAGGTGGGCGGCGGTGGGGTGGGGCGGCAATGTGGTGGACTACCACCACCTCTTCCACCGACGTTGGCTAAAACGAGTGTGTTTAAGAGAGGTGTGGGGTATGGGCGGGGACAGGGGGTTGGATGGAGAGAAGGGGCGGAGGTGGACGGTAGTGCGTTGGGTCGACGATGAGAGTTTTGCGTGTGGCGGTGGGGCGTAGGGGTGTTTCATTATGGCGGAGGAGGAAGGGGGACTCTCCGCTCGGGCACACGTAACCCCAACGAGAGATATTGTGCGTGTGGAGATAGGGAGAGGGTTTCTGCGGAGGAAGAGAGGAGAAAGAGGGCGAGACCAAAGGGAAGAAGTGCCCCCCGACCCGCCCTTGCCCCTTCCAGTGCGTTCGCGTGTGTATATAAAGCGGTCATGGCATGGTAGAGGACATCAAACAGTTGGGTCTCCTCCTCTAGAGCACACAAGCACCAGACATGGCATTCAAGGTACGGTTCCCAATGGAAACCAAAGATCTCCCCGGCTCCTTCTGGCCTCTTCCACGTTTTTCAGGATAATTCCTCCGGGTTGCTTTTCAATTTCGTCCGAGTCTTAAGGAGCCGCCGCTCACGTCTCCGTATGGTGGCTCTTAATTTCTCGCTCCATTTGATTCCTCACACTAATCCAGATCACTTAGATCAAATATAGGTTAAATTGGCCATTTCTAATCTTTTTAATACGTTTGCATTCCTGTGATTGTAATGTTAAGTTCAAGTCCTTCGCAGAATATCTCCACCTTATTTCCGTAGAACAAATATTTATTGTCCCTTTCCTTTTGATATTACTGCATCTAGTTTTAATAATATTCCCCCAAAAATGCGATTTCATTATTTATTCATCAATTACAAGCTGCATACATTATTAATGCCAATAATATTCTTTGATATTTTGGCCTCGCATCTTTATTTTTGAACATTATTGATACTAATCTCTACACGATCTCCGGTGAAGTCTTTTTCTTCCCCAATTTCTGTGGCCGTTATATTGCTGGTTTTTTCCAGCAACTGTTATAATTAATCACGTGTAAATTCCCTTTGCCAAGAATATATTTTGTAGATGATGAGAATTTTCATATTATTGGGTGAAATATCCCGGAATTTTCTAACTTGATTCATCTTTACCAAAATGGAATATCCAGTTCATCACATTCGCTGCCGTTTTGGCTGTGGCACGTGCCGGTTTCGTCGGCCCCGCCGTGACCAGCTACGCCGCTCCTGCAGTCTACGGAGCCACTTACGCCGCACCCGCCATTGCCCACACCGCTTATGCTGCACCCGCCATTGCCCACGCCGCTCCTCTCGCCTACGCCGCCCCCGTCGCTAAGGCCGTCGTCGCTGCCCCCGTCGCCAAGGCCGTCGTCGACACCGACTACGACCCAAACCCCCAGTACTCCTACTCTTATGACATCCAGGATGCTCTGACCGGAGACTCCAAGAGCCAGACCGAGAGCCGCAGCGGAGACGTTGTCCAGGGACAGTACAGTCTCATCGAACCCGACGGCACCCGCCGTACCGTCGACTACACCGCTGACCCCGTCAACGGATTCAACGCAGTCGTCCACAAGGAGCCCGCCGTCGTCAAGGCCGCCGTCGCCGCACCCGTCGTCGCTAAGGTCGCCGCACCCGTCGTCACCAAGGTCGCCGCTCCCGTCGCCTACCACGCCCCCGTAGCCGCCGCCTACCACGCACCTGCCGTGGCCACCTACGCCGCACCCGCCGTCGCCGCCTACGCCGCTCCCGCATACGCCCGTTATGCCGCTCCTGCATACGCCCGTTATGCCGCTCCCGCATACGCCCGTTATGCCGCTCCCGCATACGCCCGTTATGCCGCTCCCGTAGCCCACGCCACCTACGCCGCACCCGCCTTCGCCCACGCCGCTCCCCTCGCCTACGCCGCACCCACCTACGCCGCACGCTACGCCACCTATGGCGCCCCCGCCCTCGCTCACGCCTACGCCGCACCCGTAGCTAAGGCCATCGCCGCACCCGCCGTCGCTGCCTACGCCGCACCCATCGGCAACGCTTACCACACAACCTTCAGCGGCCCCTTTGCCCACTACGCTTACTAAGCAAGTGCTAGAACTCTATTTTTTACACCAATTTCCCACCCTCCCCCAAAATTCCGCCCACTTATCTAAGTTCCTTCCCTACCATAGATCGTGATCGTTCATCTCAACGGTGACCATTTCAATGGTTATGTGGATATGTGATCTTAATACGTCTTACTTCCGTGCCATCTTCGTATCTATTATATTTCCTATTCGTTGTACGAATATAAGAAATAAAACAATACGGTAATATAATATCGTTGTTTTCTGTTCCTTTCCTCATTATTCAATGCATCTTTTTACTTTCTCTTATTTTCAGGATATCATTATTTGGTAGTCTACCGTTTAAGGTAGCTTTGGTATGGACACACATTGGAAACCGGTTTTGAATGGACACATCACTACATTTCTGTGCCTCGCCAAAACCAGACTTATTCTGAATAATGGACACACCCCACATTGCAATTAATCCTTCAATTCCGTAATTCCAGGATATACC
Source organism: Hetaerina americana (assembly GCF_022747635.1). Taxonomy (NCBI): domain Eukaryota; kingdom Metazoa; phylum Arthropoda; class Insecta; order Odonata; family Calopterygidae; genus Hetaerina; species Hetaerina americana. The sequence goes on from NW_027286069.1 coordinate 85,623,124, forward strand.
TTTATAAAATTTTGGTCTCTTAAGGAGAGCATAAATAACTGTAGCCAAAACGCAGTTTTTACTTTTTAAACCCTAAAAATCATATTTAATCATTATAACTAACATTTTTGCCGAATCATCATTACCTGTAGTAAATGAATATAAATTAGCGTATTATAGCGCACCTGATGTGCTCATTTATATTATCATTTCCATTAATAACCCCTGTAAATCGTGCTCCATAAAACTAATAAAGGGTGTTATGGAACACTTTATCTCATAATAGACTTACAGTGGTCGCTCATTCGTGAATAGCACAATTGTACAAGTATACGCTGTTGATTAGTTTTCGTCCACATGACTTTCGATTAATTAATTTCGAGATGCCTAAGCTAATATGAAGGTTACTATCCGCTTTTTTAAATTAATAGCTTATAACTTATTTTAAAAGATTACTGTCTAATAAATGCATAAATAAGACAGTGTAAGTAACACGATAGTGTATTCTGTCACGATGTCTTTGAAATACCAATCTTTTTTTTGTGATATTTAATGGATCACAGAGTCTGATTTGATGTTTGAGGTTAGAGCTCCCCGGCACTGATCTGTGATAAAATTCAAATATTGTAATTCATACAATCATGGTACGAAGGCTAATTCTTTTCCTTGTGTCGCCATTTGGTTTTTGTCAAGTTTTAGTAACTAGAAGATCTTACCCATTTAACTTACCCATTAAAATTTAATACCAAGTTTTCCATAGGTATTTCCCCGGGATTTGAACGTGGAAGCTCAGGCTCCTACAATAACTGAGGAACCCCCATACAAGTTGGTCGGCGTGAAAACTATTTTCATTAAATTAAGAACTAAGAAGAGATGATAAGATAATTCCATCTAAAATTCAACGAAATGCTCTTTGTCGCTTTCTAAAACAATGCGCCTCCGAGGTCATCTGTGTAAAATATTAATTTTACCTTGTCAGAATAAATATTTGAGGTGACGGTCAGGATAATGCTAGCTGGATAACATTTCAACAAGCTGAGTGAATTGTCTTGCCTGAACTGGTTATAGTTGCCTAAAATCTCCTGCTTCAGTATTGCAAAACAATCTCTTGCCAACCTCTGTTTGCTGAAAATTATCTTAGCCTGAAATCACATGATTGGCAAAGTCCATGATTTATTTTATAGATTTGAAAATCTATGCATGTGAAATAATTCCGGGTATTCAAGTTTTGGCGTAGTGATGCGCATACTAATTTGGTCCTATTCGTGGTTTGCAAGTTATTAGTTTAAGGTCATCATGCTTAGTGAATTTATGACGGCGAATCATTTGGCCAGCGTTTGTATCTTCCTTCTTCAGGTTGCTAAAACAAATTCCGCTGGAAATATTATCTTAATTAGGCATATTAGCGAGCGAAAACGCCCTTGAAAATGTGAAAACGATATTCGGTAACCAGACAGCACGTAAGATGTCGTCTTTGTAAGTCTAGGGGCGAAGACGCATCCTATTTGCTGAAGATTTGCCAACAATTGTAATTTTTATTGAAGGAACACAAAATCTCACCATTCGCTCTAAGGTATGATACCAAGAGTTGTCGTGTGGCTTCTGATATATATTTTAGTATATAACAGTACTATCAAGCTATAATATTGTACTGTTCATTTTTAATCCTGACTTACTTCGTGAAATTACGATAGTTGAATCTTTTTAAGTGAATTATTTTTACTGTCGTCTTATATTTAATTGCATTGGAAGACCTAATTTCTAGACATCAAGCAATTTTGGCATTGATACCAGAAAAGGTTTAGTATTGTTTTCACGTATGAAAATGATAATCGTTTTTAGTGTCTACCAAAGCCTTTACATGCGTTTACTCCACCATCTCCAGTATTTAGATCAGTGTTGAAATAGCCATATAACTTAGTGGTTACTTGTCTTCCTGTAATTATTCTCATAGGAGCTGCGAAGAAAGTTATTTATCGTAATCAAGAACTCATCGCAATTAGGTGTTATCATCCCTAAAATTGGTTTTTATTAATCTTCCGATGTATAACTGTTGACAGTACCTCGGCAAATATCTTCGTTTCGTCATGGGATCTAGATATCAACGTCCTCCGTAACTTAATCCTCATAACCAATGCCCTTCTTCAGTGGCTTCCTTTCATAAGATGAATAAATATTTGTTAAATAATAAGGATTCGAATAAATTACATGGGCGTATTTTTCCCACCTAGTCATTAATATTTTAGACAGAAGTGGAAGTGAGAATTCTCCGTTTCGACTTACTAATTATTGAGCAATTAGTTATACTTTCATAAAAATATTTTTGGAATGGCTCTAAGAATGTTCATTAACATTCTTACAGCCATTCTTAACCCAAATGATCTGTGATTTGTTTTTTGGCAGTATCATTCTTCATAATGCACAATTGGAAATTTTGCGAAGCGGAATTTTTATTAACGGCATATCATCCGACGCCTTGTTATTTTTAGGTGATTTGACGGAGTGGACAAATCATCGACAAAACCACTGTATTGGTTTGGTAGATGAGTGTTTAAAATACAGACGTGGAGCTTAGAGGACTATTCTCTACAGCACTTGAAATTCCCGCGTTCTTTTATGTAATGAAGTATGGGCAGCGTCTCTTTGAACATAACCTCCCGTTTTCCGGAAGGTCTAGTTATAACGCAATGGTTTCATGAACTGAGCGTGCGCGATGCCCCGGGTTCGGACCCGAGGCACTAATCAACGGAGGACCATTCTCCCCGTTTGGCTACCACGCCGCGTGAAAGTATAAATGATTATGAAACATAATGCATTTTATGGTAACCTCGCGACATTCATTTTTGATTTCTTGTTACATTTCATTAGATACCCGCAGCGTTTTTTATGGAAGGTCGAATGAAAAAATTAAATTGGTAAATAAATGAAATCGCTTATCTTTAAGCATTACATTTCTTCCTGAAATGATGTCAATATTTCCCTGTATAAGTAAAAATTGTTATACGTTTCTTTCTAAATTTTAAATTTCGCAGAAGGCAGTTTAAATATTGCGAGCATGTTTGCATGGAATGTTTAATTTATAATTTCCAAAATAACCGACTGAAGTGAAGTGTATGATGATGTAACACTATTTCATAGCCTAAGATATTGAAAACTGTCTTCATCGTTGAAGAAATTTTGAAAAATATCTTGATGTTCCGCTAACTGAAACAAAAAAAGCGCTGGTGCCGGGACTGGGAAGTATATCATGTTAGCTTTTTCATTGAGCCTTGATTCGTGCTGCCATCGTCTGCAGAGCGAACGAACGTAGCACCGATACGGGAGCACGGCAATGTCAATACACAAGAGGTGAATTTCTATTCGTTGGAAGCCCAATTAGACTGAATAATACTTATGGAATGCATATACGATCTCGTATCTACTATGTATCACACATATAAAACTGGAAATGACTTTTATAAATAAAAGCTAATAGAATTTCATTTTACAAAAATGAATATCTGTCTTCAATAAATTGAAACCCTTATAAAAAATCGGAAGTTTTATCCAACTTTAATAGTGATTGGACATTTTTCATCTACATATCAGAAAGCGATGCCCTAAATCGCAATACTCCTCGGGCGTATTTTTCCCACTCACAGTGCACCTTATTTGGTCAAACTTCTGGTGAAGTTTCAAATGCTGGAGTTGCCGAAAATAAATTTATGGTTGTATTCTCACTGAAGCGTAGATTTTGCCAAATAATGCTGTTTATTTTTATTTCAGTACTATAATAAGTTTGTTAGTTGTTTCATAAATTTTCCGAACCTTAAGTGCCTTAGCGAGACAAGTGATATTTCTTAGTAATAGGATTGCACTTCGATGCAAATTAGTTTTTTCGACAGTAGTAAAATCTGGAGGATTGGTTGCGTGAATTTGCATGCAGCATTAACTACTGGTCGTAACTGCAATGCGACGAAATAAGATATAATTTCATTTTAATCAAAACTCAGATTTCAAAATGTTTGATTCTTTCCAGGATTCCATGGGTTAATGAGATTTTTCTAAAATAGGAAATCTATTTCATCAAATAGTTCTAACTTCCAAATAGGTTATATTTTCGTGCATCTCATAATTAAGATTTGCGATAGAGAAATGATTTTTGTTAAGATAAAATGCCAAGAAAACCATTGCACCTGGAAACCTTCCGAAGAAGGGGTACGATCAAAGAAAATTAGAATTCTTTCGAAAGTAATCTTTTCCTGTGCATATGTGATAATTATGTGCAGTCTGCTTTGCTGAAAAGAGGAAAGTTAATGCGATTTAGGTGGACCCTACCATCATTGCTTGTGGACGTGATAATTGGGATGAGTTTTTTCAGCAATCAAGGAAGTGGTGGTGGCACTAGGAATTTTCCTTCTACGAAAGCCTAGTGCGGCTTCCCGTTGAAAATACTGATTTATATTTCAATAATAAAATTCCTCTCGCACATCAGTCTTCTAATTGTTACTTAGTGGATGCCGGAAAACGTGCGTTGTTATCAAAACTACTCCGTTACCATTTCGCAATAATAAATCGAGACCCTTGCTCTGAAATTACGCTGCGTCTTTAGATGCTCGGACGTAATGATAGACTTTCACATTCGCGCCTTCGTATCAAGGGACAATAACTCAATGCCGATATAGGGGAGCCCGCGGGAAGATTAAACAAATCATAAGATTGAATTCATTTGAAGAAAAAATTGAGGAAAACTTTTCCCCACCCTCTAAGCTCTCCCCCGTTTATTATCCCGCGCTCATCTATCACATTTTTTTCGGCCGCGGAAATGTTACCGCACGCAATAACAGAGAGTGGTTGGTCATGTCATTCCGGCGTGCATGCTAGATCTGCGGCGGGGAAAACTGGTCGCGGACGGTAATGGCAGCTGCCACCCGCTCCGGTCTTCCACTCGAACTGGCCGCTCCCCACCGCCTGGGTGCCTGCCCATCATACTCTCCTCCCTCCACTCTGAAAACCACCTGTCATGCAAGTTACCGGGGCAGCGGAGAGGCGGGCGTAAAATCAGTGAAAGTGCTCCCAATGTTGTGTTCTCGAAGTAAAGCTTTTTTTTCCGTTGGTCTAAGACGCGTTTTTCGTAAATCTCAAGAGTGGGATCCAGGTTTATATTCCTTGCCCTATTTTACTCCTTTGGCGTTCATTTTTTTTCAGGAGCGCCCCATTTCAGAATATTTAAAATCGTTCTTCGAAGAGTTAATCGTATTGGAATTCCCACCGGTTTTCTCAATCACGTTCATTCATCCATCCGCCATTCCGTTTGAGTTTTTTGTCTGACCATGCCATGATCCGTTGCGCGTCTCGTCGTTCCGAAAGTGCGATTGGTCATCGATTGACTCCTGGCGATTGAATTCTAACTCGGGAGGAAGTGATGTAAGTGCTTTCTACGAAATTCAGTAGCCTGCGTGTGATGATTTCTTTGGCTTGTAACTCAATAGCTGACTAGTTCGCATGTTGCATCAGTGGTTGTGTTATTTTGAGGGAGTGCTGATCTGAAATATCATTCTCGGAAACTCCTTCGAAGAACTTGTCTGAAGTCCGTTGATTTATTAAAATATGTCCATTAATATTATTGATTGGAGAAAACGAGTCAGAATGTACTTCGTCTTATTTTCAACTCCGTTGAAAAATGTCTCGCAAGCCTGGGCTAATGATTGTGTGTCGATGGTAATTACGTAAGTTTCCGAGGAAAGTGTTTCGAATAGGTCCAAGATCTTTGAATTATTTCAAAGCCCTGAACGAATGACATACGTAGATTATTATTTATAGCTTTATTGGTACACCTAAGAATGGATGGTTTCTATAAATTTAGTTTTAATTCCAGTTCACTCCCAAATGTTTGACCTCTTTAGTAATGCTTTACGACAAAAATATTCATTCGCTCAAGCTTGCCTTTAATTCTTGTTGGCGCGTGATGTCATACGTCCACTTTCAACTTCCAACTAATTATATGCTGTCTTTCACTCAAGGTCTCGGTGAAAGTTGTTTATATACTTTTCTAACAGCCATATGTCGTGACTAGCCGTTTTATCACTCTCCTGTTTGGTTTAAATTATATTATCAAACAATACACGCCTTTTCTGTCACACTAGCTGTTGACTCAATTCTCTTTTGGGAAACTTCCGTAAATGTATTCCTATACCATTCCCGCTGGAACACAAAACACCCTGCATGAAAGGATCGCTCCCACTTCCCCTTTATTTTTTTCGAACTTGATCTTTTTACACGTATTACACACGTTCAAAATTAATTTTGAAAATTAGTCAGTTTTCCACGAAACCAACGCAGAGCGTGGCAACCTACGCGATCCCCGCACTTATGATGAGGCACTCTACTGACGTGGAATTTTCCCGGAGGAAATAATAGTGTTTCATTCTCCGATGCGTAAAACGGATGTTTAAATTTCTCACGATTCCGTCATGTAATTTCATATAATGAAACGCTGCAGTAATGAGGTCTGGATTAGATGTCTGAACTCGCCCTCTTCAGTTATGTAACCTTTCTCACGATTAAACAGTTGATGGTTGTGTGCTTATACTGACAGTCGCCGCGTTTTAATCGAGGACGCTTTATCCTTGAACCGCTTTTACGATGCCCCGCCAGTAGTCGTCGCCGCCGCGGCTTCCGCCTTCCCCGTCTCCGCTCGCCAATCTGCATTCGCTCCCTTCACTTCCTCGGCCGCCCTCAAAAACCATCAACCGCCGTCCTCCCCCTCCCCCCGCACGAATCCACGTGCATCGGGCCGCCTCCCTTTTTCGCCTTCGCTTTCTTTCACACTCCTTCGCACGGCGCTCTCCACCGTCGAGAACCGTGTGCAATTTGTGAAATTGTTTGCGAATGATTGGAAAGAAACGGTTTGAATACGATTGCGGTTTGGAGGGATGATGGAAACTATTGTGCTTTTTTTTTAACCCAAATGCCTCCTTCAACACACGAACGTGTGCCAACTGAAGGACAACCTTAGGTAATGGTGGAAGAGATCAGTGGAAATATCGCTGGATATACCTTAAAGTAGTCCTCGGTCGATGATGCAGTCTGTGTGTTGTCCCCCACATGCCCACAGCCCATGCATGCATATATTTGCTCCCAAAAGACACGGAGCAGAAAGGATCTGCTTCGTCAAAGGCTTCTTGAAGAGCCGTCATTTTCTATCAGACTCCATAGCCATTCGTATTTGCAGCACCAATTGTTTTGCCTACACAGTAGCTCAAGCCAAGACGAAAGGTTGTCTGGAGCGAATTTGGCTAAAAAGATATTTTCGATCGTTGATCTATTTTTAATGTACGTACGCTATTGATTTATGTAAATTTTGAATTACAACCTTTACCTTAATCAGTTCTAAAATGTAAAGACTAGGAGCTCATTGGTGGGATGGATACTATACTGCCTACCCAACTCAAAGGTCCGGGTTCGTACTCCAGCCCTGGCAGGATTGTTATTGTTAAATGGTATCCCTATCTACAAGTATACCGGAGTGTTTTGGAGGAGAGCATCTTAAGTGAAACACACCGTCCGTTGGATTGGGCGTTAGACCTTTGACCCCTTGGCGCCTTTCATTAAGATTAGGCTAATGCCGACGCCGGGTTTCTCTTCACCCTTACTCCATTCCGTGAACACCGTACTCCTAGCGAATTACCGATCCATTCATAATGTCGCAAATAATTCCAGTTGGCGGTCGCCTCCTCCTGATAACTACAACTCGAAGCTCGCTCAGTCCTAATTATGCAACCCTGAGCATTTTCTTTCTTTCTCACGTGCTTTACCTTCAGGTGGAATTTAAGCAACTCTTTCACTTCCTGCACCAGTCCCTTTTGTAGTATACATCTTTACATTTCATTTTTGGGTATTTACAACATTAGTTTCAACACCACTACAAACTAATCCCAACAGACTCCTGAGTCTTACTCTCAGCCTTTCCTTGTCTCCTACTCGTGCGTTCACTTCTCCCATCCGTCAACGTTAAACGTGACCCTAAATGACTCGAACAAAAAGAATCCACCCTTTGAATCAATAAGTTTGAGTCATTCCTTCCTCTTAATTCAACTTATCTTCAAGATCACTTATGTTATCATCTTTCTCAGAATTCCGCCTTCGACGTGATCGTTAGAATTAATTTGTGGAGTGTAATGTTTTGAATTACTTAAGAGTAATACATTTTCAATGTCTGCATGCGTAGTCGTTGCCTGGAAACTACACCTTTTTGTGTCCAGGACCGCCAGTTGATAGTTTCAGCCTTCACTCGACGACGGTGAGGCAGGTTTTCAAGGCAGGGAATGTGAGCATAAAAAAAAGAGGTTGGAAATGGGAAAGTTTTTGAGGGGCTGGATTAGAAGTGCAGCATTTAAGATGCTACCTTTTTTGTACAGGCAAAAAATGAGTCCCTAAGCATGTAAATATTAAGGAAGGTATTTGTTTTTTCAACTTGGCTTTCTTGTTTTGTCTGTGAAATAATAAATAGTGAATATCTAATGGGAATTTAAGATTGAATATGCCCGAAGTATTATTTTTCTTTTCATTCCCATCTATTTTATAACAATATACTTGCCTGTAATAAAAACCATCCCCGAATCCAACCCAAGTATGATTGCGATAATATTGATTTTACATTTACGATATCCATCACTTTGGTTTTCACTGCGTTGAACCTTCCTCCTCTTGCAAATTTCTTTTCGGTCGGATACCATGTGCTGAACGCGTAGGTGCTCTAAATACGGTCTGACAAGAACAAGATAGGAACGCTCCGTAACCTTTAAATCATGTCCTTCCGCGGAGGATAGTAGACCCCAGATTTCCGACGTTATTTATACCGAGATTATTTTTACTTCGTCGTCATGAGGAAACACACTCTACGTCCGTAATTATTGGAGAAAGAATTACATCCGCTACGAGTCAGAAGGTCTTGAAACAGTAAATCAAAAATGCGAGTGTGCTGGTAAGACTTTTTTACGTGCCTCCTCATCTCGTTGGAGGCCATTTAGTCGTCTTCCGGCGTGGAGCACATCTTCTTTATGCTCAAAGTGAGAAGATTCAGGGCTGTCCGCCTATGCAAAATAGCCGTGCCTACCGATTAAAGTCAGTCTTATAAAATATATATTTTTAATATCAAATGTCCTTTGGTGTTTGTTAATAAAATTGTCGAATCGGATGAAGATCCTTTAAAAATTTGCGTACAGATGAATTCATAATGTTTTTTGCAATAGTTTTAACATTACCCTGGGTAGCTAGGATTATTATTTTACAATCAAAACTTTTTGCAGTATGTAAGATATTTTTAAGACGAGGAAAATAATTGCGTTAATTAGTATGCATACAGGTAGGTAGGTAGCACCCATCTACCTGTCTTTTTTCTACCTACATACAGGTACCTACCTGTATGTAGGTAGACAAAAAAATACGAAGTGCGTGTTTGATTGATTGTATTTGGGTTTAGTTCGCCCTTACCTTAATCTGCGTTCACCTTTACCTTAATTCAAATGTAACTCTATGATGGTGTTAGAAAGATACTCCAAAGAATAATATTGTTGATTCAGGAAATTTGCGATAATAATAAATTTGCGGAAGGTGTGCCCATCAAATTGTGTACCATTGTTTATCATTCCCTAGCAACAGCTTAAAGTGACAATTAACATTAGACACCCTCTGTAAACGTTTTTACTTTAAAACATAAGTTTATGTGAGATACCGTATTCATTGTACGATTAAAATTCCTGAACAATTACCTCGAAAATATTACTCTTTTAAAACAATTTCAGAGTTTAAAAATCATTCGCCTTGACCGGGATTCGAACCCGGATCCCTTGATGTCCGACCGAGTACTTAAACCAGTTAAGCTACCTGGCTGAAGCGCTCGGCCGGACATTCAGGCATCGGGGCTCGAATCCCGGTTTAAGTGAAATTGTTGCATTGTAATCCACATTTAGCGGATGACTCCGTTAAAGATTACTGACGCAGAATCTCCCCCAGTTTCTTGGGATTGCTCTGCTGATTAAATCGCGACCAACCCCGCTTCTGTCCCTCCCATTCATCCGTTAGGTGGGCTTGATGGAAAAATTTTGATCTTTGTTAATGTCTCATTTCCTTACCTAGAATCGGATAATTTTATCTTTAGATTAGAAATTATATTTTTTATCATTATGATTGTGCTTTTTATCCTTAATATTTTAATACTTATTAGTTTTATTTGGCAAAAACTGCGTGTAACTACTCTCAAGCAATGAATTCCCTTTCGTCGCCACCAAAAAAGTGTCTTGACAGAGGAAGCGTGTTACGGCATATATAAGCATGACGTTTTGATTGATAATTCTCACAGGCATCTCTCCCTATGTTAGTCATGAAGGTAAGTGTATTTTTTGCCTCCGTGCTCATTTCTTTCGTTAACAAATAAATTAATTCATTCATGACGCAAACAATTCGCTTGAAAATTTTGGCGAAGTCGTTTACATTTTTTTCCGACCGCGGAAAATAATCTCCAATCTTGGTGATCCTTTTTCTCCCCATAATTCTTAAGTTTATGGCACTGCCCCGTGGAGACGGAAGAGAGCCGTGGGACTGACGTGAAAATAAACGGCTTTTACATTGCATCGTCTGAGTCTCCGCAAACCGAGCGGCGTCGCCTCAAATTCGGGTCAGTTGCGACACCGCCCCTCTCAAATAAATTACTGCCCTGCCTCCCCGACGACGCGACCAATTAGGACTTTTTTTCGGTTTCTATTGCAATACGTGCGAAAGGAGAGTGATTTTAGGCGCCGTAAATGTGATTGAGCTGAATACACTTACTTCACGACATCTTATGAAACCTTTCTTTTAAGTACTTTCTGAGTGCAAATTGTATCAGTGAGCACCTCGGTTTGGAATTTTAAGAGAGCCGGCAAGTGGCTTAAGGAGACTGCAGTTCGCGATTTTTATTCAAAATCCTGAAAACCAGGAACTTTCCGAACCGGAGTATTGCTTTATTTTTCAATGCCAGTGATGGCATGGAATATCATAGATAATTTATTTAAAATATTATGGCTCCGCAGTGTAGCTATGACATCAAATATATGCAACAATGATGCTTCTGTAAATAGTTTTTCCTTGTACTGCTATGTTTTAAATGATCTTCAAGAACTATGACACAGCGTCATGGCGGTATATCGTCGTTTTAGGCTACAACAGATATGAACCGTTTGAATGATTCGCATTTGGCCCTGAAGAAAATGCTTAGGAGTTAAATTCATGCGAGTAATTTGTCAAAGCGGTTGTTTGAGTAGTTGAAAATAGTAAAATAGTATTTTTCAGTTAGACTGTTGGCTAATAAACATTTGCAGCTGAAAACCTACTGGGTTATTGGAAGTAAATATTATGTTTACTTTGAATAATGTATCTATTATAATAATGTAAGAATTGCTTCGCAATTTTAATGTACAATGATTAAAATAGTATGATAATAGGATCAATATTGTTTAAGGGCATGTAAAAAACTTACGTTGAACAGAATATAGGAAAAGAGTTTATTGGTATTTAAAGTTTACTGCCTATTTCTTTTAACTTTGATAAGAAGAGATTTAAACAAAAATGCTAAATTATTTTACATGCTTTATTTTTTAGGTTTCCTGTTCTTGGTTTACAAAAGGAAAAATAAGTAATAAGTAAAAATCTACATAATTGGTTGAGTGTTAAGTGGTTAAGGTGTTCAGTTTGTCATTTAATTCTCGTAGCAGACCCCACCTCGTGAAGCGGGTTGCTTCTCGGAAAACTTTATGGGGAAGAATCATGAGATCTTCCCCATGAGATGAGAGAGGTAGATGGGTATAATGAAGTAAGGACGAAAGCGCATTTAGAAGCATATTAATCTACTCTACGCGAAAGAGAAGGCTGCGGGAGAAAATACAATTTAACATAACACCCATCAGACTGTGGGCACATGGGTGTTGCACTCGAGTTGCCCTTTATATGGAACCAAGGAGGGATTAACTGGAATACCAATAAGAAGTGCGCACCCGCCTCAAGTCAAATCGGTTCCATCGCTGAAGAAAACTCAGTTCACCATCACGAATCCCCCGCACCCTTTTATGAAGTAATTTTGAAACAACGCCGAGAAAGGGATACTGTGGCGCATATCATGCCTCTCCCCTTCACTGAGAGTGAAAACTGCCGTAAAGTCATGTTTATGGTGTAATTATTTTATGAGGTGATTTGGAAGAGAGAAATATTTTCCCTAGTGTCCGGATAAAACTGCAAGGCCCTACTTTTCGATGCTGTAGTTTGAATTCCTCAAATCTTTCGACTCCGCCAGGTGCTAATCAAAACAAGTTCTCAATTAGCGTGATTATAAGTGGTAATGGAATCCTTTTGGAGAGTATCACGTGCTGATCAAACCTTTCGTTAAATCTTTGATCATCCACGCTTGCCTAATTGAATAACTGTGTCATCGATGCGCAAGAATAAATATTTAATGACGTCTTACCTCAACCGAAACGACCGATGGGAGACACGAAGGGAACACTTGGGGGACATTAATCTCTGACATACCGAGTGAGCCGTAGAAAAATGAGCCGACATTCTCGAACGAAAGACATGCTTGAATAAAAAAAAACAGTGGGTGAATACTAATCGGAAAAAAACTCATTTAATTTTTCGTTTTCTTTCCGCCGCACATGCCATCTTTTTCAGCACTTTCGCTCCCGGTGGGCGTCGTCGATTGCCGTTGTCTGTCTCTCCCTCCGCTTCTCCTTCCTCCTCCTTGTGTCCCATTGTCCACCCTCCCCCCTTTCACTTTCCCTCCCCCTTTTCACATTTGCCCGGCATCATCCGCAACGGGACTGTTCGCTCCGTCGCTTCTGGATCATTCTCGACGTTCCTCCCTCCCCTGGCGCTCACCCACCTCCTCCCACTGCTCTCCTTTACGCCACGGACGTGATGAAAAAGCGAGAGGTCTCCCTCCCCTCCACTACCATGCCATTCCCTCCTCAACACCTTTACCCCCACCCCAAAACGAATGAGGATCGCGCGAGACTTGAATATCTTGATAACTCGTGATCACGTTGAGGCTGGTCAGCGAGGAAGGCCGCGGGCCGTCTTACCTCTTCGCGTCTTCTTCCCTGCCCATATTGGGTCAATCATTAAGGTTGTCCTTTAGTGTGAGCCGATGAAAAGTAAAAAAAATCGATTATTTTCCAGTGTAAAGGGAGTGCAAAGGTTGCTCCGTGATATCAGAAGGTATCATCGAAGAATTTAGTTTTTTTTTCGAGACCGATTAATATTTTAACCCTGCCGACTTGGCCCTGAAGTTTCGGAAAGTTCAGCCGCAATCAAGACGAATTTGAGTAATCAGAGCAGGATTTATGGCTGTCATGGATCTTTTACGTTTAGGATGCATCTCTATATTTCTTAAATATTACCTCATTAAATGTGTTGTTTGCGGAGATATCATGGACCGTGCTCTTTTTAACTTTTTGGGAAGGTAGACAACCATTAAGATTACAAAAATGACATCTCATATCTAGTGCATTGGGATTTATTGGCGATATTTATCTTTTCAGTGTAAGGAAATTGTGCATTTGTTGATTCAAGCATTTACGCACAACTCCTAATCTCATTTCCAATTAATAACATTCAAATCTTTAAAAAAAAATTCCGCCAACGTTCATTTGTGCACATCGTTTATGAATAAATTGTGTTTAATAGCAATTTTTTAATTCAAATGTAGTACGATCTGCTTAAGGATATCGTAGAATTAAAACAACATATGCGGACTTCACATCGATCAGACCCTAGGCGTTGCACTCGAGTTGTTCGTTATAGGGAATCTTAAGGAGGGCTTCGATGGATTCAGCTGTGAGAAATTGCGGATGAATCGTCTATTTGTGCTTAAAACTCATATTTTTACCGATATTTATTTTGATTTCTCGCTAATCCGAAGTTTTCTAAGCATGATCTATAAAATACTACTGTATGAATGTAAATGGATACTATACAGTCTGCTCGTCTATACACCTATGACCCTCCAACACGTCTGCATTTATTCTTTAATTCAAGGTTTTTCATGATTTATTGTGACTCTTTGGCTGGTGAATTTTTCCCGATGTTTTCTGTACTTAATCTTTTGGAAATTCTAAAATTCTTTCACGTTACCTCTATTACAGGTCAATGAAATCTTTGAGAAGATTCCAGCGCACGTGTCGATTACATTTCAGTTCGGTGAAGTGTTGAATAACACATCCCGTACACGTCGAATAGAATGTCGAATCGAATGTCGAATATAATTTATCAACGTTCGAAAAAACTATGATTTCCTGCTTTGCAAAAGCAAAGAACTGTCCGCAAATTTAGCCTTCTAAAATATTTTTTCCAGGTCGTTTCATTACGATCTAATACCCTTTCTCGGCGATTGCTTCGTAATACATGTTAAGCCGGAGATTTACTCACTGCATTTGATCTTCTTGACACCGACTAATACCAGTGTTGTCGAAAACAGCCTTTTTTTTCAAGATAACTGTGAATCTCAAAATCTGCTGGTTTCGTACGCAGATTTGTTTCCTAACCAATCAGAAAATAGAAAACCCGGATATCCGGTTAAAAAAAATAGTTGGAGAAGGGGACCCGGCCATTAAAAACTCGTTCACCCGACTTTTAAAAATACCAAGAACACTGATTACTACGTATTTTTCGTTTCCTGCAATTTATTGGTTGTCTGATATTTGGGTGGCTATTTTACCTCTAACATAAGGGCTCTTATCCTGATGCACATTCTTGCGGCTCTGGTGACGTCATCAGCATAGTCGATTTTTTTATTTCTACTTCGGCCCTACCCGAGGCCTTAATGCTGTTTTTTGTGTCATTATTCACTTATTAAATTCCTCTCACAGTTATATCGAGGATGGTGTAAAGATATATGCAATTGACATCAGTTCTTACGGCATTACTTAATGAATTAATGCTTGCATTCCTTAAAAAAAGGGACATGAGAAAGGTAATGAGAGTGAGTTTTTTCCTATTTCATTCATCACCTTCTTATAATTCCACGCCAGGTCTCTCTATTAATTGCGTTAATAACCTGCCCTGTTTTTACGCGCATGGAATTTATATAATACGCACCTACCTCTGAGAAATCCTCTTTTTACATGTTGAAGCTTTACTACACATTGTATGATAAGGAATTTAACTGATTGATTTACTGGTCACCCGCTATCCTCTGGTATTAAGAGTGTCATACTTGTCTCGCTCTATTGAACAGGGATTGTTTATACCGGTCATCGGTAAGTTTAAGTTGCGTCAATCTCGACTTAATTACTACAACTCAAATTATTTCCGAGGAAATTGTGCATTGGTGAGCGTGTATCCATCGTGATATTCAAGTTCTTTCGCGATTCCGAATGCAATTGTGAATACACATAATATTAAATGATGCATGATAGTAGCAAGTTTGAGAAACTTAATTGTGCTAAGAGGAGAGAGGCACGAGTCTTGTTGAGAGATCACCTTTCCCCAGATTAACCTTTTGGAAATATGAATCAAGTTTTTTTTCAGATTGCTGATATCTTGCACGGGCATTTTACTGCGCGTGATAGCAATCTGGAACTCCCCAATGGGTATCCAAGTCGTGTGCATTGTGTGCAGAAGTAGCGAAAACCTTATCCAACCGATTTTGACTTCTTTACAGAAAACGCAGTTTTACTCTTATTACAGCTCCTTACTCTCTAGGGATCCTTGCCTACTCCGATCCTTCAAAGCAGCTGACTCTCCAGCAGTCCGATTTTTAACACGAAGGGGCATTACAGATTCGGTTCAGACGAACAAATGAAGAGCCATACATATTTCATCGTTAGTCTTCAAGGTGGGGAATAGTATGTTTGGCGAATCATCCTTTCACTCGAAAGAAGGGCGTAGGGAAAACATCGAATTTTGAAAATTGAACTTCCTCCGCCCGGGAAAACATGCCCTTTAATGGTAGCCCACAACAGCAAATTTGGCCAAATAAATCCAACTACACCTTGTTCTCCCCAAGTGACCTTGATGAACAAACCCGTATTTTAAGATGCCTTTATAAATTCCAGCCAAGAAAAACTTGTTATTTGCCGAGGTATGATTATACGTATGTAACATTTCATTATTTAAAAAATAATGTTTGATTGAGGATTACTTCGTAATATTTTTACGAATTAAATTTTTGAAGATGATAGTAATTCATCAGTTAACGTTAATACCTCGCAGTCATGGCGTATTTATGGGGTATATAATTACTACAAATTGGCTTTTTTATGGCTATTCTTCCTTTATTTTAATTTTTCAGCTTTCGTCTCGCAATTGTTTCTCTGAAGTGTTTCTTAACTTTCCTGCCCTCCACTGCCCTCGTTTTCAATAGCACATGGGGATTACCTACCTAGAAATTCTAGAGCAGTAGCATGCTTTTTAATATTACTTCAGCTTATTCATTTTATATCACTCATTAAATACTACATGTCTGCGCATGTACTCCCCGATCATCTTCTTTACTGTTTTGTGCGATTTATTGGACCCATTAATTCTTTTGACAGCGGAGAAATAAAATTGGCTTATTCCCAGCTGGAGTACTCTCAAGAATCTCTTATGTTTGATATTTCCGCGACTGCTTATTACATGCTCTATTTGTGGGAACATGCGTTTGTGATGCTACCAGCCTATTCTTAAAAATATAATGCCATGCCCTGAAAACCATTCGCTTCTCTCAAGAGGAAGTTGAAATGTGACGCCACGCTGAGGAAAAGTATTAGAATTTATTATGGCCTTGTGTGTTTTTTGTATCATCACCGTTGCGCAAAATATATTTCTATTCGTTCACATTTATGAGCATGTCGAATGATTTTTTTTCCTTCCCGCAGATCTTTACCAGGAATTCATTCTATGGCAGTCCTTTATTTTTCACCATTAGCACCCACGAAGGTCACTTAAATACAAGCCCGTAATCGTGCCATCTGTATTAAATTTATTGTAAAAAGTTAATAAATTTGCCATGAGTAAACCGAAGGTCTCTTAGAGCAGTAAATAATCCAGATATCGTGTAGGTATTCACCAATCCAATGGCGTGTGCCTACTTCACGGGAAAAATCCGGATTTTGTGAAATGGAGTGTACATCATCAAAGCGAAAATAATTGAATGAATTTGATTAATGAATATAAATGGTGCAATATGCTAAAAGTTTTTAGTTTATTTATATTGGATGCGGGATCATTTTGCCATCAGGTGCTTTCAAAAATATTAAATTAATTAAATGATATTCCATGCAATTGTTACTGTGTAGAGTAATTCGATTACCTTAGATTTTTTTATCAATTTTCACTTCGTACTTGAAGAACACAAGAGTTTTATATGATTTAGGAATTGAGCGATTTTGAGGCAAATCCTTACGTTTTTCTCAGGCGTAATTTTTTTCTTTGTTTATGAAAAACTGTACAAATAAGGCAAAAAAATGAAAGTTTGATAGAAAATCCTGTGTATGAGTTTGAAACCGGTGCATAGGTGAACGTGAATTAAAATTTTGAAAATCGTTCTCAATTCTTATACTTATATTTACAATCGTTATAATATCAATATTTATATGTTCACAATCGTTTTATTTATTTTATACTTATAAGCTTTTATTCTCATTTTATGCCATTCACTGCCACTTCGGTAAATTTTCGATATTCATATTTGCATATTTCTTGTTGCAAATAGCTCTAATCTAAATATCATGCAAAAATAATTCTAATTCACTTCTCCGCTTACTTTTGAAAGGTGTATACTATCCCTCCCTCTCTCTCTCTTATCTTTTCTATAGAAATCGGAAGTCGTGACTCACAGGAAACGCACGAGAGCCAGATGGTCACTAAATATTTTCAGCCTGCACAAGGTTAATCCCTGTCACGTTTGAAATACGCTGAGGATGACCTTTCAGAAACCATTTCTACTTCTGATACGATTTTACGTTGCTGGATAATGATTTTTTGATCGTGATTTGAGGTTCGCATGCGGTCAGATGATAGCACCTTACCGTGAGATACGGAAAATGTATATTGCCTCAAGAGAGAAATAGAAAGACAGAGAGAGAATGGAGATTGAGAGAGATTGACTTTGAAATGACTCAATTCTTCTACTTGTCAGGTTTCTGCTAAAACATTCTGTTGTTTCCCTTCGTGTTACCTTAGTGCGTCTTTAAAATGAACCCTACCTTGTTAATTGAAACTATATAAGTGCTACAAAAAATTGATTTTCCCTCCGTGGTACGAAATAATTTCTTTCGAAATTGACCATCTGAATTTTAAACATTTCAGTTTTAGTAATCACAATATTTCGATTTTGATGGAGCGAATCCTTGAGAATTGGGATGGAAGTTTGTATGGTGTTCATGATTCGACGGTTGAAAATGTAATTTCGTGTACGACTGCACTATTTACCAAGGCCCTCCTCGCTTCAATATTTATGACTGTCTGAATATATTTATTCTATTCGCATTACAAGATACCGCTTCGCGGAATCGCTGTAATTATTTTCTCCCAACGAGGGGCCAATTAATATTTCACTGCTACCGATGAGTGATGCCGCTTACCCATCGTTTCGTGAACGTTGCTCTCGAAATCTCGCGGGTCGCATTCCTTTCGCCCCCGGCTCCAAGGCGATATACTAGTAGCCTCCTCTTCTCACCCTCTCCCCCATCGGCGAAACGCTCCATCTTTGATTTGTGTCGGTATGGGACCACCTCCCTTATTGGCGCCCATTTTTGGGCACTCCGAGCACCGCGAGATTAATCGTCCCTCCCTCCTTGCCCTTTTCGGTACCCTTGCGAGATTTCGCGGATTTTTTTTTCGGTGAACTCCGTGACGAACGCGCGGTTCGGCCAGGTGCCGAACAGGGGGATATTGGAGGCGTGAGGGAAAGGGGGAGGGGAGCGGAGCACGAGGGTTAGGAGGAGGAGGTTAAGAGAAGCGCGACGTAATTATCATAAATCCAGGAGTTTCTTGAATCCAACGGATGAGCGATGCTCTCCGGCGGCGCATCCCGCCAAGCCAACACCGCTCACGCCCATCAACCTGCCCACGGGAAGACCTTGTAACGTCTCCCACCGTTCGAGGGAGACACCCCTCCGTACGCATCCGAAGCAGGGGGAGGTTCCTTACTCGTCTCACATTTTATCACCAACACCTCCAGCCAATATCTCCCCTTCGCATCCTCCTCCACCCCTCCCCCTGAGTCGTGTGGGCGTGTGTTCGCGCGTGAGAGGGAATCCGCTCGAAATGCCGTTGCTGCCGCGGGGGTGGGGTGAGCGAGGGAAGGTGGGACCCTCAGGAGGGGCCGGGAGGTCCCCCCTCGCGGAGAGGAGGACCGCGAGAGGGACGCGGGGTGGTGGGACAATCGTTTCGGAGCGGTCGGCGGTGAGAGGTGTGGGTGGGGGATGGGGGTGAAACGGGATCGCACAAAAATGCCTGAACTTTAAAACGGGCGGTCTCCCTCGACCCTCGGCGGAAAATAAAAAAAAGGGAAAGATGGAACAACACCCTTTTTCCGCCTACGCGCCAAATCCTACAGCCCCTTCCCCACCCACCTCACTTCTCATTCTCCCAGTCTCCTCCTGCTCTTCCGATCCATTCTCCTCCTCGTAAGATAATTCCAATATGCCTTCTCCCGCCTTGCAGCCTTTCCCGCGACCTCGCCACACCTCGCAACTTCCATCCTTATGATCATACTTTTTTTTTAGTTTTATCTCATAACCCTCTCTCTCTTTCCTTTTGCCTCTCACGCCCTTTCAGTCACTGGCGTCCGATCCCTGTGGATCTTGAGTGCTTTAGACGCTCCTTGCCCCATTAGAAGAGCGATGGGGAGGGGGGCAGGAGTCGGCTATCTTCCCCGAGGCGATTGGGATGGGTGAGAGGAGATTCCCGAGGAGAAGGATGTCTTGAGTTGGGGGTCGAATAAACTATTTCATATCTCCCACCCTCTCGCCTCTTCTTTATTTTCGTCATCCGTGCACTTCTGCCGGGTGGGTCTATGAGAAAGGTAGGGTATATAATGGAGGTGCTTCTCAAGCCAGATTCATCAGATCCCCGGAAACCAGGAGGTAAAGAGGTTCAGAATCGCTGCCATGGCTCTCAAGGTGGGTTCTCGTCATCCCTCCGGTGCGGGGATGTGTAGTTTCAGGTTTTTTCAGGTTGCTACACTTCTCCCGGGAATTATTTCACACGTAGAGACGTGTACTCTAGTAATTCCTTTCCCTGCAGTGCATTTTTATTGTTTAAAACCAAGAAATCAGTGTGTAGATTGAGGGCCCGCCTAGATGTTAGGCTAAAATTCCATGCTTAGCCACGAAGTCGTGTAACTTAAAATTTCATTCCGGCCCATCTATCTAGTCAGGAATCGTACTCTTCAGTGTGTCGTAACTAAATTTCGCATTTTATTTCATCAGACTGATTCTTAAAATAACACATGAAGCTTAATCTGTACAACATAGGCCCTTTATATCTAAAGTATTGAACATTGTATTTTAATTAAGATCATAATTCATCCATCAGCTAACTAATTCATTCGAATAACAAAGGTGCTTTATTTGAAAGTTTAAGCGATAAATTTTGCTAATGGTTTTTTTATGCTAATGAATCCTGCCCACATTAAATGTCATCCCAGATGAATTAACTAAATACAATTAAATCAGCGTGTATATTCATTATTCTCATTCGGTTGCTTATGCAGATTTCAGTTAATACGCAAGCCGAAGACCTAATGGACGTTATTTCGTCATCAGTTGCAAAGTTTCATCTACAAAGCACAAAATAAGGAGGCATCCCGTAAATATGTCTGCTGATGTTTTCCTAATAACTATGTAATACCGTCGAGTGTGTTCGTTCATGATATATCGTTTTTGGAAGATGTTGTAATATCGAGGTTTGATGCCTCTTAATCTCCGTTTATAACTATTCTTCTCCCATCTGTCTAATTTTTATCTTTATTTTAGTTTACCCTTGCAAAAAAGTATGATTGGTAATATATTTTTTGCTAAATATCAATAGAATAAATTAATAAATATCAAAATACATTTAGGCAGTTTCATACGTTTGAAATGAATGATAGGTAAAACATTTCTGTACGAACATTTTGCAATGGAATCTTATCTTTCGCTCATCCATCCTGTTTGCCTTATATTGTGTTCGGTTAAAGAAAATGCATCTAATATCAGTAAATTGTATAATATTCCCGTCTGCAGATAACGGAAATCGGTCCGTTGTCTCTGTGTGATAAGCCAAGTGTCTTTGAAATAGTTGGGAAGCTGATTAAAAACACTTTTCTACTGTGTGATAGTAAACCTTCTTAAAAAGTAATAATTTATTCGACTTAAAATGGTTTTCATTAAAATTTACGTAAGGCGTTACAATATTTAACGGTCAAATATTTTAAGATGAGTATCAAATTTGATTAGCAGCTCCGATATTTTATGGAAAATGGTGTAATGACGCATGGTGTTTTTTCACAAAACTTTTTTCTGGTTTAATTATTTTATTTGATGGTAGTATAGTCACAATTTTAACTCATTCGTAAAATCGTGTGATTTTTTAGTTTTTCATTTATTTTTAATATTGTAGACCTTTCAGCATACCCTTTAGTAAATAGATAAACTAGATACAGTTATATTTTTTTATTCCGTAATATTCATATTCCGATGTTCTTCGAAACAGTTTAGATCTATGCTGATTCTATTCGGTTGCTGATATTGAAAGATGAGGAGCCTGCGTAAAAATATGGAGTAGAGGTTTTTAGCTAGAGAGCCAGTTCTAGAATGTGTTCTATACTGCCAACAACTCTCGAATTTCCCATATTCTTTTCTTTAGCCTTTTTCTCGATTGGACATTTTTTTCAAAATAAATGCAAAACCTGTGACTCTTGAATAGCATTTTTGGAAAAAATTGAGCAAACTGTTTATTAAGATATGTTCTAAGCCCTGAACTGTCGGTGATCATTTTAAATGTCTTCGTAAAAATCTGATCGCCGCGATTATTGGACAATAAAATAATAAGAATTTCAGTGAATAACGTTATTATAAATACATTTTATCAAACGTACGCGCAATGAAAGTGTGAAAAGGAACTTGTAACTCTACCGG
Organism: Hetaerina americana; assembly: GCF_022747635.1. Lineage (NCBI taxonomy): Eukaryota > Metazoa > Arthropoda > Insecta > Odonata > Calopterygidae > Hetaerina > Hetaerina americana. Next base: position 85,645,221 of record NW_027286069.1, read on the forward strand.
TGTGATATAATGGTGAAATCATTTGCGAATTGGCCATACTTGAAATTTAACCGAGTTTCTTCAATGTTCCCATGGGATGCACAGTGTAAAACGTTTACAGGGTAAAATATTTTGTTACAAAAGTTCTATCAACGCCCACAGTTTATGATCGTCACCGCCGTCATGGCAGTCGCCGTCAACGCTGCGTTGCTCGGCCCCGCCGCTCACCCGAGGGCCCACCACTACGGAGGCTATGGCGCTCCGCTGGCGGGCGCATATGCAGACTACGACCCGAACCCCCAGTACACCTTCTCGTACAGCGTGGCTGATGCCTACACCGGCGACACCAAGGACCAGCAAGAGACCCGCAACGGAGACGTCGTCCACGGAAGCTACAGCCTCGTGGAACCCGACGGTAACCGCCGCACCGTCGAGTACACCGCAGATCCCGTCGCCGGGTTCAACGCTGTCGTGCACAACACCCACAAGGCGACCGTCAGCACCGCGGGAGCGTACGCCGCGGGAGGAGGTTACCGCCCCGCACCCGCTGTCGCCGCGGCGTACGCCGCTCCCGCCATCGCCAAGCCGTACGTGGCTGCACCCATCAGACCGTACGCACCCGCACCCATCAGACCATACGCAGCCGCACCCTACGCAGCCGCACCTTACGCAGCCGCACCCTACGCGGCCAGGCCGTATGCCGCACCCGCTTTCTCCGGCGCCCATTACGGAAACGCTTTCGCCTCCACCCACTTCTCCTCCCCGCACGCCGCCTACGCCCACTAAGCGGGGCTCATGCCGCCGCGTCTCTCCCATCGCGATAGGCGCTCGCTTCGCCGGAAGGTGATCGACTCATCGGGGAGAAATCGGCCGGGGAGGGATAAGGGCAAGGAGGCCGAAATCCCTCACGCGTCCACTTCGACTCCCCGCTCAAATCTTCCAAAATCGCATGCTGCATTCTAGCCAGTGCGTTTTTTCCTTCTCTAGAGAGCTCGTTCTGTCAAACCCCTTAATCGCGTTTCACGCTTAAATGCATCTGGAAGAGAAAATCCTGCCCCTTGATCATGTTTGTGAACATTTTTGGGGCTCTCATTGATTCAAGAGGAGAACATGCAGTTTCAGTCAATAGGTTGGCTTCCGGAAGTGATTTGCTGGTGAGGTTCATCACCGGCACAGCATTGTATCAGTGCTCCTAATGGGTTTCCAGTAACAAGGGTAGTGGTGTTTATTGTTGCGGTTGGCTTCATAAAAGTATCTCCGACTGGATCAAGTTACCGTGTGTTTTTCTCAGAGTACAAATTAATAAACCTATATTGTACTGATAACTGAAATAAATTTTTCTTGCATTCAAAAATTATTTGTTTTCATTACTCGTACATACGAGGAGGTAGTTGCAAGGCACGTCTATGTTCCACCATTACAGACCAAGTCCGTCTGATTATTTAGATGTGGTGCCTTTTGAGAGTTAAGCCATCCATCATTCATACCTGCTTATTATTGCTTTTAAAAATTTTTATCAGCAGAGCACGTATGTTAACTATTTATTCCTATCCCATTCCTACATATTTTCAGTTATTCTTTGGTTTTTGTTCCCATTCCTGCTCGTATTAATATAGCTCGTACTTCTTCGTTAAGTTTTTCTAACTATATCTTCTTATTGTGCCCAAATATTGAGTCATTTACGTGTTCATTTATATTAAATTGAAATAATTTATTCTTATTATCATTAATTCATGGTTCCAAGTGATTTCCAAGGCACTTGTTAATCTGGATCCTTTTTGAATGAAAATTCAGTAGGAATGATATGTATTAATCACGACCTTGGAATTCGTTAAGTTCCTTTGAAACTGGAGTTTGCGACTGCGTGTGACTGTGTTGTGATATCCTAGAAATAATATCAAGCGATGCAACGCCTTTGTGTATCAGTTCGCTAACGACGATTGTATTAAAGATAGCTATCTATGCGGGAATATATTCATTAGCAGCAGTAGCTTTAATTGCGATGACAATTTAATATTTAGCAAGCTTGATTACTAACCATTTTTTGCTGTTGAATGAAAGTTTTACCTATTTGCAGAGCATTATTTCTATTTGACTTTCTGAAATTCTTGGCTTGATTTTGGTAATAGACGGAAAGTATTGTTTATCTAGTCCCATGGTTAAAGAAAAATAGATTTTCCCACACGATCTTATGTAAAATGAAATCCTTGTGCCATATTTTCGCTAATTTGCATAATGTATGCACGTTCAGGATTTTATATGAAGCGCGGTACATTAACATCACAATTCCGAGTAAGATATTCATCATATCTCATACGTCATGGGATAATTTAATGATAGTGTCCAGTTCTGTGACTGTGGAGTCTCAATGCCGTTGATTCAAGTAGCGTATATTTGCTGATTTTATTACTCATTCTTATGGGAAAGCGCTTGTGAATCGCATATGGTACAAACACTTTCTTATTCTATGGTTAAAATGATAATTACGCTACAGTGATACCTTTTCCTCAATATAGCAGTCCCTACTACCATCAGGTAATTCCCATTTGGTGGTCACAGCTGAAGGCTAAGTACGTTCGAGGAGCGTACGTTGTCCGTTGCGATTGTTCTTTGCGAGCGAAAATAAACCATTAGAGCATTTAATTCGGTGCCTACCTTTCCCTCCTAATCGTTCCACATAAGACGCCTCGCCCCTCGCTTTCCCCTTGCCTAATCTCCGCCGGCTTTCTTATCGCGTTGCATAATTTGCCTTCTTGTCTGCACTACTTGTCCTACTCTCTCTGCTCTTTTCCTGTCAACTTTCCACATGCTTTCTTCCTCCCCATTTTGTATCGAAGTGTCCATCTGATGGCGTGCTGGTCGTGCGAACGCTATTATTTCGATGTAACTTAATCCGAGTAGTTTCGAATGACATCTTTCCGGGTTGCAATCCGTAGAAGGATTCGTCATCCTGCGCTTTATTGAAAGTATTGCTTCCTTGTGAAATGTGCTGTTGATTCATCTTGACCGATAACATAATTTAATTCAGTTTTAAAAATGGAAGTATTTTTTAATATCATATCGTATTTTTGTCTCTCTCATCCTGGTACCCGATTGGTGTATCACCTTCACTAAACAAAAAATATTTATAACACTCAATTTCTATGCATCTTAATCCCTGACATCAAATAATAAATTCATTTGGCACTCATCAGTCAATGGGTTATGGTATATATTCAACTGATTCAGGGGAGATTTAGTGGAAGTTCGTCGTTATACGGAAAACAAATTTGAGCTTTTCCACCGATTTAAATCTGTAGAAAAGTGCAAATTTGTTTTTCTCATAACGATCTCTTATCGACCTATAAACCTACCGTCGGTCTTACCTCACGTCTTCCCTTGGCCTAAATCACGAGATACTCTAAAATCGGAAAGATAGAGATAGGAAAATCTCTAAAATACATTTATTTTCTCTAAACCTAACATGATATGGAACGGAGTCAATGTAACCCTATTTAAACATTATTGTTTACCCGACCCCAAGAATAATTTATTCCGAGCCACGAACTTACTTTGAAGTTGTAAGACTGGGGGATGCCGCAAGCTGCTCAATCGAAATACTTGCTACCTAATCTAAAGGCTGCACATTGCTATACATTATCATTCTGATGATTGCATACCAGACTACTTTGGGCATCAAATACTTTTCTCCCGTAGCGTAGTCGGACACGTTTTATTCTGACTCCTTTTCGTTCTTGGGATAAGTGGCAAGTTAAATCTTTCTGTTCCACAATGAATCTCTGTAATTTAATTTTCATGTTCTCTCCTTCCGTATTTCGATGAGGCTGACAATGCATTTTCAAGTTCATCGCTGAAAAGATATCCTTCCAATGTAGCAAGAGATTTAATTTGTTACTTAACCTTCGCTCCGTGAGTGATTGGCTTCGATAACAATTATGAAACGCTCCTAAGTTTATCTTAAAATCGTTTTACAACGTTCTAGCTTATCTACTCTGCAAGCGATCTAATTCGGCAATCAATCCAATTTCATGAGGGTCACATATACTAGCCGCGGATTCTAAATGTAGCCTAACGAGCGAAATATAATGGTTCTTTTTAAACTTGCGTCACATTTCCCTAATGCTCTTCTAGTTACTACTAATGTTTTAGTAACTTGCCCACACATACATATGTTTCACCCAGAAGAAGTTGTGAGCGTGGATAACGTCCAAGTATTTAATCGAGTCTGCATCTTCTATTTCGGTGTTACTGATGCAGTAGACGTTCGGGAGGGAACTGCTATTATCTCAATTTGAATTTAATTCTAATTTCCAAGTGTCGCACCAATGTTTTATGGCATGTAAGTCATCAGCTAACGCTAACCTATCCTAAATATTACGGATAACTGTAAACTACTGCATCTTCGGCAAATAAACGTATCTTACTGTTGGCTCGGGAGTTTTTGTCGTAAGGAATAAAACAGGTCTGATAGCCCTTCCCTCGGGGACACCTGAAAAGACTTCCGGTGCATTAGAGCTAACACCGTCTATGAGCACTCTTAGTATCCGGCCTTTCAAAAAGTCTTTAATCATGCTCAGGATATTTTTATCAATGCTATAGGCATCCAGCTTTGGGAGAAATTTACAATGAGGTACTTTGTCGGTAGCTTTTTTTAACATCTAAATCATCTGCGTCCACTGAAACATTGCTCTCTCCTGAACCAAAGACATATGAACAAAAAGTGTAACCAGAGTCTCGCAGGATTAACCCCTTCGAAAACCTTGCTGATTTTTCATCAATAACTCTTGACTATAGAGATAACTATTAAACCAGCAATTATATGTTCCATGACGTGAATGATATGGAAGTGAGAGGGATGGGTCTGTAATCGCTCGATTCCTCGTCTTCTTTTTCTTTCACTAGCCGTTTTCCATTCCTTGGGAACCTTGTGATATACTAGCGATATCTCAAATATGATTTCAAGATACGGCGAAAGTTCCATTAAAATACGAGCGGATATTTGATCGGGCCCGGAGAATTTGTTGTATTAATATTTTCCTGCAAACGCTTTATTCCATTATGTGAAATTTCAGTTTTGGGTATTGGTTTTGGGCTGAAACGATTTGATGAGATATCGTGGAAATTCGGTGAGACATTGTTGAAAGGAGGAGTTTAATAAGTCAGCCTTTTCCAAGTTGCTGGTTAATCTGTCGCCTATATAGTTTTTGAGTGAATTAACTGTGTACTTATTAATTGTATCTAATTAACTGTATACTAATAGGTTTTCGCAGATTTTTCACACTCCCCTTCATGTGTGGGTGTTTTCCTGCTGTGGGTTTTTTTTGTCAAGAATTAAAGTCTTATTCCTTACGTTTTCCCCACAATTCTGCATATCTTTCAACGCTCTTTGTACTCATGCACATTCATTGCAAATTGAATGCCATTTTTTAATTCTTTTTTATGGCATTTAGCACTCAAATGTAATTATATTTTCATTTGAATATTTTTGACGATGAGTGAGATGGAAGAAGAGACTGCTACTGTCTCAATCTCTACCGAATTAAGCCGAATTATTATTATTATACTAATTTCCGTGAACCTCTCGTTCATATGACCAAATTCATTTGGATTCTCTTGTAAATTTTCAGTTAATATTTTCCATTTGAATCCGCTTAACCCTCTCCGAAATTCCTTCTTGGCAATCGCCCTAGATATCTATAAATCAAGAGTTACATCATTCCTTTTGACGCTAGAGATATTGTTCCTATTCAAGTAATTTTCATCTTGGCGTGACATACGAGCCTTTGACGTTTTAATGATTTTTTAACATCCGCCTTGTGCTTGTACAGTTCCGTATTATCTTTTATAAATTTACTGGAAATGAACCTGTTGGCTGCTGAGGGCGCGATATGTAGGATTTGCTTCCACTTACATTGATAGATGAGGGTATAGATCACCTGATGTCAGTGATGGGAAGTGGATTTCCCTGTGCTGCTTATGGTGTGCCAGGTAGATTTGGTACCCGAAAAATCACACAATTTTGGTGAAGCGGATGGTGCCCTCATGTGTCAACCGGAATGGAAACAAGGTCCTTCAATCAGTAGCCCAGTGCTCTGCCCACTAGACTAAAACGCCACTTCTGAGTGTGTGTGTTCGTATTTAAAATTCGTATTAAAATTTCTTTTTCCTTTTTTCTTTTTGAAGCCCAAGATAAATTATTCCTATCAAAATCCCCTCGTATATCTGTTACGTTGGCTGTTTACCGAATTCCTTTCGGGGTGTAATTTTTACTGATTGTAGGTGCCGTTTTAATTTCTTATTAGTTAAATATTATTACGTGCAGACTTCCCCGTAACCCAGAACTGTTCTTCTTACCGACTTGCCAGTCATCAAATAAAGGAGAACTGGATGATAGAGCCTCGAATCGAGCATCCTTGGACTGGCTCAGCGAGAAAAATCTGTATTCTTCAAAGTACTTAAATATAGGTTCATATCTATTATCTGCCGCGAAAACTACATGCTACTACCAACTATTTCAGTCTTTTCGTGAGGTGAAATGTAATATGGTTATATTTTCAACTTGAGCGGGACGCCCCATTCCCCTCCTCGTAGTGTTCTTTCGAAGTGCTTTACTTGAAAGGAATGTCGTTCTCGAAGTTAGTAAAGGATTCGAATACATTTATATGTGTTGCATCACTCGTTAGCGAGCGAGCTAGGCGTGGGGCTGCGACGTCAGGAGTCCATCCACGATTCCTTCGCCGACCTTGCAACGGCCGATTGACCGTTGATTGAGCCCGTCGAAAGCGATTCCTTTCTCCTCTGATCACCCGCGTGCAGCTATTCCCTTTCAACTTTTTCATATCGGGGCACCGTTTAAGTCATTTTATCCTCTCGTTCGGCTACCCACTGACAAAATTCATTTATGTGACTTTCTGCTTAGGCTCCAGTTATATCCTTATTTTTAATAAATCGACCTAACTTAGCTGTTATTAGGGGAAGCAAACGTCGGTTGAATCCAGCCCGTCCCGTACTAGATGGCGTTAAGAGGTCCAATATCAGATACTATCCTATCAAACCTTATCGGATGGATAAGGGCTTCGTTTGAAATGAACTGTCCACTAGTCACCACAAGTGGATTTTTTAATCTTGGACAGCCCAAGTTGGAATCGGAATTTCACCTAAAAATACGTCAAAGTTGCCCCTCGTATCCGAGCCTACGGTATGAAAAGTTATCAATGTCCTGAACTTAATATTATATCTCATGGATGGAGTCACTGAAATCATGGTGAAATGTAACGTTACCCCTTGCGGTTATCGTCGACACCATCACTGAGCAGTGTTTTTGTGCGATTTACGGCAGGAGCGTGCGACCTTTATCGCTTTATGGGTCACTTAAGCATTAAAGGAGGGAGTGGAGTGATCTGGGTGAGAAGTTGCATACACCATCGTTTGAAGACCTCACTTGGCCCTCGATCACGGCTTGTAAATCTTCAGAAAATTCATGTAAGAGAGCAAAAATGAGCAAAGCGTGTCAATCGTGACGGAGGGCTCACGAATTTTGGCGTTTTTCTTCTGGAACATTCATGAAACGTTGAATTTTTTTACTTTCTCTACAAATTTCTGCGCCGAAGACGTAATTAAATTTTTTCGATTCCGCTATAGATATTTCAGAAGGTGCAATTATTACAGGTGGCCATATTAAACCAAAGTTTTCCGGCTAACCCAAGGAAGTATTGTGAGAAGTTAATAAATAATCCATCCAAATAAATTTCTCTTACCTCGATCCTCGCGGTATATGGTTTCATATTGGCTTTATGTTGTAGTATACTCATTAGCTAACCTACATATTAGTTTGATATCAATCGCAGGAGCCTTTAATAATGGTTGTAGAAAGCTCGTCATCGGTGCTACACATTAGTTAAATTAATAAGGTTGGAAATATCGTACTGCGGTGGCAAGCCTTATCATTTTTAATGAAATATGGCATAGGATGAACTAGTCTTGCCTCCCATTTATCGGTAGGACTACTGCAATTGTAAATACTGAATAAGCGGTCTAAGTGTTTAATAGTTGCATCTCTCGAGGCACGAAAACATAAGGGAACATTTTACCGTCACTTAAATGTCTCCTAGCCCTCGGCGATTTAAGATAGACATATCCTTTTGATAAATGTAGTTCATCATCCCTTTCTTGAATCTGCGCTTCACTAAATGTACTTTAAATAAGCCTACTGGATACTTCTACATTGTGGTCTAATGTAGATGAAACGTTGACGATTACCGTCATAGTTGACCAATCATCCGAGTGCCTTCACATGTGCGATAGTACAATATCTGTATCGAGGCGGCAATATTCAGTGTCATTTTAATTCCGCAGAGTCCTCTTACCACTCTAGTGGTATCTCGAATACGAGAAGGCTGCTTGTATCATATTTCAAGTAGCCTTCTCTTGTTCGAGATGCAAGTATATGTTAATCGTTTTTTAATTTGAATTTTTTGCGGCGGTGGGTGTAATTTTGTGAAAAGAATTATTATGACCTGGAAATAGTTTGGCCCTCAAATAAAAATGTACCCATCAACGCCTAACTAGTAAACAAAGAAATGCATCACTTGTTGAGTCCAAATGGCATTTCAGAATGTAAATAAAACAGTTTCTGGCGTCACTTGGTGGAAATTCTTCATATTGAAATTAAATTAAAGCACTTCGCTTTTCCACATGAAAAACTTGTATTTGCGACCTAGGTTTCGTTATGGTATAACATCATCAGGTGATGATGATCTTATGCCATAACGAAACCTGGGTCGTAAATAAAAGTTTTTATGTGGAAAAGCGAAGTGTTTTAAATTTAATTTCAATTTCAGGATGTGATAAAATTAAGATTATGGAAACAAGCGCATAGAATATGAAGATTACGCGAGGAACTTGGCATACCCCGGTATATATGTATGTAAATAGGAATAGTGAACTTCACGAAACTTGAGATAATGATTGGTAAATGATGACTACGGTCCAATATTTTACATCCATGACCTCCTTTATTCTTCTCTAAGAACAACACGGTAATTCAAAATCTAAAAAAAATGTCTTAATTCAGCTTCATTAATTTATTTTTCAATCTTTGTAAATCATTCTCATTGTAAATTTTGAATTTTTTCATGTCTCGCCATTCCTTCATGTTTGATAAGTTATCAACGATAGATATTTTCTCTATGTTTACCGCATTAGTGGCCCACTCTTAAGGGCTTCATTGGAAAGTTAAACTTTTCTAACAATTTCCCCGGGGTCGGGGTATTCCCGCCTCTACAGTGCGCCGTTCTGTGGCGATTCACGTCGACACCTGACCGCGACGAATAGTATTTCCCATTCATTCGGACACTGACACCACATCGCAGCGAATGGATCGGCGACCGGGCGTGCCGTCCGTCCGCAAACCGCTCACTCCTCCCCCGCGGGAATTGGATTATTCCCCGTGGCAGCGGTTTTACAATTAACTCTCCACCACGCACACCTCCTCGTCCCACTCACCCATCCATCCATCTACATTTCTCTTGCCTCGAGCCCCGTGGTATCCGACTGGAGTCCAGTCGCGTGTCGTGGAAACGAGGGCGGTGTTTTATGACGGCCATGTCTCCTCGGTCCTCTCTGGGGCCGAGACTGCAACCCACCGTCGCTGCCGAATTCTTAAGTCCTTCTTACATGGCGTGATCAAAACGAGAGGCTCAACTCTTGTCCCTCCATCCGCCAGAGGGCAAGCGCTGACACAATTTGGTCGTAAATGGATCGATAAAATTTCTTGGAGGGGGTGTCAAAGTGAGCACACGCCTCTGCGTACGGAGAAAATCTTACGGGCATTGTGGCATTAAGACTGGAATAATAAAGCTTTTTTCCTAACGATCATGCAAGGCTGCGCAAGAGTTTTTTTTATAATAGCCGAATGATTTCTTTCCTGATTAATTCATTACCCGGTGTCCGCGTTCGGTTGTTGTATACCCTGCCGCCTAATAACAGTAACTGCACGATTTCGCTTCTTTTGAAGACTGTGGCGAATTGTACGGGAGTGGAGGGTGTTTTTCTCTCTGTGTGATTGCTGGAATGCGGCTCGAGAATTCATAAGAAATGTCGGAGTTGTGGCGAGACGAGAGACTTGGGCCTTCCATTGTCCAAAGACAATTTTGTTAACCATCGTATTCGCTAAACTCTTTCTTTGTGATCTCAAATGGGAAAAATTAAGGGAGTTCGCTTTCTTGTTTTATTTCCCCAATTATGTTCATGGGCCTTTCGCTTCCTTTCGTTTGAAATTGCATTTGACGTGATGGTGGACGTAACATCACATTGCCTGCTCGATTGAGAATCATTATCTGCTCCCAGCTTACGTTTTGCCGAGTTTGACGATCAAAAGTCGACATTTCGTGCGCAATCTGGGGCGAAAATAAAATTTCCTTTCTCCTTAGGTTTTTTGGTATTTACCATTTATGTATTAATTAAGGTCAAAATTTAAAATTATCCACTATCATAAACTGGAATTACGCTTATTTTTGGAAGTTGTTTGGAAACTTCCTTGTAAATTTTCAAAAGTTTGGCATTATCATTTTTTAATTTCTTTCGAAATCACGCCTTCAGATAAATTATTTTTTAAAGTTGACTTTTACTTTCGGAAATCGGACTGATCCAATTTTTGTAATTATAAAAGGCACGAGTAGGTTGGAATGTATATTTGGTGGCTTCCATTTTGCTATCAATTTCTTTCTAATAAATGTAATGGCCAAACAACAAAGAGTTAGATGAAAATTTGACGAAACCCTGGTCGCACTTGGCAATAAAAATTACTTGGAAAGAAATTTTTCTCATTCACTTCTAATTTATCTTATTTAAATTTGTATAAAAAACCCATTTTCGAAAAAATATGATGATAGTATTCCTTAACTCATTCATGCAAATAATTTTTCCTGGATAGTTTCTGCTTTTCGCGTATTTTTTTCTATTTTTTGAGTTTAGGAAACTTGAAGTAATTTAATAGAAGTCGTGCGAAACGATACTGCACTTCGTTCTTTTTCCCATTTTGACCATTCATTTTCTGTTACAGCCCATACTCAGATTGTACAGTACAGACCTGTATACTCGTATATTGTGTCCCTTAATGAGTTCTCGAGTTGCCACTTCCCCATCATCTTTGTGCTTTGAAGAGTGGACCCAACTATCGGCAAAATATTTATTATTACTAACATCTTTTATTCAAAAAAGAATTTCGATGTTAATAGTGCCGGCTTTTATCTTTTCCTAATCTCCATTTGAACTGTGCGGTGAAAGGTGATTCATTCCAATCGGTCGTTGCACCTTTCGAGTCCGTAGTAAAACCTGCTTACATGGCCTAAGGGGGTGGAAACGTTTGGGCCTGCTTGAGCTGAGTTGTTGCGAGCTTCGACTATTCCGTAATTCATCCAATTCGTGGACGTCCTCTTCTTTTCTTTTATAGATATTTTCATTACGTAATAGCAATGTGTTCCGGCATGTTTATTTGAAAATTACGACATTATTCCGCTTTCTTTAATCATTTGTGCCGATATACTTTCTGCTTAGGAAATGTTGGCGAACAGCATCAGAATTGACATGCACCATCTGTTTCTCGTGGAAGTGCATTAATTTTCAAGGTACCTTTATTCGTGATCCCCATCAGTCAATTTCAGGAGAAGTTCAATCTACTGGGTTCACTGTAAAGATTTCATTTGAATTTTGGAAGAGTTTAGTGAGAGATATGAAAGTATCAAAAGTATGTGTGAAGTATTGGTGAAGAACCATCTTTCGTAATCGACTGAACTCTAAAATTTGTTATTTTTCTAATGGTTCTCTTCGCACGCATCTTCTTCCATGCTAGTACCACTGTTTCTTTCTCTGTGAAACGAATATGAATTATGTAACTCATTATTTTCCTGGAATCTTATTAAATGAAGAGATGGGAAACCGAGAGAACTAGTTCTCTCGAGAAATTGTTATGCGTAGATGTTCGTTGCATTACTTTCAAGAACATGGTTACCTGTACTTGATGGGAATTTCTTTCAGTTACCACTGTTTTGTAAGCTGGCATAAACATGCTTACTGCGGGCATCATTTAAGCTCAGCCATTGTTTTGCGACGCCACTGAACTAAGATTTTATTACCCTTCAGTTATTTCAAAAGGTCCTTAGTTGCGTTTCAGCAGATTGCAGCAGATAAAATGAAGATAATCATCAGCAAGAAAAGTTATGAAGAGGATACGTTTAATGCATAGTGGCTAGTGCGCTAGTAGCTTCCCACTCCGAGAGCTCCGGTTTGAATCCTGGAGGTGCCATGATTTTCCAGTGGTATTCCGATCCCAACGTGGGGTGCTATGTGGAGAGCAATTCAAATGAAGTACGCCATCCGTCGGATGGGACATTAAATTGTGGACCCCTTGACGCCTTTCGTTGTATAGGCTAATGCCAACGCCGGGTTTCTCTCCACCTTTCCTTCTCTCATTTCCTGCAAATCCTCCCTCTCCCAATTTGCCTACCTATCTCTAATAGCGCAAATTACCTCAGCCGTCAGTCGCCTCCCCTAATTACTATTATTAATTGAAAATGCAGCATCCTAGAGCCTTACTACTACTCTTCCTTCTATAAGTGCTTAATGTAAAATCTTTTAATCGGTTTACTACCGATGGGAAAAAATATAGTATGGGTATTCATATATTGTAGAATTGTGTATGATTTTTCACAGCATCGAAAATTGGTCTTAATTCAGCTTGATTAATTTATTATGCAATCTTTCTAAATCATCCTCATTGTAAATTTTGAATTTCTTAATGTCTGGCCATTCCTTTAAGTTTGATAAATCATCAACGATAGGTATTCTTAAGAAAACTTCGAGCATAATGTCAGCGTCATTCTCTACTATCCTCTTATCATAAAAATATATGAACAGTAGAATGCAAGATTGTTTTAAAGAACTTTTGTGTGAATATGTGAATTTCCAAATGAACGTTTGTTTTATTCTTCGCAAACAGTAATCTTTTTGTAATTCTTCTAAATTATTAGTCCATTGTTCCGCTTTATAAATGATTTCATGGTTGCCTGAAAATGTTATGAAGACATTTGCAGCTAATTTTAATCGTTTTTTTATTCAAAGTATTTTTCTTTATAGATATTATTTCCTACGTACGACTTACACGTATCGAATTTTGAAAGTTCTTCGTTTCTGTTTTTCTTTGCATCTCATGATTTTAAAACTAATAGTCAGGAGTTTTTAGGTGGCTATTTTTTTTAGGTTTATAAGGAAAATATGTTAATGAACATGCTCGGGCATGGTGAACACCCAAATTTCTATTTCTGAAAACACGGGATGGGGATTACGCAACTATTCTTTTCCGATCTTGTCAATTCTTTCGTAATTCCCTACTATCATATTCCGGGCAGTGTTGCCTCAAATAAGGCTAGCCATTCCTTCCCCGAAATCGTCTCCAAAAATTTAACGAAAGTGCGACTCTTATTGCGAAAGCAAGTAATGGTCGCGTTCCGAATATTCACCTGCGGCGGCGCACGCCCACTGCCGTAATGTGTTTTTGGACTCGCGCCGGAAACTTCCGAGCTCCCATTTCAATGCTCTAACATTTCCATCGCGGCTTTTTCGGACTTCTCACAGCGGCACAAAAATCGGCGTTCGCCGCTCCCAGGGCGCGCTCGCGGGTTGGAGGCACGTGGAATCTGCTTCCACCACCTTCCCCCGTCACCTTATCCTCCCCCACGCGACTGCACGGCAGCCTCAGCTCCCCTTGGAACCTCCGCCAAATTTCACCTGGACGATCCCCACCACTCAGACCGACGTCTCCCCGTCACGAAAAAGATTCGAAGAAAAAAAATAACGAAATCAGTGTCGCAAAAGTCGCTTGGAATCTCCTCAGCTTTTATTTTCTGCGCACTTTGGTGGCGACACGTCCTCCCGCGAAGAAGAAGAAAAGGAAGCAAGTGAATGGCGAGGCATTGGTGGCGTCAATGGGGATTCTCTCACGCGGTGTCGCGGGGTAGGTTGAGATTTCATGGGGGGAGAGGGGAGCCTCACTCACGCGAGTTTCATGGGCACTGAAAAATCGCGAATTCCCATGGCAGACTAGAGTTAGAAGAAATCTCTCCCGGTCCTCCAATCGACCATCGCCTCCTCCTCATCCCGCCCCCTCTCCACCTCCGCGCGAACATCATCCGCTCTGTCAGCCCCCCCCCTCTACCTCTCCCCCTCTCTTTCTCCACATCCACCTTTGTTTTTCCTGTCAACGTTTTTACGATATCCGCCAAGTCTCGAGTCACGACGAGAGGTGGGCGGACCATCTCCTACCTAGAAGGAATTTTTGCCTGGAAACGGGTTCAGCGGGTGTTTCGTAAACTGGCGTGACACCCTCATTTGGCTTTATCTTCGGGACCGCCCGATTGTGTACTTTTTGACACCCATTGTTTCAAATGCCTAATTCTTGGCGAAGTGGTTTTTTAGAATGAATTTCAGGAAGTGCATCTCATAAATTTGAGTCACACTTAACTAACTTATCTCTACTAGACATTCAGAGATACTATGACAACGACAACTGTGGTGAATACTAACATCAACAGACGTTTTACAAACAGGCATGGGCTGTGTAATGTGAATTGACGAAGTGTTCATTTCAAAATGAAAGGTTGATTCCTACAAAGGAAATTTATCGTGCGACCAGAGTGTATTGCACCCGAATGCCTTCAAATACCTGGATGGACTAAATTATTCTGATATGTAGTATTACTCACCATCGATAGTACTTCTAATAAAAGAGAATTGAGCTGTGAGCTCTAGTTATATCACATAGTGGAAATAATAATTATTATTACAATCTGCTTTCATTAATATTTTATGATTTTTTTTACTCGAGCTTTGTTAACCTTTTTCGACACATAAAATTGGTGTCACATATGTTATCGGCATATGAACTAGCCTTCAAATTATTCTATAGTATTTTTATTAATAATATTCAGTAATTATAGTTACGCGTAGTAATACTTATGATAGCAACAGGAAGAAATATTTACCAGTCAGTTCAGTAGCCCAGGAAGGGGAAATAAATTAGTCATGTTGTTTAAATCCTCATTAATGATTCGCCGGCGGCAACAGAAGCCGGGGTTAAATTTAACGGGAAAAAATCGGTATTTTGTCATCCTCTCCCATGTGCGCGAAAGGTTTTAGCAATTCATCTCTTCTCCTTTCGAAAACGGCATTGATTCCAGTTCCTTATTCACCAGCGTCCTCGATATGCCCTTCCTGTCCACTATTGCTTTTAAGATAGCCGCAATCATCCGACGGTACCTTCGCCGTCTTTTAGTTAACTAATGGTATATAATAGGAAGGTAAATAATTTATTCCCTTTGAGATAGGTATGGGGAAGATCCTTTTGAGACAGATCACCGAGAACACTTTTATGCCGCTTTGAAACTGGAGGCGAGAGCAGTCCGTTCTCGTCTTTATTGCCCCGAAGAACCCATTGCTGTCACCTTAAGTTTTAAAATATGCCAATCACTTCCCCGAGGCGGAAGATATATTCTCCGGGATATTAATGGCGTGATGAGGAAGAATCCTGGTCGCTCAAGCTTCAATCTTTGCCAAGTATTAGCGAGTGTTATGAGTCTATATTTCTTACATCCGCGAAACCTAGATATCTTAAAAGTATTTAATAAAAAAAAGTGCTTAGGTTTTTCCCTTTTTAAAGTAAATGAATCGTAAGGAATTCGTACCAATACTCTGATTACTGTGACTGATACATGATTCTGATGCGTTTGATAAAACTATGGCTTTTCGTTTTGCTTAAGGTATCAGAAAAATGAACACTCTTTCATTAATCAGATAGTTAATCTTAAATATAGTGAAATAAAAGTTATTTTATTACTTTGGCTCCCAGTAGGAAGCATTCCGAATGGTTAATTTGGATTCAGCAGTCGCACTTAAATTCAGTGCAAGCTTGCATTTGGACGGCCAATGTTGCATCGTAATTGTATACCTGAAACGCCACGGGTACATCAACACACACAAATTATTTCAGTCTTCTGAGAGAAATGTGTTAAAAACTTGATAAACAAGTACAAATGAAAATATTACAAATTTTAAAGGCAGAGAGACATTTCGGATGAAGTTCACAGTCAAGGTATGTTGGAGCAGCGTCAGAATACCTAAGCGCTTTCAAATAGTTGAAGTTAAGAGAGTCGTAGTTTGTGGAGGTATCAGGTAAGTGAGATTCATCCTGATATTGACTGTAATCCTGTAATTTTGACAATTTCTAAGTTAGACACATCCTGTAATTTTAAACATGGCATAATTTTTTAATTTTTATAGAATGAAGCTCAAATTCTGAATTATTGTGCGAAAATGTGCGCACTCTAGTATGCATATTTGATTTATATTCATGGGAAAAGACTTTATTGCTAAATGCGGATTTTAGTTTAAATTTCTGGAGTAACATTTCATGGGTTAATATTTATTACATGAGTTCGCAGTTTTTACAGTTTTTATAGATTTTAACGTAAAGCCCTTCCTCAAAAATATTTATTTAATTTTGAAGCCTCGCTTCTATAAACTGCTTGGATTTTGTTTAGTAATTGCATTCAATTTCCATTGCAAATTTCGCTTATTCATCCAGCGTGGCCAAATCTTAATTGCGATCGTCAACACAGGTAAATCTTATTCCTTCAGAGAATGATTGCGGTAAATTTGCATCGTTCACCATCTGGCACTTCTTAGGATAATCCCGAAGGCCCCTTGTATGGCATAAACGATTCAGATGTTTGCCGTGAAAATAGTTGTCAAGAGATGTGAGAGTATTTACTGGTAAAGGACGATTCCCGTATTCATTCTTGAATAATTTTTTAATATTTTTCTTATTGAATGAAATATTTGATTTATTTATTATTAATTATTTTCATAATTTAAATTTATTTCTCAAAGTATTTTAACTTTGGCACAGTGCTTGTTTCGTTTTTTCACCGTTATTACTTACACCTAGAAAACCTTAAAGCTAAGTTATATGTTTTAATATGTAGTATATATATATATATATATTACTTTATTACTACTATATCTTCAGAGGAAGACGGATTGTTTCCGTCGAAATATCAAGAAATAACGTGTGAGTGTTCTTCTTTTTTTGTGTTTCTATATTGTGTGTTACTGTGTATTGTACTATATATATATATATATATATATATATATATATATATATATATATATATATATAGATAGATACCCATATGTATGTATGTGTGTGTGTATGATGTATAAAATTAAGCACTGGTGGACACAGACAAAAACACAGAAATACCCAAAAAAGAAAAGAAACTCACTAGGTTTCGAATTTTCGGTGGTCCAAGCCACCTTTCTCAAGGAAGGGACGGACAGAACTGACTAGTGCTAACTATTCTAATATATATATATATATATATATATATATATATATATATATATATATATATATATATATATATATATATAGATATAGATATAGATATATAGATATAGAAATATATACATATATATAAATATATATAATATATATCTATAAGTTTATACATATAATACATATAAATATATAAGTTACCATTAATAATTATTATGTAATATATACTTGTAAGTATGCAAATTCCAATGTTTTTTTTATATTTTTCCGGTAACACTTAGTTTTCCTTCTATAAAATGTCTTTTATTCCGTATTGTTTGTGTGTTTCCGCATCATTTGGAGATTTGGCATAGTGCCTGAACGAATACGACATGCATGCAGCAATGGGTGGGCCGGAAGAAAATGTTTTAAGTATTCAGTTGGATGGCAGCAGGCGGCATCTCACATGCTGTGAAACCGCAATCTAATCGAATCGTTTTCTCAGGAAGCGGTAATTTCGAGTCATTTTTAATAGCGTTTGAAACGGACGGTCACAAAAAAGACCGTGGAAACTGTCTTTTTTTATTGGTTATAACGAGAAATTTTATTTTCGTTTGTCTGCTAGTGTTGTGGAGGGATCTGGGACTTTCGGGTGAAATTTAGGCCTCCTGGGATGGAGTGTTTTTTGTTCCTCATTGTAGACTTCGGCATTTGAGCCAAGTTGCTTATTAGTGACCACGTGAGAAAGTGGGCTCGTGCAAAAAGTTTGACTTTTTTGCTTGTCTTTGTTCTACCATATGGCGTGATCCTTGGATTTATTATCGCGTTAACGTCCGCTAGGGATAGAAGTGCACTTTGTTAATCATCTTATTGTGCCATTTTCTTGGTAATGTAAAAGAAAAAATATTAATTTATATTTAAATATTCAATGAATCATTCATCATCGGCTGCACAGATTTGGCCAACCTTTTCCTCCGATGTTCCTTAATCGGGCATCCGTTCTTCACTGCCAAGGCCTTCGCCGTGCATTCGGATGAGATGTTCCGCGTTCCATTTGAATCTTCTCTCATATCTCACAGCGGTCTTTGTCAAGGCCTCGCAGAGTGTGTATCAGTGGCGAATTCCCATTTTTAAGACACTCAAATCATCGTGAAATGTGTCATAAGTGTCATAAGATGAGAGGAGGCATTTAAGAAGATGAGTTCGTTTGATTCCTTGATACAATCCACGAAAAAATTGTTGACAGTAATATTTCGGGTAATAGCAATAAACTTTCTGGAAGTTTCTTTGGCTTGTAAGAGACCTTAAGATTCTTCCCATTGATTTCCTTATGTTTTTGTTGATTATATAATGTATTCATCGCTGCATGATGCTGTTAAACATCACTTTTTCCATTGCTTTTCATTCCAGATATAAAGGTAAATGCGAAGAAAATATACTTGGGAATTGGAGTGTATGAATATAATATTTTTTTATTACGCATTCTCGCGTATCGTTTAATTAGTATGCCGTAGCCCAATTCTTCCGCTAGTTATTATTCAATTAATTTTCTTGATAAGGAGAGGAAAAAGTGATTACTGAATTGTTGAAAAACGTATAAGAATATTTGGCATCCGTATATCGTTTTACATTTTCAACATCCGTGAGCTCACTTTGTCACAATCGTGACTCATATCGCAGTGCATCTGACAATTAAGAGAAGTGCGTCACCAGGAATTCCATCCCTAGCTTCAATCTCCAAATGTTCTTCTACCCATACCTCTTATCGACCAGGCGAATTAGTTTTAGTTAAATATTCAGGGAGGACCTCAAGTGTAGATAGTGCTCCATAAACTCGGTGCTAAAATTTATCCTGCTGTATGAAGAAGGCATTTGAAATATAAATTATAATTTTCTTGAAGGATTCGTGGCCTCTTCTCTCCTGATAAAATGGGTGATTCCGCCTTTCTTTCCTGCCTTTTATTCCTACCTTCCTTTCCATTTTCACTTACGACTCCGGAAATTTTGAATTTACCTTCCCTCCTTCTCGCTTCCAGACTGATGGTTTAAATTTCAATCGCTTAGATATTTCACATTTTCCCTGCCATTGTCTCTAGACGTTAGTATCCGATCAGCCGTTGCGATCCCAGCAGAGAAAGACATTTTAAACGACGATCAATCGCTCATTTGAGGAGCGGGCTCAAATAAAGGTTCACATCTGGACGTTTTCCCACTCCGAACCGTTTCCATTCTCATTCATCCTCTCACAGCCAAACACATCATCATCATCAATCGCACCTTCCCCACACCTCCGCCGAGATCTCGCCTGTGCTCACGCACTTTCAGTCACGCCCCCTCGCATATCCACCGTCCAAACTCCTTTCACTGCCTCATTACACTCCCAACCCCCTTCCGTCCATCCATCCTATAATCGTCCTACTTCCTCCCTCTGCTTTCCTCCGCCGCCCCACCCCATTCAACTCTCCGCGGTGTTTCACTGGGGCCACCGTCCTCCACTCCCCCGTCACTCATTCCACCGTTGCCGACCGCGTCCAGGGGATGGGAGGAAAGGGGGGAAAGAATTGAGGGTGGACTGCGGGCGGCACGAGAAATAGTTCGCGTACGCCGCGCTGCTCCTCCCGCCCGGCCACCTCCCGTCCTTCCCATCCCCTTGTCCCCCGACCCCCGGCGGACCATTCACCAAAGCGACGCTTGCAGGACTTCCCCATTTCTCCCACCCACAGTCACCCATCCCCCCGTGGAATTTCCCACCCCCGCGTTCGTCACTTCCTCCTCCGTCGTCTCACACCCCCATCCCACCCCTTCTTCAGAGACGAGAGACCGCCTTATCCGCTACTAGAGTTCTGCTTGTTTATTTTTTTAAAGCTTTTTTCGTCTTATTGGGTCACATGTGAGAGCAGTTCCTCCGCTAATCCTGGGTCTCGTGCCCCGAAGGCCCGTGGCCGCAATGTCGGAAGGTTCTTGTATAAAAGCGAGAGTCACCCCCAGGAGAACTATCACTCATCAACCGGAGAGCAAGCGAGGAAGTAAGGAGGAAGCCGACTGTTGAGTAGAGTAAACTGTTGCAATGGCTTTCGTCAAAGTAAGTGGTTTCTGCGGGCCCTGTGGATTATCTACGACCAATAATTTCGATTCAGAGCGATAAAATGGGTTGCGAATCTAGGGATTTAGTGTCAATAGGCGGAAGGGGTTGATCCTTTGGAAACTTCCCCAGATGTGTGCAATGGTGATACGGATTATCAAACTTCAGTTTTGTTTTCGTGAATCTCAATCTGTAATATCGCAAGGGTAACTTAAAGTAGCGTCCAGTAGAAACTTACTTATTTAATTGTAGCTTCAGAATCAGTTACTCTTCGTGATCATTGTGTAAATTATCCATCTATTAAAGTTTTCTACCATTAATATTTTCAGTTCAAATTTTCCAGCATGGTTAAGTGTTATCTTAAATAAAAGTCAAAAAATTATCACATTAACCGAATCAATTCTAACGTCTAAAAAGGTCTACAAAAATTAGTGATTCGCTCATATGAAACTTGCTTCCTATTAGGTGTTGACCTTCGTTGCCCTAGTGGCCCTCACTCAAGCTGTCCAAGTCCCCATCCACCACGGAGGATTCGCAGCATACGCACCCCGGGCGTACGCCGCGCCCGCCTTTGCCCACGCCGCCGCCCCCATCGCCTACGCAGCACCTGCATACGCCCACGCCGCACCCGCATTCGCCCACGCCGCACCCGCATTCGCCCATGCCGCTCCAGTTGTCGCACACGCCGCACCCGTAGCCTACGCCGCCCCTATTGCCAAGACCGTGGCCTACGCTGCCCCGGTCGCTAAGGCCGTTGTTCAAGAGCCGTACTCCGTCCCCCAATACTCCTTCTCTTATGGAGTATCCGACGCTCACACCGGAGACCAGAAGAGTCAACATGAGACTCGCCACGGAGATGTCGTCCAGGGAGCTTACAGCCTTGTGGAACCCGATGGCACCCATCGCACTGTGGAATACACCGCCGATGCCATTAACGGATTCAATGCTGTGGTTCACCGTCAGCCAGCGGTCGTCAAGGCTGCCGTCGCCGCACCCGTCGCATATGCCGCACCTATCGCAAAGGTTGCTTACGCAGCTCCTGTGGCGAAAGTTGCCTATGCAGCTCCGGCCATCGCCAAGGTCGCCGCGCCCCTAGCTTACGCTCCCGCCAGGGCGTACGCCGCACCCGCACATTTCGCAGCTCCCGCTCACTACGCTGCAGCCCCCGCCTACTACCATTAAACATCCCCACACATCGTAACTTAATGTCCATGCATTTGACCATTGCATGGAGTGAATTGTAAAGTAAACCATTGCCATTCTTCTCGCTATTTCGTCACCGCTCCTTTAAGAGTATAAGGAGTATAGCTCATTGCATTGTACCTCAGGTTTTCGTAACCTGAATGAGCTACCCATGAGAGATCCCTGAAATTGATGTGATTTGAACTTCATGAACTTGAGCCCAACGGGCCGTGTCACATGGTCGTTGAAGGCTAGGCTTGAAGAAGTTGAGATTATGTGATCTCCAAGACGTGTGGAGATGCTTACGTCTGTACTCATCTCACCCTTCCATTGTTTACCTCCTTGTACATTTTCCCCTACGTGCCACCAAAGGGCTTTATGTTTAAAGTCCAATTTATGTATTTATCTTTCGAAATAAAGAAATTATATGAAATCTGTTTCTATTTTTTTAAAAAAAAGGTGCTATCCAATCATGCATAAAAAGACATTCTGAAATATGCATTCGAACATTCGCGCGTTGTAATCTCTTATTTAAGTTTTAGGACACTTCCATCGCTTTCGATATTTTTTTACATAAAAAATCTAGAAATTAAAACTTTCCACATGTTTACTGGTGATCATAATTGAGTCGTAATTTTATCAGTATTTTTCGAGAAAAGTATTTGGATTTTAGGATGATTTTAGTAAATTATTTCGTGTCGTGTTTTTGAAAAGTAGCTTATTATTTTTCATTAGGGGTGCTTCTTTGACTGCGCTATTATTCATGTAGTCATTTGTTGAGCTTTTCATCTACATAATATTCCGGGAAGGTCGCGCATTTATGAAATTTTTGCTGCTTTTTATTCTTTTTCGGTAATGGTTAATTTAAATCCCTGCGTTAATTTTATAACGTCTCTTATTCCATTACGTCTACGTTTCCCATCACTGAGAGAAGGCTATTCCACTGTGTAAGGATATAAATCTTTGACACTTCGTCTGTTCTCGCCACACAGCCCCGCCTCCATCCACTTCTCCTTCCCTTATCGTTTCTCCTAAATCTTTAGTTCATTGTTCTCTGCCCGAACCGTTTTTTTGGTTCTTTATATGGAAACTATCTCGATCTCTCGTTATTTTTTTTATCCTCTCTCGCCCGTCTCCCGTTATGAGCACCCATTGCGAAACGTGTCAACAAAATGAGCGTCCTTCCTTAAAATTTTCATGCTCCCGCTTTCCACTCCTGCGACGCCTTCACCACCGTTACACCAACCAGCGTCCCCGCTCTCCCCGCAATCCTTCCCGTGCCGCGGGATGCATTTCCCATGCTCCGCACGCCCTACAGTCTGTACAAGGGGGGAGGGAGAGTATCTCGCTCTCTTGCCGCCAACGTGCGTGGGTCACGTCCTCCCTCTCCTTCCTTACTCGTAGAAAACCCTCTGCCGTCCACCCCTCCCCCCGATGTCCCGTCCGCTTCCCGCTGAGCCCCTGGGGCGCGTGCCCGCGTGGTGAAATGAGGCGGAGTCGTCGGTTGCATCGTGGGAGGAAGTGAAAGGCCTTTCGCTTTCCACGGAGGGATACGCGACGGTGTGGTGATGACGAAATCTTAATTCTCGCTCTCCTTTTATGCAGTCGCATTGATAAATATATCATGGTTTGTTTTCTTCCTGCCTCCTTTCCTATCTCCCGCTTCTGAGATCTCACCTCGTTTTTGTTGCTCACAACTTTTACTTTCGGACTCATTGTGACGATGGAGTCTAAATATAGCGGGGACCCTTTTGTTCACTTGGAGGTTCGACGAGCCTATCTCCGTCTCCCTCCCCTTAAGGACGTATCATAAAGGCCTCAAGGAACAACTGGGGGACGGATGTTTGATTTGTACCCGTGCGGCTTCTTTACGTTCTCCAGTCCTTAACACTTCAGAGATGGCGTCGCTGTGAAAATACGATTGGCATTGTATGCAGACATTTTATCATAGTTGTACAATAAAGTTTGTTTTCCAGAAATAGTAAGCGTTCAACTGTTGCTACATGATATTGTTTGAAAAATTTATTATCAATTAACAAAAGTGAAATTAATGGAGTCATGGAGCGGAAATTATACTACAGATTTGGTGGAAACCTAATTTTCTTAATGCCATTCCGGATGAGTATAGATCGATAGGGTCGGAATATATCGGTCCCTTGAAGTCATTGATTTCTTTAGAAATTAATAGTTAAACATTTAAGGTATTATCAAAATTTCCCAACTCTTTAAATCTTTACTTAGATGTTGTTGACCGATACCTTTCTATTTCAAATTAACGCTTTTAACTATGAAACTGATGTGGACCATATATCGGAATTTGTAAAATCAATGTTTTCAATGACATAGAATTAAAACTTTCAATTAATATTTCTCTCTAAATAAAAGATATTAAAAACTTGCGGTAAGACTAAGTTTTGGAATAATTTCCTTTCCATACCATCGGGAAAATAGATTCTTTTTATGCAATTGTTTCAATGATTGTGATTTAATTCTCGCGATCATGCCTTTGCGGTCGTGAAATTATTAGAAATAAGGTCAATATGAGTGAAATTAAAGATAAGTGATTTGGAAAATAATTTTAACAGTAAATTTGATGTTAAAAAAATTATTCTTTAATAATTTTTCAATTATTTAATGCTAGTGATTTAGAAAATAATTTTAACGGTAAATTTGATGTTAAAAAAATGATTCTTCATAATATTCTACATTAATTTTTCAATTATATAATGCTTATAATTTTGTGACATCAAAACCCGTAGTCACACTGTAATAAAGCTTTCAACCAAAGATTTCACTTGGAGTGTCTTTATCTTTGTGAGCTAAGCACTAGTGCTGCATTCGTGATTTGCTGGCCTCGCCCTATAGATGTAATCACTATAACTACACACTTCGGCATCTGGGGTAAATACCCATATCCTTTATCCAGCATATACGCCAAGTCATTCGTTCAGAGATGATGTTATAGATTAGAGACTCATAGTGTCATTTCTAGTTGAGACAACAAGTAGGTCAATTAGAGTGGTATTACTATTTTCTCACAATCTCTTTTTTTCTTCAATGAAGACCATTGTTATACGCATATAGTTTGCTAACGGCCAATTAAAGTGGAAGTTGGGTGAATGAAATTGAAAATGAAGGACACTTTTCATAATTTTTTCACGTGCTAAATATTTTATGTAACTACGAAGTTTTGCATGTTAGTTTTGTAGGAATTAGTTAATATACCTAGTTTGATTCCTACAAGGGTATATTGCATTTGTTGTTCTCAAACGCTGTTACATTTTATGCGCCTAAGAATCATAGGTTCCTGGCGGTCTTAAACTTGAATTACGTAACTGATCCTTGTTCATATGAGTAATGCATTTGAAATAATTGATTGAAGTGGTCATTGAATTATCGACGAATCTTCTTGGAAAGATTAATTTCCTCCTTTTAAAGTATCTCCTCTTTCAAATAGTAAAATGAATGGTTCTGCTTATAAATAAACATAACGAAACGTTCGTCGATTCGTGTGATAAGAATTAATTATAAGATGCTTCAAATATTAAAGGTTAAACAATGGCTTTCTTGCCTTAAAACTCAGTTTTTAATTTTAATTGACTAAATGGGCTTATGTAAACTTATCAGCGAGAATAAAATAAATATATTAGTTTTAAAGATGAGTATTTTTCACGTTCGTAGAAGAAAATAAGTCGGTGCCGTAGTGTCAAAAACCTCAGGATTATCTAGAGTTCTAGTCTTTTGGGCCGGAATGTTTTTGGACTCTCCGATTTTAAATTTAATTTTTATTATGAAAGAAAGTTTGAATTCCATCAATGATAATCTTACTTTAAATTCATTCTAAATAAAACTTAATTATCCCACAGTAAGAACAACCGGTGCTGCTGACGAAATGACACGAACCTTCGTTTGATTGATTCCCAGTTGGCTAAAAATGATTTTGAATCAATTTCCCAGTGGGTCCTAAACAGCTTATCGTGTGTGGTACATGCTAACATTTGAAAATCCAAATGATTTATAATAAACAGGTCGTTCAAAATATATTTGCGTTAATTTTATTTATAAGCTAAGATATTACGCTCAATACCGATATTCCTAATTCTGGAAAGGAAATAGACGTGGATCTTTTGTGACTCATTTGACGTGTGAAATGACCAACTTGTGTTTTGTTTTCTCACAATATCATAATGTCTTGTTTTAATGAATCTTCCAGTAAATCTTGAATTATATAGTACTTAGCTGAAAGGTTTTGAATCCAATCCAATGTTTAAACGATTAAAAAGAATTACCTTATAATGCGATGGAAAAAACAGCATTTTATTAAAATCCGATGAATTTATAATATCGTACAGGTAGGTTGAGTTGTCATTTTTTTGGTTTTCTTTCTTCAAAAGTTTTGCTGAACATATTTAGTATTGATCACTATGTGAATAATTGGAGCCTCGTACTTAAATTGGCATAACAATTCTTGCAAATTCAAAGATTAGATCTTTGCCTGCATTTATCTCCTGCGAATGTTGATTTCGGTGTAGCATGAATGCCTTTCCTCTTTTCGAAAAAGGTGCTTGTGTACTGCGCATGCCGTTTACACCCTCGTCCTTGAACGACGGCCTGCTTTTGACCTTTTAACCCGCCTGAGGAGCATGGGGGCTCCATGCTCTTCACCTAAAAGAAAGTGGTGGGAGGACGAGCAGACGGTGTCTTCATCATCCTCTATCCAGCGACGCCTTCGCTTAACCTTCACCGTGACACTACACGTGACCTCGATATCATCCGAGAGGAATATACGCCGGCTCTTCTTCTTCTCCTCCTCGTGGGCGTCTCGCGACTTCAAAGGATTCCTCTCCTCCTTCGCCCGCCCACGCTCTCCGTGGGAAGCGCTGAACCCAAGGGAAGAGGCCAATATCACTCCCACCTGAGGCCCGTGAGGTGCATCCTCGGCTTCACTGCGCTCTCCATCCACCCTCCTCCTCACTTAGTGAGTGAAGAGGTCAACCCCCTTCCGAGCTCAGGTCGCACCTTCCTAGGGATTGAATCATGATTACCGCCAACCTCGTCTTCGCTTCATTCGACGCCGCGCTGTAAAATTTGCCTCATTCTATCGATTGAGCTTCCACATACCCCATCATTCAATCACCTCCGCCCTCACGACCCGAGAAATGATCGCCATCTTGGATTCGATTGATTTCAGGCGATTTAATTAACTACGCTAACTATAATGATTGGCTGGACCTTCTGAGGCTGAGCTTGATCTGCATTAGAGGCCATGATGGATCGATCCATCGTGAAAACTTCTTTCTAGTGCTCAATCAGGAAAATTCCAATACCCGATTTCTTATGTAAATAAACTTACCAATCTTGAATATCTGATCATTGTTTCGTTATCCTGTAAACTCTATTGTCCCTCTATTGTCTCTGTTCCTTCACTTTCTGATTACAGAAGGCGTAATGGAGGGTATTTGTAAACTAATGTTAGAAAAACGTCAGTTTTCGAGATTAGTAATGCTCATTTCAGGGCAGCAATGTCAACTAATTTACCAATTATATATCTTTGTTGTAAGCGCTGTTAAAACATAAATACGGCATACTTTAATTACGTTATTGGCTCTAAATATATCATTGCTTATTATGCATATTAATGCATCGTCTTAAATAGATAGTTACCCAAATGAAGTATATCAGGCCCTTAATTATTTAATACATCTATATAATCAAAGTGATGGGATATTAGTACATATATTTGACTACCTGCGGAATTTAGCTCTGCACATGCGAATTACAATTAATTGAATCGTTAAGCAATTTAATTGTCTTTTGTTGATATAAAGAGGATATTTTACTGCTATTTGTAAAATTGTTGTTTTTTTACTATTGCATTTTTAACGAAATAGTTCAATAATATTATTATTTTTGTATTCGGCGTATGGTAAACACTTGAAGTAAACTTAATGTTACCAATAAATTTTATGTAATCCTTTTGCTCTAAAGCTATTTTCTTATTTGCGACAATATTCAATTATTTTACTATAGTTTTGGATGCTCTAGTAGCAAGAACAAACGGCCATTTTTGTCCACTTTGATAAAGTTAGAGGGTGGAGGAAACATAAATATGGATACAGAAATTATTTAGATATGGTAGGTTAGGGTAAGGCTCAATTTTTAATAGGTCGTGTGTGAGCCGTGTAGTTTAATAGGAGCGTGTGGAAGTAGCACATTCATCTGGGAGAGGGAGGTGTAATCGCCGTTCCTTTCCTTGTGACGCGTGTGGATTCCCTGTACAATTGAAACCATATCAACCGTTAATCCTTGGCGTACGGTGCCCAGTGGCGTAGACCAGATTCGACCCGAGCACATTCCAGTCTACAGAAGATAATTCTATCCACTATGCTCCGAAATCACCCGAGGATATACAGCTGTTACTTTACAATGAGTTTATCGTATGAACGAATAATTTCTTTGTACTTGAAACTAATTAAGCTTCCACTGCTATTTCATTTGCTCATAATGCTGCTCAGGGAAACAAAGTATAGTTTATAACATTGTATAATTCATCTTTCTTGTCATTAAATCAGTGACATTCATCGCCAATGGATCATAAAATTGCAATTTGTTATACCTTTTAAATTAATGACATATGTGTGCAGTATAAAATCAAGACATTCGATTAAACTGTTTCTAATGTCATTGTATGTATCCAGAATTCCGCAAATATTTTTAGAATTTTTTTGGCTTAAAAATTGTTTTTATTTTTTGTCATTAACTACAATTCTTAGTGTCTTGCACCAGCTCTAAAGATAAAACGTAATAAATAAAGTTGATACTATTCAAATATTAACGTAACCCCGTTTCATTTAAGTAACCGTCGCTACATTTAAGAATTAATTACAAGATGAGATTATATTCCTCACACTTCGGTTGCGCAATAAATGTTTCAATTGTAAAGTATTCTTGGCCTCTGCCCACCTCTTTTTCATTCGATAGGTTTCTAACGGCGTTATCGTGGAAATTTCTATTACTCAACGTTCTCAAAGCAAGACTTGCGCCACCAAGTACTTTGGATTTTCTTGTTTCTTTATGATGAAAGAAAAATAGCAAATCTGAAGGCGACTTTATCTGCAGAGTTTTCCTGCTTGAAATGAACCCTGTATAGAAATAAATAATACATTTTTGAGCTCAGTTATATTTAAATTTTCCGTAATTAGGTATAATTTGCTTTGTAATTGTCTTTGCATTATTAAAGATAAAAATGTAGGACAACACCTCAACTGAGTGGTGTGTTTTTGGTTGACTGTTAAATCGCTAACCCAATTCCCGGGGTGATGTAAATTACAGTTTGGCCATGACCTGCTTTGGAACTCGCTGAAAATCCTGAATATATGATTGTTAATAATATTCGTTCAACTTGAAGTATTTTATTAAATTTCACTTTTTTATTTCTCGCTTTGAAATGCTAAATCCAAACTCTAGATCAATAAAAGTGTTTATTGTCATATTTATTCCATTTATAAGACATTGTTGTGTTGTTTTTTTCAGTTCATATTGTCGCGTGTTTTCATATGATTTTAACCGTAGTCATTGCTTACTTCATTGAATAATTGTCGTGAGCACGTATATTTTGTTCGTCGAGTGCGTTCCAATTTCATTAAATTTCGTTTCGTGCACGCATATCCAAAATAGAATTAACTGGACAAATAATTCGTATTAGGAAACGTCCAGAGTAAATTCAATGTTTCACCTACTTTAAAGTGTGATTTATAAGTGAAATCCTGTATATTTTATTGTGCCATGACAACGTTCGCACAGAAATGTGTCTTTTTCTGTTATATCCCAAACGAATTGCTCTGCCCCTCAAAACTCGAATCTCCTCCAGCTATATTCACAATAGTCTTCTCCTCTTAAATAATCACCATTGCGTAAACATGGACTTCAACGACGATCCATTGCAGGCCAGCATTTTCCTGGTGCAGTGAGAAACTAGCCCTGTTGAAAGACGCGGGGAACGCGGAACATCAACGGCTTTGGGCGTCTCTGTTGAAGTCCTATGAATTGTAATCATCGTAACAGCGAGACGTAATCGAAGGCAAAACAGCGACCGTTGCCCGCACTTTTCCGCTGAATCGTGGGTTGTATGTGTATGTATGTGTTGTGTTTGTGCGTGTGTACATAAGCTGGAGACCCTTGGCGGGATCGAACGACGGCAAAAGTGAAAGCCTTCGAAAGGGGTCGGATTGCCCCAAGGTGTGTGTGTGCCCTCAGGGCGAGTCTCGGTGGAGTGGGACGGACAGCGTTGCGTCCACCACCGCAACACTTGCGGGGTTAGGAATTGGATAACACGTTTTATGAAACTACCTCCATGGGAGGTAACTCCTTCCCCACCAGGGAGGAGTGAGGTGACGGGGGTCGGCATTACAGATGAGCGCGTGGTCAGGGCGAGACTTCCCAGCACTGTCTTTCCTCCTCTCCACGCTCCTCCCACGCTCATACTCCATCTGCTGCCCCCCTCCCCCGTTTCCTTTCATTCTTTTTCTTTCCGCCAGAACTCCTACGGTGCATACGATACACCTGTCACTGCTGCACTTTTAGTCTGAAAATGAAAAAGTTCGATGGATTCGTCATCGACTCCGTGCGATTTCGTTTGGAGTCGTGACATTTTAATTTCACGCCACGATTGTTATCCTGCGTTCGAACAGTATCGTCGCACCTATGATTTATTATATCCAGTGACAAAGAGTGTGCTTCCTACTTCTTCTTCTCTGATCCCGAATAAATATTTTATATATATATATATATATATATATATATATATATATATATATATATATATATATATATATATATATATAAGTATATCTTCTAATGTTCAAATAGAAAGTTTCTCTTTTTTATCAAGTCTGTGAATTTCTAGAGCATTATAATATTTTTCATTGTGAAAGATTGGAAGAAAATAATGAAAGGAAATCATAGCCTCGGAAATTTGGTTTTTATAAATTCGGTCCTATAATCACAAAGATTCGCCTAAGGTATGGTTTCATTTTTTCTGTTTGATAAACCTTTTTTAATTTTTGTAGTAAGGGAGAACGTTTCATAAATTTTGCACTGTAATATTAGTTAAATGGATTCTAGTAAATAAATGAGATACAAATCAAGTGCTGATTTATTCGTTCATATATTAAATTATTATATGAATTTCGTCGTGCTTTTGTGCCTTTTTTCTTGGCGCCATTGTTTTTCTGTTCAGAGATATGTTTTCTAAAGATAAACCACATGACGTGATGTCAGGTAACGTTCATGCATAGCTCTGCTGATCCCTAAATCATTTTAGAATATGAACTGTGTAATGATTATTGCCAATTTGGTTTGTTGAGAAGTAAAACTTTCTTTACAGCTTTGAGAAATTAATTTTCCCAAATTTTATTCTGCATGACTTCATGAGCACCTTTCTGATTATCATTCAACAGACATGATCAGAGTTTTGTACGTATATATGGCTGTAATATTTTGATCAATGTTTTATGTGTTAATATTTGCCTTTTCTGATTGAAATGTTCCCATTAATTCTAACTTGTTGCTAATAATTTGCTTTAGTACTCATAATATTATTGATTATTAAAAGAATTACATTTTATTAACGCCTTAATAGAAACCTTGATCTTTAGGGGTATGGTTCACTTCACTTTTGTTTTGGTCACAAAATGTTATTTCTGTGACTTCATAGATATGTGGTGAAATATTTTACATATATATATATATATATATATATATATATACATGTGTGTGTATGTATAATACATACATGCGTAAAAAAATTATCCCTCTGATAACATGGATAGTTAAGCAGAAAATTATGACTGTAGATGTTGATATTAAACAGCACATTTGATTATTATTACATATCTGAATGAGTCTAGCTGCGTATGAAAATGATAGAGATTTTCAGACAGGATAATTGTGCTACGTAAATAATCGTAATTTAAAGATATTCCTGGGAAAACACAGGCGGAAAGGAACACCCTTCCCCCTTCACTTTTGAGTGAATTTCATATCCCGTTGGTTTTAATATTGAGTGCGCTCTACCCTCAGCTATCGAATCAACCTTCGGTTTGATAACTGTCGGTGGTTGTTAAATTCTCTCTTTGATTTTCCCATGCGTATAATTTAGCATTCCAGCTGTAGTGCTTTAATTCTTTTATTGATTAGAATTGCTCTACATGAACCGACCATCCTTTATTTTAATTAGGTGTCATCGTGTCACTGTTTAAGTAATGCACTTTCCCTTTTTCCGAATTACGACTGCTAGAAAGTTCACCGTAATGCGCTTGTTTTCTGAAATCCTTCCCCGGTGGCTCATCTCACTAATTATTCCAGGTGAAAGTATTGAAGCGAAACACATCAATTACTTCACCGGTGCATGCCATCGCTCTATAGTTAACTCGGATAAGTATTGTTAGTTACAAATGATCTTATGTGGAGTTAAAAGCACAGCTCACTCTCGCATTTCTCTACGCTTAGGTTTCATATTTTCATTCCTAGTTTTGTTCCCACTGATTCAAGCTCTGCCTCATAAGGCTTAATCTTGATTTGTGAAATTTTACTCCCAATTTCATTGAGCATCTAGAAGCAATTAAATGCATACGAACTAGTGTACTTTAGCAAAACGTATGACATTGTACGCACATAAGTGTAGCGTAAACATTTAGACCGTCTCTTAGGCCTTACTCGTATTTTTGTCCATGTCGCATATGAGAGGATGCCCTAATCCCCTGATGTCTCCTCTTTTGTTCTCTTTCACGGGTGGTGACAGAGCACACCCCCCGCCACACGCCCTTGCGGCGGCTTGCGGGGTATGATGTAGATGTCTCATGAGGGGACATGAAAAAGTTCTATTGTAATATATGGTTCAGTTTATAGAAAATTGGATATTTTTTAATTTATAGAAAAGCAAGTTAGAGTCGTAGGCAAAATTTTCTTTCAATCCGCTTCAGAGACATGATGCACAAAAAATTATGCCTGTGTGTTGAATTTTCTTGCTCCGGTGGCGGCGGGGTAACGTCGTCGCCTGCTAACCCAGAGATCTCGGGTTAATTTCCTATCTGGGTTTCCTCCACCTAGGGCTTGGCTGTTTTTAATTGTGTCTATTATATATATATATATATATATATATATATATATATATATATATATATATATATATATATATATATATTTTTTTTTAAGATAATCTACCGGTTAAGGTAGGTTTTTGGATGGACACAACTACCAAACAAATATTTTATTACTCCTAACAAAACACAAAATCCATCCTCCTACTCTATATCAGGTCCCTCTTCATCTCTGAGTACTTTCTTCCTCCCTTCATCCCGTCCAACATCCCTATCCTGTTCCTTCCCTTTCCTCTTTTGCCCAACATTCTACCCTCTATCACAGTCTTCAACATCCCACTGCCGGTCAACACCCCCTTCATCCACTTTTCCTGCCTCCATAGGATTGCTCCCAACAAACCCCTCTCTTCGCCCACCATACCAAGAACTTCCTCATTTGTTTTCTTCTCTGTCCATTTCACCTTCTCCATTCTTCTCCACACCCACATTTCAAAAGCCTCCAATCTACGTCTATCCTCCTGCTTCAATGACCACGTTTCCGCACCGTACATAGCTACGCTCCATATCAAAGTTTTTACGAGTCTCTTTTTAACATCCTTACTCAAAGTCCCTGTCATCAACTCCCTCCTCCTTGTGAAAGCTTCTTTGCCTAGCGCAATTCTTCTCCTTACGTCCCTACTACTTTGACCGTGTTGGTCCAAAACACTACCGAGATACGTAAATTGTTCTACCTGCTCTAGTTTTTGCCCTCCTACTTTAATGTTAAGCTTAGCCTTTTTCTTTCTAGAAAATCGCATAACCTTTGTTTTATTAATATTGATTCTCATCCCATACCTGTCGCACTGAATTTCCAATTCACTCAGCAATGCTTGCAGCCCCTTGGCTGACTGACAAACTAAAGCTTGGTCATCAGCAAACCTAACTGATTTTATGAATTCCCCGCCCACCTTCATTCCTACATCCAGTTCTTCCCATGCCTCTTTGATCATTTCCTCTGCATACAGGTTGAACTGCAACGGTGATAATGGGCAACCCTGCCTTACACCTCTTCCTAACACTGCCCAACCAGACTCCCCGTTCCCCACTCGCACCTGAGCAGTCTGAGACATGTACAGGTTGCGGATTAGCCTCCTTTCCCTCCAATCTATTCCTATTTTCTGCAATATACTCATTAGTTTTTCCCAATTCACTCTATCAAACGCTTTTTCGAAATCTACGAAACAGGCAAATACCTCCTGGTTGTGTTCTATATTCCTCTCGATTAATAATCTCATTACTGCAATGGCATCACGCGTACCTCTCCCCTTCCTAAACCCAAACTGATCATCCCCTAAGTAATCATTTGCCCTACTCTATCCTTTTGTTTATGATCCTGAGAACAACTTTAGCTGCGTGGGATATCAAACTAATTGTCCTATAGTCCTCACATGACGTGGCCTTTACCTTTTTCGGAATAGGAACTAAAACTGATCTCACAAAGTCTTCCAGCCAGATTCCTTCCTCATAAATACTACGGATCAGCCCATATAGCCTCTTCCTCCCACATTTTCCTAAGCATTTTAAAAGTTCCACGGGAATGTTATCTACCCCTACGGCCTTATTTAGTTTCATCTCCCTTAATGCCCTTTCTATCTCATTGTCTAGTATGCCTGGACCTAAGCTGTCTTCCTCTACGTCATTTTCTTTTTCAATGTCTAACTTTGTTGGTCTGAGTTCTTTACTATACAGTTCTTCTATATGCTCCTTCCATCTCTCTTGGATCTTTCCTGCGTCAACTATTACCTTACCCGCCTTATCTCTAACTGTTAGCATAGCTCTTCCTTTCTTACTTCCCGATAACGATTTAACTTTGCCGTACAGCGCACCGATTTCACCCTTCCTCTGGAGACACTCCATATCCTCGCACTGCGTCTTCCACCATGCTTCTTTTGCTTTATTTGTTGCCCGCCTCAATTTATTGTTCAATTCTTTGTACTTAATTTTGCCTAATTCTGTATTTATATTCTTCCATATTCGCCGCTCATCCATCTTTGTAATCATCTCATCCGTGATCCATGGTTTCCTAGTTCTTTTAGCGTTAACGGTTCCAATAGTGTCTTTTGCGGCTTTAGACAACCCTTTCTTGATCATTTCCCATTTTTCTTCGATAGTACTAAGCCCTTTGCCATCCTCCATGATTTTCTCTACCGCCTGTTTGTATTCCTTCCTTTTCAACCTCTTTAATGCTTCTACATTCCATTTTCTAACTCGCCGCCCCTGTCTTATCTTTTTGAAACGTACGCTACATTTCATAACAACTAAATTGTGGTCTGAGTCCGCATCCGCTCCCGGGAAGCTGTGGGAATTTTTCACACTGTTCCTAAACCTGTGTCTAACCAGGATATAATCTAGCTGATACCTTTCTGAGTCACCTGGCATTTTCCATGTATACCTGCGTCTTTTGTGGTGTCTAAACCAAGTGTTGGTGATGACTAACCCCTGTCTCCTGCAGAACTGAACTGCTTTCTCCCCGCGGTCATTCCTCGTGCCCAAACCGTAGTCCCCGACCTCGTCACCATCTCTTCCTTCGCTTACCGTCGCATTCCAATCCCCCATCACTATCAAATGTTTCCCTGCAGGAACACACGCGATTATGTCCTCTAACTGATCGTACATCCTATCGACCTCTTCTTCCTTATGGTTGCTCGGTGGCATGTATACCTGAATAATAACTAAGTTCGTCGGTTCTGCTTTTATCTCTACTAGTATTATTCTATCTGTTACCTGCTCTATGTTGACTACGCTTCTTCCTACCTCTTCATTTAATACTATGGCAACCCCTCGTTGGCTCTCGTCCCCACCGCTGTATATTATTCTATACTTATCACTCCAGTAATCCCCGCTATCTTTCCATCTAACCTCGCATAGACCTAAAATATCTATATTTCCCCTTTCCATCTCTCGCTTAACATTCTCCAATTTCCCTGTCCTCATCATTGTCCTAACATTCCACGTTCCTATTCTAACTAATTTGGTCTTCTTCTCCTGCGTCTTCTGTCCTGCTGCTGCTGGTTTTCCCTTGCAAGGGTTTCGTGGGATGACGACCGCGGAAGCCTTGCCTCCCCCGCTGCCGGGCACGACACACGGCCGATTGGGCCGAGCCCCGTGGTTTCCAGGACTCAAAATATCTATATTGTCCATCACATTGTTCTTGGGAATGATAATTGAGGTGGTTTCCCGTTGCCTTCCTCAATAGTGTCTTTAACGTGACACCATCACTTACTGGCCGCCCCACTGGGGTCAGACGCCATTGCAGCCGCCTCACTGAGGAACAGACGCTGCGTGGACTACCTTTCGTCTGGCTCCTAACCTTCGACCTATCTGGCATGGGTGACCCTACCAGGAGCAATTTTTATTACTCCCGCCAGCACAGCTCTAGGGGGGTCATCGGAACGCACAAGCCCTTCCACCACGTCAAGGTTGTAGTCCGGGGAGGGATATATATATATATATATATATATATATATATATATATATATATAATGGACGCAATTAAAAACAGCCAAGCCCTAGATGGAGGAAACCCAGATAGGAAATTAACCCGAGATCTCTGGGTTCTCTGGGTGGATTCTGAAGACGACGACCGAGCCGTCGAAACGTCAAATAACATATTGTGAGTGTCCTTTCTTTGTGTCTCTATAGTCTAAAAATCTACATCTGTGTTTATATATATATATGCATACACACACACATGGTCTGTTCGGAAAGAATCCAGTCATGCAATATTTTGAGAAAAATGGTCTACTTAGGCCAATGAGGGCTTAGTCATTTTCGATGTACCCCCTTGGGACCGTAAAAACTTATCCCAGGGTCTCTTCCACTTAACAAAACAATCAGCAAAGTACTTTTTCGGAATGGTCATTAGCGTCCCATTCTCTGTTATTTCTTCAAAGTTAAGATTTTCTCGCTGCAGTCGCAGGGGACTTGCTCCAAGCCACAAATCTTCACCCAGGTTTCTAAAAATGGTCATAACTAGAGATGAGTCATGGGTATTAGGCTATGACCCTGAAACAAAAGCCGTGTCTTCCCAACAATCGGTTAACGAGAAAGGAGAATGCAACGAGGCAGCTGATGACCATTCCGAAAAAGGACTTTGCCGATTGTTTTGTAAAGTGGAAGAGACCCTGGGATTAGTGTGACATGTTCCAAGGGAATGCTGCAAAGCGGCTAAGTTCTCATTGTTCTAGGTAGGATATTTTCTCGAAATATTGCAAGGCTAGGTACCTTCCGGACCGACCGTATATAGTATGTATCATTGTTAAAAGTCTGATGTAAAGGCCTAAAAGTGCTGTTTTCGGACTAATACTAAATAATTATGTAAGTATGCCAATACGTTTATGAAGTGAAATTCGTCAAAGGCTTGCATAATTAAAATAATGGGTGTTCACTTGTGAAGGTGAAAAAAATTAATTTCTCCATTGATGAAACCACTTGAATAGTTATGTCATTAATATTTCACACAATGCTAATGAAAACGTCGTTTAAGCAGAGACTTTTTCAATCCAATACTACCACTCCAATATGTCAGTAGGGGCTTTACACATAGATAAATATAGCATGTTAACATCTTCGGGTACAATCCCCTCATAAATAAACTGTTCATGTCCAAAATTCTGCATTATTTATTCCCAAGTAATTGGCCTACTTTATCACTACCTTGTAACTCCATTAAAAATAACGGATTCAATGATGAATCCAGTTAAAAATTGGGTATAATGCAAAATTTACTTTACCGACGTAACTTTTTAAGTACTTTAACTTTTTTGTTACTTTCAGAAATGTTATTATATTTTTATTTTGAATTAAAAGTATCCATAGGTGACTCAATTTTTTTCTGTTTTCTCGTCATCACTTGTTTAGTAAGCCATCTTTGTTCTCATGTTTCCCCGTTGTCCGCAGCTATTTGACATTCAGATCCTTGGTCAGATACACACCTCCCCCTTTCATATTGATCTTTATTAATGAGTTACTAAGAAATGGAAATAGTTTCCTTATCATGTTCATAAATGATTCATTATGTTTTAATTATGGCCATATTTATTTATAACTCTGGTACTAGCTGAAGAATTCTGTGAATTTCATTCTCTTTCCTTAGACTCTTGATTTTGTAGTGTCTACCGACTGACAAGTCACGCCCCTTAACGGACATGCCGGAGAAAAAAAATCTTAGAACCGAGCCACTATTTCTTCATCTCGCTTTTCAGTGTCGTCCCGATCGATAACGTGCCTTTTTTTCCTGGCAAGGTACTTCCCACGCGGGATGGATTGATAATCAGGTATGCTTTCCATCTATCTTCCAATGACCTTCGCGAAGCATTCGCCAGTCTTTGTCTACGAAAATGTCGATTCTCTTGCGTCATTCGAAGTCAGTTAAGTAACTGTACTCTCTAAACAAAGAGAGTGGCCGCAACTTTTCCGCAGTAGATCAGCATTACCCTAAAATCAAGCATTGCTTACAAAAAAATTAATCCATTTTAAGTTGATATGAATGTTAATATAAATAATCGTATCGTCACAACAAGAATGAATAATATCAATCCAAGAAGTTGCTGATACAATCATATGCAATAAAGTCGCATGTCCGGTGCATTGACAGGGTGGATCATCCGCCGCCTAAATGATAGAATAATTTAAAAATGTCCATAATTCAATTTTAGTTTTAATTAAAGCAAAATATATCGTGACTACCGATACATAACGTTTTATATAGTGTGTTTGATAGGGCATTAAATTGATCTGAAGTTAAACCTAGACGTTAACAATTGTGCCTGAGATTTTCGGGAATACGAGGGTTGCTATTTACACTTTGAGCCTTGCCAACACTAAGTGCTTTAGGCGCCATCTGATGTTTCCATATGAAAGTTTGAACCTTTTAACGATAATTTTCTCCAGAACATTTTGTCGTTTGATCATTACTTGTGTTGTTTATAGTGACTCGAAAATTTTGTCTCCGCGAAAAATTGGATTAACTCATGAACACGACCTGCAATGATTTTTTACGACTCTCGACGTGGATTATCAAGGCAGGAGTGCATTGATCAACTTACTTCCAGTTTTGGCGATGAAGCCAATCCCTTGCCTCTTTGAAACGCTGGTATAACGATTTCCATCATTGCCGCCGTTCGCTGAGCGACGAAAGTAGTGAAGGTCGTCCAAAATCAGCTTTTGTGCCAGAAAACATTGATGCTGTGCAAGAACTAGTTAAGGAAGATCGTCATGTGACTTATCGTGAGAGTGAGGCATCCTCCTAGATTAGAATGAAATGCATCAATAGGATATTACATGAACATTTAGCTGTGAAAAATATTTGTTCGCGTTAGCTCCCGCATAATTTGACAGAAGTTCGAAAAGATGCTCGTGTCAATTGGTGCTAAGAAATGCTCAAGAAATACAATCACGGTGCATCAAAACCTGTGCATAACATCTACACAGGTGACGAATCTTGGATCTATGCGTATGAGCCAGAAACAAAACAGCAAATCCACTATATGGGTCTTTCAAGACGAGCCAAATCCGACAAAAGTGATTCGTGCACGAAGCACATCGAAGGAAATCATCGCCTGTTTCTTCGGAATAACTCGAAATGCGGCAACCGCACCGTTAGAGCAACATAGAACCGTGAATTCTGAATGGTACACGATCATTTGTTTGCCAGAAGTGCTCGGTGAAATACGACAAAAGAGGCGGCAACGAAGGAGCATTCTTCATGACAAAGCAAGCTCTCACAGATGGGCTGAAACCACTACCTACTATATTACACTGCCCAAAACATCGAATTGATTGGTCATCCTCCGCACAGCCCTGATTAGTACAACAAGTCCTACAATCCAAGAGTACAAGAAGTCCTAAAATCACGTATATCGTTCGCACTACCAAATGTAGGTGGGTAATTACAGGTATGTGAAAGGAAGGAGATCAGTGTTACCTAGGTGATAGCTTGAGGTTGACTACACCTGGAGTCGTATCAACGTATGCCACTATACAATCTTCCATCAAAGGACAAAGTGCAAATAGCTTCACAACGCTTCCCCCCGACCACAACACCTTTCAATCGTCAATTTAAAAAAAAAAGATGGTTTTGTTTAGGGGTTAGAATTGCGATCGTACATATAGGACTCATTGTAAGTAATCCGCAACCCCTTGACACCCCTAACCAGTGATATCTTCTCAACTTTTGTATTACTTTGATTCATTGTCTCAAATTGCTAAAAGCCGCATTTAAAATCGGTTTACAAATATTTTGTGAAATTACTACTACGTATTCATCGAGAAATCAGGCTATGGTGGTTAACAGAGTCCACAGATTTACGATAGGCATCATGATTTGAAGATCGTAAACATCCAAATCTTATGGCTTTCACCAAGTGCCCATGTTTAGTATGCGCCGCTGGAAGCATCCTTGACTCGCGGAGACATTTTAAATGCCGTGCCCTTGCGGGATTACTGCAATAACCGACCCTATTATATGACATTGTGGTTACCTTTGAATCTAAATTGACCCTTAAAATATCAGAAAAAGAATCTCGTATTTATTTTGCACCATACCATCAAACTGTTTTGAGAGTGTAACATGTCAACCTTCTTTGATTTAGCAAGTACCAGAAATAACCATATCAAGTCGGAATATTTTTTTACTATCTTCTGTTAAGAGAAGAGAAACTTAAGTATAGCCGAGTATAGCCTCTCTTCTGCAAGAATTTATTTTTTGTTTAATACCGTGAGAGGTTTAATGTTTGCTTCATAAAAAAGGAAGTTATGTTGCCGCACCCGGTACGATAATGTCTTCGCTAGTGTTGAATTTTGTGGTAATAAATATGCCAAAGAATCTTTATTAAAGATGACCTAATTGTTCCAGCTGTTGTAATTGTAGACGCCCTAATTGTTCCAGGTGAATTACATTACCCTGGGGTTAAAACTACGGTGAATTGCAAACTTAGACGGTAGAAATGCGTTAAACGTACCAAGTATTAGTTAAAAGATTTTTCGATTAACTAGTAATTTGTTTGTTTATTTTTCTCTAAACTTTTCAAAATAACGTTTTTAGTGTACTGAAAAAAATCGCGTAAAAAATTTAATTCGTCAAGGGAAAGAAGATTCTCATGAGAATATTTAGACAAGAGGAATAAATGCTGGGCAAAATGAGAGGGAATGAGGATTCGCAAACAAGGCTTTTTTTCTTATTGTGGGAAATTTCACTGGTCTTCAACTTCAGTAATGATTCCTATTTTCTTGAGGAAAGGAATATATTTTTATATCAGTTTTCACGGGAGTACAAGAGTTTTTTTTTGCTCTGCAACCCAGTAACGGGTTATAGAGCAGATGATGGTGAACTTAAACCGTTA
The DNA here is from genome assembly GCF_022747635.1 of Hetaerina americana. Classification (NCBI taxonomy): domain Eukaryota; kingdom Metazoa; phylum Arthropoda; class Insecta; order Odonata; family Calopterygidae; genus Hetaerina; species Hetaerina americana. Next base: position 85,686,312 of record NW_027286069.1, read on the forward strand.
GCTTCCCCAAGTCTGGGGATTTTTGAGTGATAAATCTATTAAAATGGCGAATGAAGGAACGACTATTCCTCCCCACTTGTTCTTCCGCTCAACCCGATTGATTACTTGTTTGCCGCCAATATTTTGAAACATTCATCCATCACCCAATCTCATCATTGCGTTTATTTATTAGTATAATGTGTAGTGCATTTTTTTTAATGGACTAATTTTGTGAAAACGCATGCCTATAATAAAACTTGTTAGTTCCAATTTTATCATTCTAAACATAAAATCGCAGCATGATATTTTTATCTCACGTGGGATTTGGCTAGCACAAATTAATGGCGTCAAATTAATACTGTTCTAGTTCCAAACATGGCCTTTTGCTAAAAAATATCGTTTGTTCCTCATCAGTTAAACAAATTAAATATCTAGAAAATTCACTACATTCTAGAACTACTGTACATGAAAAAGATTAAACAAAAGCGATATTTTAAATCACTGCCTTAGGATAGCTATAAGACAGTTAGATCCCATAAAACTCACGGATCATGAATATAAATGGGGTAACTAACAAATGATTCTATTTCTCTTTGGATTAATAATTGTTTAGAGCTGAGTTTCTTGCATCTTTCATCTCTGGTTTAAGAAGAGGTATGTTTGATCGAATTCAATGGGCAACCTTGCGCTACCATTTCATGAAATTCATGGCTTTATATTCCACCCTAAATGCGTCCTTTAATGCCACATTTGACAGTGTCCTCGTTGACTTTCTTGATATTTTTATGATGTATATATCATTGTCGCAAAACTTCGCCAAAATATGCCTCAGTAAAACAGTATGGAATTGGCATCATATCGGCACCCAAGCGCCTTTCAGTTTGTTTTTGCACTTTAAATGTATTTCACATGAATCTCAGGACAAAAAGAAATATTTTTTATAGATCGGAAATTTTTTCAGAAGGGAAATTTGAAGGTTACTACACAACTTGTTACTAGTGCTTAAAAGGCAAATCTGAATTAATATCGAATGCTTAAAGTGGATGCAAGCTTAGTAAATAATGTTGAAAATAAATATTCTTAAATTTCTTAGTCTATAATATTCTTAAATTATTATATCTTAAATTTTCATAAAAACTTTACCCTTTTTCTTTGCTGATGCTATTTATTTTTTCTATTATTATTGTATATTCTCATATCTTTATTAATTTTTTAAAATATTATATATATATATATATATATATATATAATTTATGTATGAAAAATTTACCATCAAGCTCCCTTGTGGAAAATGTTCATCACGTCCCTGAATCACGCAATAAATTATTACGCAGAAGTGCTTCCGTTTATGATATGCTATTATGAAATCTGGGACGTTCGCGATTGCATCACCGAACTCGGACCGTTGTACGCACTTATCGACTCTTAAATTTCTACGCGGAAGAGTTTTCGTATGCGCCCAACTGAATATTTCGGCAGCGGACAGGGTTCCACCTACGTAGCTATCGGGAGGAGGGTAAGTGGGGACCCGCGCTCCGCCACCTCCACCCACCCCCAACCCGCCCACCGGATCCCGGAGCCGTCCCTCCCAACGCGAGGACAGCCGAATATCTTTGGGCTGAGTGCCCGTCGGGCTTTCTTCACCCAGCCTCCCCCGACTCTGCGAGCCGACGCCTCCTCCTCCTTTCCTCGTTCCCCCTAATGGGTGGAGGCGGACGGGATGAGGGTAGGGGGCACGTACCAGCGAGAGTGCCAAGGGTGGATGAATAAGACGTCGCCGCGTGCGGGGATGAAATCTTCTTCAAGAGGTTGAGACATCTTCCTTCGGAATCTCCGTCTCTCCCTTTTGGGTCAGAGAGGTAGGAGGGGCAAGGCTAGCTTGGTGGACAGGGAAATCGGGGAGGGGGGCCCTAGTCGTATGGGGGGTTTGTGGGAACATCACGCCTGTTTCCCGCTCCCCCTCCTCGGTTACGCCCCATCTTCCCGCATTCTCGGGAGTTGGTGGGATGAGGGCCGAGGGTTCCAGTAGCCCCCCGGTGTGGGGGTTGTAGGGAGGTGAGGTGAGGAGTTGAAGGAGGGCGACGGTTGCGTACCTCTGGACAATGCGATGTTATTGACGCATCGCCCCGATACGTCCGCGTAAACAATTCAACAGCCGCCACCTCTCTTGGTACCTCAACCCCCTTCCCTCCCTTCTCCCCCTTCCTCCGGCGTCTTTGTTCTCCGATCGGATGGAAATTGATCATCCTCGGGGTGTTCCATCGGTATAAATACTCCAGGGTGTCTCTGGTCAAAGCACATTCAGTTGTTGGTCATCCCAACGTCTTCTACCTAGAGAACCCCAGAGAAGCAGAAGAGACAACTACACTAAATCATCAGAAATGGCTTCCTTGCAAGTGAGTATGATGCCGAATTATTTTTTCTACGCAGACTTTCCAGGTGGATATTGACGATTAAATATCCTTCCTGGCCTGTCTGTTTTAGTCTAAGATTTAATTTCAAACTATTTAACTCTAGTTAGTCTCTTTGAAACGCCTCCCTGCTATGCTTATATTTTTTCTCAAATTGTTATTCCAAGACTAAAATTCAGAATGGCTCAACTTCCTCGTGGGTAAACCCCGGTAGCTTGTTTTTAGTGATACTTTTGATACTTACGCTAAATGTTGGACATGATACATTAATTATTCATTTCTCACATATAAATCACGGATTTTGTTAAAAGATTTATCCGAGTAAATCTTCCCAAGCAAGCCAATGGCATTCTCTTATAATTCTGTGAGAAAATCCTCTCCGGCTTTAATTATTCAATGAAGCGAAGAACCTTTCAGTTTCTCTTTTTGTTACCCTCCGATCGTGCCGGACATTCTTCCTGCTTCCGCTAATGGCAAGGAGAATTACCCGTTGAATTCGTTGCGCACTCGCGATTGTGTCTGCTCTCACCCGGATGTATTCGTCCTCGACGCTTTTTAACGTCTTCATCTCCAGATGGGTTTTTAAAAAGTACAGGTGATCCTGAATAGCATTAATGGGACAGGATCTTTTAAAAATTGCCTCCTATTTCACTTTTTCATTACAAATTATTAAGATTCATCCTATTTGGTGAATATTCTGACATATTTCATTCGTATTCTCACTAAAATAACCCTTTGCTGCATTAGTAAACGCTCCTCATGCCATTTCCGTAAAGAGGGAATCACAGTATGATATTCCAGGAAGCGTAGATTAATTTTACCTTTTTAGAAGCATTTCTGTATCGTTAAATTGGCGGTTTTCATCCTTCTTTAACTCCGGGGTTGTTTTACTCGCGAGGGTAAATGTATCGGTTGCTGACTTTGAAGTACCCTTAAATTTCTCAATAACTTATTCTGCTTGTAGAGTATCGATTTGTGCTTTTAATAATCTTTTATACACCCGTGGTCCTGATAAACTTAATGAGAAAATACTTGAATTCTCCAGGTTGTCTGTCTCGCCTTCGTGGCTCTCTTCGGCCTGGCCCGCGCTGGTGCCGTCGTCGCACCAGTCGCGGCAGCCGCACCCATCGCGGCCGCCTATACCTATCCCACGGCATACTCTCAGTACGTGGCCGCTCCAACGTTCGCCGCTAGATACGCAGCCGCTCCCGCAGTCGCCGCTCCCTTCGCCGCCAGATACGTCGCTCCTGCGGTCGCCGCACCCGTCGCCACCCCCTTCGCTGCCCCATTCGCCGCCCCCTTTACCGCCAGGTACGCTGCCGCACCCTTCGCTGCACCCGTCGCCACCCCATTCGCCGCTAGATACGCCGTCGCCGCTCCCGCTGCCCCCGTCGCCGTCGCCGCCCCTGCCGCTAGGCTAGTCGCTGCCCCTGCCCCCGTCGCAGTCGCCGCTCCCGCAGCCAGGCTGGTCGCCGCTCCCGCCGCCCCAGTCGCCGTCGCCCCCGCCGCCAGGGTGGTCGCCGCCCCGCTTGCCGCAGCTCCGGTGGTCGCCGCCAAGGTTGTCGACCGCGAGGACGATGCCTACCCCCAGTATACCTTCGCCTACGACGTCAACGACGCCATCACCGGTGATTCCAAGGCCCAGGAGGAGACCCGCGACGGAGACATCGTGAGGGGATCCTATAGCCTTATTGAACCCGACGGCAGCCGTCGCACTGTCAACTACTACGCCGACCCTATCAACGGATTCAACGCTGTGGTTCAGCGCGACGTGGATGTCGTGGCTGTCGCACCCGCCAGGGTTGCCGTCGCCGCCCCTGCCAAGGTCGTCGCCGTCTAAATACGTTCCGACCCGCTCTCTCACCTCTTCCCGTTGTCCTCGCCACCAACCCTATCCCAACTCCCATTTACCCGAGATTAGGACGGACGCCCCACACGATCCCATAACACTCCTAGGTGATAGCTAAAGGTTCTGTCGGGCCGATGAGGGGGTGGTTGGACGCTCTCACGGGGCACCCGCTCGGTACACGGGCATGGTTTGCCTTTGCGTCCTTCTCGACCCTTCCATCGGTTCTTCCCATCAGTTCTGGCTACTGTACATATCTTCTATTCTTTTCTTTCTCTCCTGTACAAAAGATGCTATATATCCCCAGCAATAGGTGTATGTCTTCGGTTCTACTCCAGCAGTTGCATCTTACAGCTTGCCAACATCCAAATATACCAATGAATTTTGCTCATAAACAAGCATGTAGGTACGAGTTCCGATGGTATCCCCTAGTACAGCTATATTTTTGAAGCTGTAGAGGGGCTAGCGAACCACAACTGTCTATTTGGGTGTGATTAAAAGTGGAAGCCATTCAACTACGTTTATTGTATATTGTAATTCTACTGTATTAAAACATTGTCCATCCCCACCGAGTTCGTAGGATGCTCGGTGACAGGATAGGATGAGTGAAGTAGTGTACATGGTCTCGTGCGTGTTGTGATGAAGATTGTGTTGTGCGTGGTGTATTTTCCCACGTCTGCATTCGGTTTATTCTTGCTGTACATCTTCTCATTGACTTTGTTTAAGTGTTATCTATTTTTCCATCCCATGCACCTCTCTCCTTTCCTCCCAAATGCCCCTGTTCACCATATAACAGAAAAATGGGATCTCGCCAATGGATCAAAACCTAAATAACATGGAAAATAAAGTTTTTTATGATGCATGATATAAGATTTTCTTATTTGTTATCCCCTGCCTAATGTCAACCTCGTATTTCTCGCTATTATACCTCATATTTCTCGCTACTACGCTTCATATTCCTCGTTATTAAAAGAATGAATGGGCCAAATTTGGCTTTGAATTCCCTGGATGGAGAACTTTTCCTGAATGCGTTGGAAAAGAACATTTATTTCTTTTTTCAAACAGTTATCAGCGGTCGATTTTACGAAATCATCGTTATAAGGTACAATAAAACTTAAAATATTTTTCTTCCTATGAATTTATACGCACCTAACTTCTCGTTGAATATTATATGGGTCAAGATTTGCGTGCAATCGCTCCTTCAAATTTTTGCGAAACGTCCATTCGAGAGAAAAGAACAACTTTATTTTACCTACTTTAATTTTTTCTCTCCTTAATGGTTTTTTTCCATTAGAAGACAACGTTATAATAGTAACGACTTGTGGATCAGTTTTTAAAGATTACTTTCAATGATGACATTTTCCTTTATTATTATAGTTTCCACTTGCAGGTCATTTACTTTTGTTATGAAATTACTGCATGTATTGCATTGACATCAACTTTCATTCCTACGCTTCCCGCCACCACGTACTCTACGGAGGCGAAATCCGTTGGATAAATATTAAATGAGAGAATGAGTGAAATTACCCAAATATAGGGGTGTAAAGAATTCTCCGCGACGAGTCCACGACCGTGGCCATTGCCTCACCGCTTCTTTTCTTGCCAAAATTGAATTGATTTTATTTTTCGATGTAGTAACTCGGAATCCTCATTTCAAACCCATTGCTTTGCACGTGCCGCCCACTGGCCACCTTTCTTCTGGGCACCTCTTTCCTCTGCCTTCCACCCTCGCTGTCGCGAGCATTGAAATCTCCCGACCGCGGCCCGATTGCCTTTGACGTTGAGCAACACCTCTGCGTCCGCCGCCGCAGGTTGAATCGTCTCGATGTGAAATGCGGTGGTGGCTTCCGATTTGATTAGTCCGGTCACGGCACGCGCGAACGTGGTGGTAGGTACGTCCTACTTGGCCCGATGACCGGCTGGTCAGCCGATGGGTATGCGGACGCTCATCGACCCACCGCCTCCAACTCCTACCCTCCCCCTCACCCCGACCGCGCGCCCTCTGGCCAATTTGGCTTCTCATCGCTCATTACTTCCCGAAATATTACTTTCATCGCCCCGAAACTTAAATCATTCTCCTCGGCCTCTTACGCGCTGTGAGGTTAGTCGTTGGTTTTTTGCGCCTGCATGTCTTTTCTTTAATGAGCGAATCGTCCCTATTGAACCATTTGATTAAAAAAATCTTTTTCGATATTTCTATATCATTACCTTAAATTAACGTACACGTGGTCGGAAATGTTTTCTAGTAGAAATTAGAAGTTACATTTTCAGCTCAAAATACCTATCTAGAATGAAAACCTCGGAGTTAATTAATGCTAATGCCGACTTATTTAATTAGAATTGATTACAAGGTATAATCATAATTCATATGATGCATGAACATATTATTGATATTTTCCCGAGTTACTTATCGAGACAAATCATACGGTAATGCGACCAAAAATGACAGCATGAAAGTGAGCTAAGCTGGTCCGATTTCTCACACAAGGTGCTAATGGAAGGTATCATACGCGTTTATCAGTACGTAAACACAATGAGGATTAAATCCATGAATAAAGAGCCTTCTGTGCGTACTTATTATGCGAGAGGAAACCAAATGGTTTTTGTCATGTATCTCTCATAGTGAACCCAAAAACTATTTTATTTAAAGCATTCTAACAGACCGCATGGAACAAAAAAATAAAAGAGTAGTAATACGAAAATGTAGTCGGGGTCCGGAGGCTAGCAGCCGATTCTGACTCAATACCTCCAGCTCTTAGCCCGTGCTAACTTAACAATTATTTTTAAAGATACTCTCAGAGAGAGAAATATATGCTGTCCGTTAATGAGGTGTGTTGTCATTATTGTGATATGGTATCGTGTTAAAAGATATTAGTTCCGTTTGAGGGTACAGTCATGAAGGTTATAATTTATTGCATGTGACGCATCTACCCAATATTGTGGAACGTAACAGAAGATAAAATTTTAAGATTAAGACAAATGCGCGACACCGTCTTTTCCAGTTGACTATTTTTCTTAACTATGCATAATTTATCAGGAATTGGGGTCTTATATTCGTAATTATATATATATTAAATCGTTAATGTCTATTGATAATTTATATCTTTATTTTTTCTTATTGACAGGGTTCCCAAGGAACGTCACTGGAAACTTTCGCGGCACGAGAATTCTTCGCGTATGCGTCTCAAGTTTTGTCCCAACCTAGATTTCAGCCTTCACACAGAAGCCAGCAACCTACGCGATAACTCTGGTGAGTATATGCTATGCTTATTATATTTTATTTATGTATATACTCTTGCCTAAGACGGACTTCATGCCATAAGTATCCCATGCATCGGGCCAATTAACTTGACCAAATAAACGCAGCAAGGGGAAAAAGTCGAAGTAATTAACCGAAACGTGGTGAATCGTTGAAACTTACCTCTTATTTCAAGTTCTATATTTGAATATTCGAGCAACACTTTGGAGAATAATTCTCATCTTTTAAATGTTCCTCGTTGACGCTGTGCATTAGAAAGACTTCAGGTGTTCTCATGCATTTATTTTAATGCACCATTTGGACGTTGACAGGTATATTCCTTTTTATCATTTCACCTAGCTTTATGATGAAATTTTAATAATACTTCTACTTCCAGTCGAGCGTAGGAGTTGCTAATTATCGTTGAAACAACGCTGAAATTATTCTATTTAACGTTTCAATATCTTCCTGTGCCAATTTTGCATGAAATAATGTCACCCCAGGGATATACGAGTATGTTACCCTACCAGCTTTTTCTAGCTCTCATCCCATTCACCTCTCTATTTATTGATTAACGGAAGCTATAATGGGTATTAGTCACCTGAGGGATAAACTTATTGTGCCTCTCAAGTTTAGGGCAAAAATAATCCTTATGAGAAGTTTCCATCTCTTGGAAGATCTCATCATCATCTGCTCCATTCATTCTTCTCCAAGAATTATGCATCATTTTTCTATCTAGCGTATAATTCGTCCTCTTATTTAACTATTTGTTGGTCAAAATTCCATTGTTACCACTTAAATGTGATCGTCCTTCTAATTAATTGATTTGTTGCCCCATTAATAACCCATAATGCTAGCACAGTGAATCGGTCATACCGTACTTTGGCTCCTCTCAAAACTTTCTTTTGCCTGCTATATTAACAAATTCTTAGAAAATGTTTACTTAAAAGCTTGCTGCTCTTCCAAATTTAGTAAGATTATATTAACGTAGGTTTAAGTAAAATATAGCATTGCATATTTATTTTGTGTTTCCTCTAAACTTCCTATGTGAATGATATTCATCAATTCATAATTCTTTCAAGCTAAAGATTAATTGCATAGGAACGACTAAAAGTTTTCATTTACGGAAATTCATTGTACAGTAAATAATGCTTCTCATTTTCGATTGTTTTACTGTGCTCAACGTGTTTACATGAACAAAAGTATTTCCTAATGTGGTACCTGTAGCTAAAAAGAATGCTGAAAAATGGAGGAAGGATTATTGTTGGAATAGATTATGCTACGTATGGTAGGATAGGCATTAGTCAATTTGTCTCTTAGAATTTGGAGAGATGTGGCAGGTAAACAGCAGCCAATACCAGGCCACTAGTTAAAGGTTATTTTTATCGTATATTAAGAGTTCACCATATCTGTTATGATGCATTTCCAATTATATCAGTACACCAGTCGGGGGTATTTAGATTTGCAGTCCAGGACACTGGATATTAACTTGTCTTCCCGTCAAGATTCCGTTAGGTGCCTCGCCGTTAGTGAAGACCCCCAATGCTGCAAGTATTTAGCCATTTCATCGGAACAAATTGACCGTCACGACAGTTCATTTGTCTTCAGTTCTTTTGCATTGTATTCAATTGTAGTTCCGCAGTGTTTCCCTGACCGAACCATGCTATTCCATGCCACAAATATCACTAATGCCCCCCAAATACACCGCAAGCAACTTTACAATTTAACTCTCACATCCAACTGGAGCCAAATTAATATCCTTTAATAGATTCAAATTTATTCGAGCCAGTTTCTGTAGAACAAAGATTTAAAAAAGTGAAAATGGTAACTGGCTTTGTATACCCTGATTTTAAAGGAAATCACTTCCTTGTAGAAAATTTTCCCTGAACCAAATTATTTATCGTTTAAACATAACTTTTATCAACAGATCGATAGGCTAGCAATGGGCCACTATCTCCAATTCTAGTGTAAGTTTTTAAATGATGAATGAGAAGGGTAATTGTTTTCTTCAATTATGTTTTATTAATAAATATATATTTTTAATTTATATATGTAAACGTAATTCTATGCTGCAGGATAGGGAGATACCACCACCCGTGAGATATTCCTTATCAATCTCTCAATAAGTCATTAATAATCAACTTAAAAATATTAATTTAACTTCAGTCAAGCGGTCAGAGAGTCATTCTAACCATTCGTAGACGAGTAAATGAATACCATATTTCAGTATATAGAAAACCAATAGTCACAGACTAGATTAACAAGAGGACAGAGTAAGGGCAACATAATTTCTTGGCTCAGGCTAACAGGGTTCCTGCTCTCCAATTGCCCATTTGCAAAAGACATGCACGGTTTAAGAGCGCATTTCACTGGTAAATGACCATAACTTCTCCCTCACAGGTTGATACACAAATTTTAATGGAAGAAAGTAATTTGAAGTGTTATCTCACTGTACCCCATTGTCGTGACAAGCAACCCAAATGGTGACGGTGAATCATTTTTCCAAGGGAAGCTGATGTATGATGTAAAATTGCAATCTCTCCGGAAATGAAGTCAAAGTAACCTCTACTTCAGGTCTCCTCCAAACCTATTATGCGAAATTAGTAAATAAAGACAAATTCGACGATGTTAAGAAAAGGGAGCGCGTTGGTTGAAGTGTGACATTTGTGGTATCGTATGTATACATGAGATGGGGACAGCAGAACAGCATGGAGGAATGTGCGAGTACATGCAGGAGGAACAAATGGACCGTCACCATTAATGGCGCGGCGACTGACAGGATCATTACTTGAAACAAAGTTGGTCCCTGAATCACCAAATCTAGAACGTAAAGCCAGCAATTTTGATGTGCTGGAGCAACTGTAAATAGTTCATAATAACAAAAAGGACGGTTTTTGAAAGATTTTTTTAAATCATGAACCTCCCTCCAGTCTTAATGTTCACCTATCATAGCTCGCCATATTTGACTAATCAAATTAATGGATGTATCTTTCCTAATTAAAACCCATACCTGCCACCCTACCACCTTTTTTTAGTCTTTATTTAGGCTATATGTGCCTACACTATTCTGAAATGAACACTCATTAATTGTGCATTTGATGTCCTTTGTCTACATAAAAACGCGTTGTACGCATTGGAAAATCGTGGAAAACTGTTTTTAATTCGAGAACAGTTTGATTTAGTCCTTCATTCTTTCCTATTCAGTACTAATTTCTTACGCATTGACATCTCTTATTGCTAATAGCAAAATTAGTCTTCATTCGAACCTACCAAATTAGTCTTCATCTTTGTCTTTGTTCGTGTCTTCATTCGGGTCATTGTTAATTGCCGTTGGACTTCTTTGTTTCCTCCTCTCTTTTTGTCTCTAAACATTCCATTGTGTCTCAAATGTCCAATCCATCCGGCTCTGCTGCCTCTCCTTAAAACGTTCCCTAATTCTTTACTTCTCTATTTTTTCGTACTTTCTCGTTTTTTGTTTTACTAATCACTTGATATTACGCCTTACACTTGATTGGAATTTCGCTATTTATTTTTTTTGGCTATTTGTCTTATGATTTCCAATTGATTCCCTGTCTTTCCACATGTGGTGGCTACGCTCTACATGAGTGGTTTCTCGTTCTGTTATCCTGTGTTTAACTCTTTCTACTTTAATGAAAGTAATTGAAATTTCACTATGAAAGTTTTCTAAGCTTAAGGTATTATTTGCTGGATGTCAGTGGATATTATGCTGCTTCTGAGGTAGTTGAAGATTCCACTTGCTTTCATTTCCCTCCACGTATCGTAACGTCTGCCATCATCTTCTCTCTTCCGCGCCCAGGGATTTAGTTTTCTTCCGCTTGGCTTTCATGATATGTCGGGGATTTGCTTAATCCATTACTTTCAGGCATATCTTTAGTGATTCTCGATTCTCAAGTTTTAGTGCGATGTCACCTGCGAAGCAAAGAATGTTCATTTCTTTCTCACTCATCTAAAGTCCTCTGGTACCCATTTTTTGTGCGTATTTAACACATTTTCCAAGAGAATGCTAAATGACGCTGGTGGAAGGTTGCAACCTTTTTGTGTTATTCACTGTAGCTTATATTTGTTTTATGTCTTTCATTCGCATTGTCGTGACTCGATTCTTGTAGAGTGGGAAGATTATTCGTCTGTCGTTGAAATCCATTCACAGTTTCACCTTTAGTTCACTCTTCATCCTTCTTTGGTTCTGATATGACTTCGCTTTTCACTTTTTCGCAAACAAAGGACGTACTCCCCTTCGTTTCTTACGTCGCCGTATTATCTTCTTTCTCATGTAAGCTCTTTAAATCTTTGTGGATGTTCATTATCGCCTGATGTCAGCTTTCTGACTCTCGAGCTGTTTTTCTCCATTACCCCTCACACATTGTTGTTGGTCTCATTTCTTTACAAGCTTTTTAATCAAAAGCATTTAATTAAATTCCTCGTCGGTATTTTTCTTCTCCCTTGGCTTTGTGCTCAATCTTAATTCACGTATCTTCGTTTTCTTGGATCGCGGACGACTCTCACGACAGCGATTTACTCTCTATTTCTCCGGGATAACTCTTTCGCAGGCTTAATAGCGTTTTGTAGTTCCCTATGACAAGGATTCATCTGAAAATGTCCCCAGGCATATTTCGCGTGTATTTTCTGCGCCGATGCTGCGTTAAGAGTGCACTGCTACCATATTTTCCTCGCAGCAGTGCTCCAACAGACTTTCACCCATAACGTTAAAAGGTGGAGAGAAATAGTGGTGTAGTCGCTATTCAAGCGTCGAAATATAAGCTCAGACACACACCATAGGTGTTCTATCTTGGCATTCTCGGCGTGAAATTTTTAAGTGAATTTTTACGTTTGACATTTTGGTTCGACGTTTTGAAGAGAGATTTACGTCAAGTAGATTATTCGCCGTAGCGCGGTGTCAAATGAATGGAGAATTATTTCTCTGACATTTTGGAAAGATCAGTGTTCCTCTTAAGCTATTCATTTCATATATTACGTCAGACTCTTGGGCGGGGAGTGGGGAAAAGTTAATATAGATTGCATCCATACTTGGATCCCTGATGGTAGTCAAAAAAATGCAAAATATTGCAGTAGCCACAAGATTAAACTAGTCTTCGACCCGATGGTATGTTCGATGGACAAAAGTAAAACCCGCCTGGCGCTGCCCTCTGGTGGGATGAGAATTGACATCATTCAGGGTGACTGGTTCTATTCCCCGTTGAAATAGTTTCCCATCAATTTTTAATGCTCAGATTTTAACGGATTTGGTTTATCAGGAGGCTGTTTAGGTATAATGAGTATTTGAACCCGGGACCCTCCTATAATTTCATTGATTTTTTTCAATATTTTTCAGTGTTAATATTAACGATCATAGCGATGAAGTATATTTGTTACACTACTTTTTCTTTTTTTATGCAGTTCTTCGACATATATGTCCAACTTTTCTTTATTGCATGTGCAAATTCCTCTTGCGTGACAAAGAAGAAAAATATAATAAAAGATAAATAATTTAAGAAACCGTGAGCTCTTAATAATTAAACTTCTTATTGTTGGTCGAACTAAGCGCCCGTTATATTTCGTTGTGTGTGAGAAAATAAAAATCAATATCTTAATAGATAATCAGTTTTGTTTTGTTTGTGAAAGTACAAGTATATTTTTTCGCTTCATTATATTCGCTGACTACAACTACGAATTTGTTGTCATTCGGTGAAATTAGACAATAAAGTAACCACTGTTCTTCATTTAAATTTACAAGAGAAATTTGGTGTCGATTATGCTAATAGTGTGTGTGTGTGCTTATGTACATATAATATTTGCCCTCATGAAATGTTGGCATTCAGTAACATTCCTTTCGTCATATACAGTATCCATCTATGCATCTGGGTACATATTTTCCTTAATTCCGATCCCATCCACCGCCATGTAACCTACTGTCAACCTCCTCTATAATTTTATCCCGGTCTGGGTGAATTATTTTTTTCATTGCAAAATTTTGTCGTGTGTATGCCAACGGAATCGCCGACTCGTGGATGATTCCGTTGCTAAATATCCTGATGCGAAATTTCCCGCCGCCTCTATGGAATCGCCTTCGTAATTACTTAAAACCTAACTCTTTGCCACCTCCACGTTTTTTTATGTTTTAATTGTTGAGTGATTAATGCCGTCACTTGCAGGTGACTACCCATGTCCCATGCTGCGTATGAAAGACTTATTTGATTGGATTATGTAAGTGCTTTCCATCCGTTCATCAAATACTTTCCTTTTTAACGTCGCACTTTCCGTATGTCCGTCCTACCTCCGTGCCTCAGTTTCCGGACCCTTTCCACCCGTTTTGGGGTGGTGTATCAATGAGATATCCACATTTGCGGATTTCATGCGGAGTTCGATACGAGCCGTGTTACGCATACGCACTTAGACCTAAATAAGTCCGTTCACGAGTTAGCAGATGAAGTTATTGAAGGTTTTTTTAAATAATTAGTGTTTGTCAAATGGAAATCCTTAATGGCATTTCTGCTTTATTGATATTCGACTTCAACAAAGAATTACAATGTTCACTTCACCCGGAAGAAGCATTTAGCACGAAAAAAACGCAAGGAGTGCACTGGTGCTAATAACTACAAGAATTAGAATGCGAAAAATTTAGAAAGATGATAGAGTCATTATTTTTTATTGAACTAATTTTTAATGCATCTCTATTAACCGTTCATGCTATCGTATATATGAAACCGTGACGAATGATGTACTGAAGTGGGAAACTAAGTGAGCAAAAGAAGGGTGGCGGAAGACCCAGCGAGAGGATATGGTATGCTAACAAAGAAAGGGTGAAATTGGTGCACTGTCCAGGAAGGTGAAAGGAAGGTCAGGAAGTAAGAAGGGAAATCTGTGAAAGCGATCAAAGACAAGTGAAATATTATAAATGGAACCAGGGATGATTCAGGAGAGATTGAAAGAATTAAGTGAGGAATTAAATGGCAAGAATTTAGATCAGCAAGCTTAGAAATAGAGAGAGAATATGACGTAAATGAGGCTAGGTTTAGGTCCAGACGTACTCGGTGGTGAGATAGAAAGGGCATTTAGGGAATTGAAATAAAATAAGGCCATGGAAGTAGATAACATTCCCATGGAACTACCTAAGTGTTTAGGAAAAAGTGGAATAATTTTAATCGGCTAACTCGTAGCATTTATGAAGGAGGAATTTGACCAGAGGGTTTGTATATGAAGGGATTGTGAAAAAATCTGTTTTGTTATTAGAGCCAAGCAAAAGTATTGTTATATCTTTGTATAAGCCATGTCCATCCAAAGCCTTTCTTAACTGTTAGAATACCAGTAATAACTATATTAATGCAACCATAGCATAGCTGATAGTACTATGTAGTAGTAATAATAGGAGGTGTAAGTAGGTAGATAGATAGTGTCTTTATTTTGGGGTGAGATTGAGACTATGGAGTCCCTTCTACCTCCTAACCCCAAATTAGTAGGAGTAGGAGGGAGTAGTAGGAGTAATAGTGGTAATGGGAGGCTACTGACCACTGAGGTCACTTATGCCATTAGGATTAGATGGGAATAGAGGAAGGGTGTGGAAGTAGTCTACATGTACTCTTAAGAAAGGCACCAAGGGCTCCACAGTTAAACTGTTCCATTCAATGTATGGCATACTCACTTAAAGTGCACACCACAAAGAACCTCAAGTAGGGATCAGGATACCTCTGACAAACATCTGCTGTCTCCAGGACTCAAATCTGGGTCTTCTGGATGGGAAGCCAGTACATTAGCCATTCCACCATCTCTATTCCCTGATCTTACCGAGTTTTCAGAGGGAATGTCTTTGGGCACTGAATTATTTTTAACAAATTATATTTTTAATAATTAATAATTACATTATAATGATACCAAATTTCTAACAAGTAACTTGGAATGGAATGTAGGCTTCCCAAGGTAATAACTAATTTTAGCAATTTTGAACCCCCATTACATGATATGTTGATATTTTTATGTCTGCCTGAAGTTGGAGGCCAATGGAATATTGACCCCCTCTCCTGTGAAATTTAACCTCACTTCATCCCTGGAGATGCTACAGTATATTGAAACTAGTTGAAGAATAAATATATTTTCTGTGGAATGCAAAGTCTGTTTATTGGTAATAGTAAATAGTATGAAATATTCAATTGTGTTCATATGTTGCTCAGGCTAATTACTTTGGTCTTTGTAGACATCATTTTGCAAGCCCTGTTTTTCTATACATATTTTTGCTAAGCCATAAACTCATCCTGAATTTCACATATATTAAATGTTATGTATATACTGATAATTTGATGGTTAGTTGCTTCAATGTGAAACAAAGTTGTGAATGTATGTCCTAATGAATGATTGGTTTGTAACAGCTCTCCGAGCTACCCTGTTATAATCAATCTTGTCATCTTTTAAGTCCGCTATGCAGACATATTCAATCTCTGTTCCTGATATTTGACTGTAATTTTTCCCAACAATTTTTGAATCAGTTAAAGTCTTCTGTAAAATATTGTGCCTCACGATGTACCCAATTAGTTTTCCTCTTATTCTTCTAAGTGTTCTCTATGAGCATCTCACTTCATCCTTTCTTCACAGCAATTCCTTAATTGTTAGTTTCTTAACCCATTTTGATCTCATCATTCTTCTGTAGCACTCACTGCATTTCCATCTAGAGATCTAAATGGGTGAATTGTACCCCTCTGGAACACTTTGTTCAAGCTGACTCAATCATGTTTGTTATTTAAATCGATGCAGTGAAAATCTATTGTTGAGCTACTACTCATCAGATAGCATGGTGGTTACCTTTTGCTTTGTGCATTGCAGTGCTGCAGCTGTACTGACCATTGTGGTCTCTACCTCTAATCATATGTAAGAGTGCTGCTGTCCCCTCCTCTGGATGATAGAAAGCCTATTTTTTGTGTCAGCTTCTCACCAATTCAGAGTTCCCTCATATATTGTTGGAAAGGTTTTATAGCATCATATTCAAGGATGGACTCTATTGCCCTTCAAGTACCATCAGTTATTTTCCACGAGTGTCTATTTTTTTAGTTACCTCACAGATTTCGCAGATAGTCTCTCATAGTCCTTCGAGTTTAACCCACCATTGATTACGTAGTGGATGGACAAATTATTACAAAGCTCAGCCTCAACATGCATTAATACAATATTTCTCTTAGCATGCAATAATGATATATTTCTTTAACTTGAATGTATGTTTATCAGCAATTGCAGAAAATCATAAAAAAATTTTATGATTACTTGATATATTGATTCTTTAAATATCTTAGCTTTTGAGATTCCCTTCAAATTTTTAAATTGTTGAGTATAAATAGGAATACCAATTTTTTAATATATATTTGATTATTTGAAGATGATGCTCAGAGGTAACTGCTCTGTAGAATTTTATAAGATTTCGTAAGGTCTATATACAATGGCAATCTCTATTTTCATTTCATCATTGGGGTTTTTTAGTAATGTTCATTTGTTAATTATACTGGTAGTATAGGTACTCTTTTAATTCCCTCTTTTAATAGTGCTATAACATTCCAGAATCTCTCCATTCACTTATGTCAACTTAATATTTTTTCAGTGGTATGGTGATATTTGAAAATACTATATATTTAAAGTCCCCATAGCCAGATGATGGCATAAAAGTACTTAAGAAGTGTGCATACTTGCCATTTAAGATTCTCCCTATTGGCTTGTGAATTATAAGAAAAGCGAAATGTCATGAATTTTGTCGGACAACATTGTGCCAATCAGGGGTGAATAATCCATATTTTTATCATACCATATGGTTCAGAATTCAGAAACAAGTACCATTTGTAGTGTCTAGTGATTTGTAGGATTTTAATTTTTCAAATTAAATGTATTCCAATAACTTCTTAAAGATATTTGGCCATATCATGTAAAGAAATTGTTTATTTTTTCCAGATGTTGTCTATAGTCACTCCCTCTTTAATCTCAAATTCAAATCAAAATAATACTACTTGCACAGACAAGATGGGAAGAAATAATATCTACTTTCTCTGATCATACCAATGCCTCTTCCTATTCTGCTATGTTTATGTTACAGTTAGATGCAATGTATTTCTACAATATCTAATTTCCTCTTCTGTAAAATAATGTAAGCAATACCAGGTATTCCCCCATAAATCTGCTTAATTTATATTTCATGGCCATAAAATGTTTACCAGTTATTATACTATCCTTTGAATGCTGGTTGGTTTTGAGTAGCCTTAAGTATATGTATATTTTATTCATTAAAAATCCACATTCCCGCATTAGAAAGTAATAATGTACAGATGCCCTCCAGATCATCAAATACCTCATATTGATAGTGAATCCACCTTGCTTTTACTGTAATAAATTATGAAAACATAGACTACAATAAAATTATTGCTCATATAGGTTTTTAATTAACTATTATTCCCTTTTAAATTGTTTGTGCAGCCAATATAAAAAGAAATAGTGTGGGTGAGTATATACAACTGTTTCTTGCTTGCTATTTGTGTAGTTGCTTTAGTAGCTATTGTTAAATAATGATCACATGCATTTCAAAAATTCTAATGCTCAAATATGTGGTTTATATTTATTAAGTATTCATTCATGGGAAAATTTAATATATAGAATTAACATGTACATTAATGAAAAGAATCCTTCCTCTATTTTATGTTCTTATCTCATGCCAAGGTCATTAATGTATCAATGCATTCAAAAGGGGAAAGTTAGTGACCTTTTATAATTTAAATCAAACATTTCTTATCTGATTTTATATTAAATATATCTATCTTTATAAAATCTATCTATCTTCATAAAAAATCTCTGATATATGTATTGTTTGTTATACCATCTTAGAATTCACTGACACTAATGTTTTAAAAATTTTTCTTACCTTGAAAATCCAAATTTAACTTAATATTGACTGCTATAAGCTTGTTTTTTGTTAAAATGCACAGGAAGTATCAATATTTCATTTTTCAATGGGTAAAAGATAGTAAATTGTTTTGTCTATTATCTCAATTTATCAGGAAATATTACAGTATTTCTCATTTCAAAGAGCTCTCTTTGGAAGGAAGTTTTTAAATAGTTTTCTTGTTTTAAATGTTATTGCATTTAGTGTATTTCCAATATTGATGGCATTATTATATATTTTGAAGCTGTTTTGCATCAGATGCCATCACAAAAGGCTGATCATCTCTTGTTTATATTTTGTTTTTCGTTTAGGCTTGTTTCCATTTGCTGAATTTCATGTGCTTAAACATGATTTTTCGATGCTTTGTGAAACATGTATCGTGTTCTATATTATTGTATTCATAAATACTACTGATCTCAATTTCCTGGGTTGTTTTTATTATTTAGTATTGATGACTCAAATGCTAACAAAGTACCAACATTTCATCTTAAATTCACTTGGAAATCGGTAAATTGTAATTTATATTAATGGACATGAAAAATTTCCTCTAAGTAATGATAATTCTTTTGAACATGTGCAGCACCAAAAGATGGCCAATGTCATTCATTATTTAGTAAAGCATATGCCTCTATTTACAGAATTGCACTGAAGAAGCTGATGAATTAATTTATTTATGTTGATTAGCTTTTATAGAATAGAAGAGTGATGTACCCATTTCCATACTAAAGATTATAAATTCAAGCCATTGCATTTATATTGTGTTAATTTTAAAGATTTGAGAGATAAAAGATGGAAACAGTTTGAGCTGTTTGTTCTATTAATTGGTGGCTACCTACTTAATGGCCTCTAAAATGCACTATTTTGGTCGCAGTGATAAATACTCATGAGAGATAATGAAACACTCATGTTTTCATAGATGGAATGCTAGTAAAACTGGCTAAAGCTTGCTTGTTTTATACCGATCAGCTTTTGGAAGATTTTTTATCATACATTTCTGAAAATCTTCTTTCATTCAATAAATTTCCTGAACAAGGCCCTGTAATGTTACCCTTCTCATATTTGTTTTTAATTTTGCTCTATTTGCATCTGTAACTTATGTAGGGCATGGAATATTCTGCCTATCAAAGCATGTATCTCCTGGCACTCAAATTCTAGTTTTTAAGTTCTGCAGTAATTGAACATTTAAACTAGTATCCAAAAGAATCATTATTTGGATTACTTCAATGAAAATTATGAAAGAACTATTTTTCATAAATGTTTAGCACTTTACTAATCTTAAATGTCATCACATAAAAATGAGTATTCAATTAGGACTGTCAGGCCACTGTCTTGAAGTGCACATTGAATGGAATATAATACTAATATTTTCCATTAGATCCTGCCTGGTTAAATACCTCTTTAAAGTTAAAAATATCTAATTCAAATCGTTCTTAGTAAATCCCCTTAGTGGGTACTGCCAGCACTTTAACTATGTTAGTTATGATGATTACAGTAACTTGAGTCTTTCATCATTAGGATGGGTAACGAGAATTCACACTGATGACATCCCACACACAATGACAATCTCCGCTGCTGTTTGCCCTGAATCTGAGGAAGAGAGCACAGCCGATGAAGATCTACGTGCACTTGCTGATTTAGAGTTAGTGGCCAATTTTATTTATGCTCACGGATTCAATAATTTGTTACTCAGGGGTTATGTTTGCTTTCAAAAAGTATTGCATTTCTGTGGGTTACTATTTTATATCTTCAGGGCTCATTTTATAAATATGAATAAATTCAATATTTCATATGATATATATTTGTATATATTTTCTGAGCACTCATAAATTGCACCTTTTATTATGGTGCTGAGTATATATCAATAATTTGACTCCAATCTCATAACATTAACCATCTCAAATATTTAATTAAAATTGGAGTACAGTGGAATCTCAATTTGATAAGGGCTCACAATACCCATAAAGTTAATTGCTATGCCAGGTTTTTGTTATTATCAATGGAAACTTAATTGTCCCATATTAGCCAATTCCTAACTTCAGGATAGTTAATGATCATTGTATCTTATGTCAGAAGATAGCAGTAGGAAAAAATTGAATACTGGTTAACAACATATGTACACTAATGTACAGTAATTTCAAAGTATGCGTTGACGTAATGTAATATTGTGTATTAACAATTTTGAGTGGTTGACCTCATGAATGCTGGTGTTAAATATCATGAATTTGGTCACTATTAATTTGAGACTCTATATCATGCTTTGGAATGGGTTGAGAATAATTTATGATTTGTTGTGAATGTGTTGTGAGATAAGCTGTAAAGTCTAAAATTTGACTTTTATTTTTTAAATTCAATTTTTAACTCTGTAAATATATACGAGACAAGATTGTCATTAATATCTGATACTCTTTGTATCAAGATTCCACTGTACTAATAAATATTTTGAGTTGAAATACCTGTCTTAATTAAAATATTACTCTATTTTTACATTCATGAATATGCAATGGTCCAGTCTGTTTGAAATTAAAATTCTTTCCATTCTAACCACCGAGTTATTATTTGTACTTGGTGTAGATTTATTTAGTTAAACCTCTTGGGTCTTCCACCCGGCTAACATATTGTTAGTTAGACATTTAATGTCTCCATGGTGTAGATTTATGTTTGCTTAAGGCCAAAACAAGATAACTGACCCATTCAGAAGTAATGGAAAGAAAAATTGTTATTGGATTAGAAGTTAAAAGTTTTCTGCTCTGCCCCGAGATATTCAATAATGTATGCAGTCATGTGTAAAATGATTAAATATGTACCAATCTTTCAACAGCCTTGAGGGAGTCAAAGAAAGTGGCAAGGAAAAAATGGTGATATCACAGGAGTGTGATCTAGTCACTCTAATGTCTGTAGTAAAAGGTCGTTTGGAAGTCACTACTGCTCACATTTCCTTTACTGATCTAAGCCCAGTTAAAGAGGATGTGGAGAGACAGGACTTCAAAGTAAGTACCTAAGAGTCGTTATTTGAGGTATGAGTATACTGAATAATAAGTATCATGACAATAATCAGTTAAGTTGGTTCATATAGTCATAATTGGACCAAAATCCCTCATTTCAAACGTAGTAAGGGAATGTTCTAATGCAAATATTTCAACTGGATCAAATTCATGAGGGATTCTATTCATTTTGCTCATTGTATGTGTTTATTTTAGTTTAAATTGCCCATAAGTGTTTTAATAATAATAAAAATACCTGGATATTAATTTGATGTGACATAAGTACAATAGAACTGTCAATATGAAACTTTTATGTTCCAGATGTCTATTTCAAGACTAAAGGATATGTACCCTCGGAGATACAATTTGAGAAGAAGTGCAATCGAGTTCTTTTTAACTGATCAGACGAATTACTTCCTTAACTTTAGCACAAAGGTATGGCATTAAATGTACTCCATGTTAGATATAAAACAAACACTAGCTGTTCTTATAACCAGCTTGAAAAGTAATACACCAGGTTAAGAACCAGTTGAAACACTTCATAATATTTATCTTCTTTTTATGAATAATTTCATAAATTTACACAAATTACCCAAAGTATGGCTTAGCTATGCTACTTCTCAGTTTAGAAAAGGAGTGATTTTGTGTAGTTATAAAAAAATACAGGTGTGTTAAGGCGTATAAAACTACACCATTAGATATGTTTTCTAACCATCCATTTGCCCTATTTCTTCCTTTTTTCAATTGTCATCATAAAAAATTTCTTTAAAATGTAATTAAATGGAATCAAAGATTGAAAATAAATGAAAATTCTTTACTAATATCATTTTATTATCAAAAACATAAATACTGAGAAAATTATTTGATAGCTTCCTATTTTTTTTACATTTGCAATGTTTTCACCATAAGAAATTTCATGAAATGCACGATAGATCTGTTTTTAATTCACTTTCTACCCTATTCTTTAGGTTCGTAATAAAGTCTACTCGAGTATATTAAGTCTCCGACCACCAAATCTATCTACTCATCATGCTAGATCTCCAGCAGATTTGCTTAAAGCATCTGGGCTCACACAAAAGTGGGTGACCAGGGAAATCAATAACTTTGATTATCTAATGCAGGTACATTTATTTGAGTTGAATGTGAAGTTCTTATACATACTAATTTAATTGTCAGAAATTGTCATTTTTATATGTTTCTCCTAATTTGTATGATTTATTATTACCTGCAGTATTGAGTGCTTATTCTGAAGTCCTAAAAATGTAAATGTTTGTTCTAGTTGAACACTGTAGCTGGGAGGACGTACAATGATCTCTCTCAGTACCCAGTTTTTCCGTGGATATTAGCTGACTACACATCTGAAAAACTGGATTTAGATAATCCAGAATCTTTCAGAGACCTATCTAAACCAATTGGAGTTGTTAACCCAAAAAATGAAGAAGAAGTGAAAGCAAAATTTGACAGCTTTGAAGACCCATCAGGTAATAATATTGTTAATGCCTATCATGATATATATAACAATCAGTCAAATAATTGATATCAAATAAGTGGAATTGGATTGAAGGATTTTGACAATCTGAAATAAGGGGTGTTTGGTGTCCCTTTTGGTGAATACTTCCTCCAAAATTCTTATCCCTTCCAACCCTAGAAGCTGGAAATTTACACTTTGAAAGCCCTGATGTATTTTTAAATGTTAAAAGTAAATATGTAAATAGTTTCAGGATTAGGAAAATGTTTTCTGTTGTATTGACTTTTATTTTAATCATCTGGAAAATATTTCATTTCAGGCACAATTGCCAAGTTTCACTATGGCACTCATTACTCCAACTCTGCTGGTGTTCTACATTATTTAGTCCGAGTTGAACCATTCACAACTCTTCATATAGAGCTACAGAGTGGAAGGTTTGTTCATCAAAGAACTTTCTTTTTCCATATTTGTTGACAATAGTTTTCAGCCATGAACCAAGTGTGGCCTTGTTAATCTTATCTTTGTTGAAACAAGCTTTTGTGCACCAAAAATGCCAGTCACATGATTGCCGACATACCCTGATGCTATCAATTGAAATGAAAATTGTTTTCAACAGGTTTGATGTAGCTGATCGCCAATTCCACTCAATCCCTCAGACATGGAAACTCCTGATGGATAACCCAAATGATGTGAAGGAGTTAATACCTGAATTTTTCTACATGCCAGAGTTCCTAACTAATCATAATGGGTAAGAAGATGTTAAATAGGAGGAGAGTATTTTATAGCATTAAATTAAAATACCTACATAGAAAGCATTAATGATTAAAATAGCAGTTGAAGTGATTTAAACAAAAACAATCAGATTAGCTTGCGATAAATTTTATTAAAGCCATCTTAAGACCTACGGAATTGCTTGGAAGAGTGAAAATTGCCATTTAAGATTGTGCCTTGACCACTGTTAAATCTAAAAATATTTTTATGGTGATTTTTTATTATTATTGTTAAGCAAAGTTTGTGATATGGTTTCTATGATTTTATGAGCAATTTCCTTCTATCTATGTATCTTTGATCTTTATATAAAAATTATTTCTTTTAGAAATCATCTATTTTATTTGATCATCAGAGGCAATGGTTCTACAATATCTTTCTTTTTACATGGTTTAGGTTTGATCTAGGACACTTACAGGGCTCTAAGGAGCAAGTGAATGATGTTACATTGCCGAAATGGGCATCCAGTCCTGTGGACTTCATTCATAAGCACAGAGATGCATTGGTGAGTAATTTAACACTTGGCCTCAATCTATCTAAATAACAGTATGTTTTATTTTACTCCATGCTCTATAAGATATAAAGGTGCATAAATGCAGTTTTATTAATTTTTTATGACTACATGTTGCATTTTGAAATTGACTATTGGGCTATATCTTATTATTTAATGTTTTATAGCATTGCTTTTCCTTCAAACAATTAATCCTTGTATAATTATGCTTTTATTTTTTCTTCCAAAGCTTCTCTCTTTGACTCCAGTAATTTAATGAAAATTATACCCTTATTAATTTTAGGAATCTGAATATGTGTCAGCTCATTTACATGAATGGATTGACCTTATATTTGGCTTCAAACAAAAAGGACCAAAGGCAGTAGAGGCACTAAATGTTTTCTATTACTGCAGGTAAGATGAAAACTTAGAAAACATTCAAGATTCTTTTCAATAAATTAGCAAATGAGCAATAATGAGGTGATAATTTTAAAATACACTCATCAAATCATTTTTCTCTCACTAAGTTATTGAAAAGGTTGCTCCATGTTATTTATAGCAATTCTTCTGACCTGTTTTACAAACAGGGTTTATATGTAGACTGCATTTTCATGTAAGATGTTATATTCTTCTCCTTTTGTAAAATGGAGGAGTGTATTCTGCATAGTCATTGAAGAGAATTACCTTTAAGTTTCACTTAATTTGCATCAAGTCAATTGAAAAATACAACCAGTACTTTCAAAAAACTTTTGGATTTTGTACCATGATAACACATCAGTTCACATGCCACTTCTACCAAAGTTTTAACCAAATTTGTTATGATGCTATAGCCAACTTATTCATCTAATATGGCCTCTGTTACTTAATTTTAGTTCTCAAAGATGTAAAAAACATTCAACATTTTTTTGCCAGAGAGGAGTTGAAAACAAATTTGCAGAGTGTCTTGAAAACTATACCAAAAGTTGAATTCTACGTTATTTTGAGGATTGCAAAACTGTTGATAAAATTTTGAAAATCCAGTTATTTATTGATCACACCTTGCATATGTACAAATTATGGGCTGGTAAACTTGCAGATGCACATATACTGCCTCGACCCAAATGGGAGCCTTGAAAATATTTCAAACTCTTCTCTTATGCAAGCGTATCACTACATGATATGGTAGCTATCACTCACACCAGCTTAACATATTCTCAACTGAAAAGCAGTTTGGTCTTATATGCTGATTAAATTATCTTCTATGAGGCCTGCCTCATTTCAGTTAGTCCAATACTGAGCCTTGTTATTATTCATGGATTTAGTTGCAGCACAGTGTGCTTAACTTCCCAACAAGATATCAGCATCAAATTCCTCATTAACAAATTTTAATTGTTTTTCACAGTTATGAGGGTGCAGTGGATTTGGATGCCATTGCCAATCCTTTTGAAAGAGAAGCAGTTGAGGGCATGATAAATAACTTTGGACAGACACCATCCCAGCTTCTGCATGGCCCTCATCCCAAGAGACTGCCTCTCGGGGAAGCATTGCAACGGACACTGACTCGACGTCCTGACCTCTCATTGTATCTGGAGCGAATTTGTTCTGTCCCAGTTCTGGTAAGGAGGCAGTAGGCATAAAATTAAAGTGTATGACACCATCGTCTGAGTCATATCATTTGGTACCCATGGAGAGTAAACAAATTAATTAAATACCAGAATAGCTACAGGCCATGAAACCTAGGAAAAGTCAGAGAATTCGCTCACCCTGAGAACAAATTTGGAAAAACTATGCTATTTCACATTTATTCTTGCTCTTTAGAAATATCCAAAATGGCCAAATGTTACAGTAATTATTCCATTCTATGGATGCATTTCCAAGAATCATATGTATTTCTCATAATCAGTCTGTTTAAAATGTATTACTTCTAGTATTCTCTGATTGTTGACACAGTTCTTTAACTGCAAGCATATCTGAAAATGCTAGAGCAATGTGCCTGCCTGTAATTCCTATTGAACTCTAAAACAGTTATGTCTTTTTTTATACTAGACTAATAATTAAAAGTGGGGAATAGATGTATTTTTCTTCACCTAAACTTCTAGTTCAAAGTGGAAGCATAAACAGAGCCATTTCACTTCTAAACCAGGGAGGAGCCAGCTTGGTAAAAAAATTCATAACTAAAATTTTGGAATGGGATTGAAGAAAAAAATAAAGATATCATATTTATTTAAGTGAAAGGGTTGAGTAAAAATATTTGTAATTTGTCTCATTTGACACCGGTAAGACTCTGTAATAATAAATATATTGTTATTAGTGTATAGCTGATAATGTGGTAAATAATTAATGAATAATAATTCTGATAGATATGGCACAAATTAGTTTAAACATTTGTTTTATGACTACTTCAAAGTATAATAAGATGTGTCTGTTAAAGTATTAAATGTGTATGAGAGTGAAGAGTGGGTTGGGTTTTTTTAGGGAAGTGGGTTTGTTTGATAGGTCAGTCATAGAGTTCAAGGGTTGGGGAAGCACCCCTATCTAAACTCATAAGCCTAGCAACATTTCTACTAGCACAACTATTTTGATCATCCCTTTAAATGATTTCCAGCAAATGCAAATTATGACGACTTGTTATTGGAAGGGAATGAAGCTGAAGGGACTCATTGTAAAAGTTAAGATTTTATAGAGCTTGGAAACCCAAATAGGTGTCTGATGTTCATCTGTATGAAGGCTGAGTATAAAGAATGAGTGAACTGTATAGTCTGGATCAACGAGGAAGGCTAGTCATCTGAGAGAACACAGTGGTAAAAAATGCTAACCAAGATTTTTTAGGACATTGAGAGCCAAGGGATGAGAATGTTTTTGTCTTTCTAAAAAATGCCTTCATCATTTACCCTGCTCTACTTTTTATATCTTTTTCAATAACTCTTTTGTTGATTCCTATATCCTAATAAATGTGGAGCGATTCTCTCAAATTCTCTCTCCTATGTCTATTTGGGTGGGTTAAAACTCACTGTCTAATATTTCAGTAGTACCTAAACTTTCATTTTCATAACAGAAAATGGACAGTTTGCCAAAATATACCACAATATTTTTGATAATTAATATAGCTCGCATATATTCTTTCACCTTTTATTGAAAATTTTCTTGTGTTTTTCCATTAGAATATTATCTTTTGTAATTGACTTACGTGTACATAATCTTTTGGCTTGTAGGTATCAAATGAAAGTGATCCTCTGGTATTTGTGAGTACACCAAGATCTCCACCACGGGGCAGCTTTTTACAAACAACCCTTCCCGACAATGTAGTGACTGTCACTCGATCTGGTATAATTGGAGTACACTCCTGGGTTCCTCATGGTACATCTAGCAGCAATTTGAGTTTTAACTTTGATGTTGACCCTTCAATTAATAGTACCAAGTAAGTTATTATAATATCTTTGGCAAACTTAATCATTTTTATTGTCAGCAAACTAAATTTATTACTTCAGCATTTAATGGAGTCACTTGTTCAGGGAATTATTTTCTATTGAAATTGGTCGCTCTTGAAGGCTATGCTGCATGGGCCAACCACTTGATGATGTTGACTAAAAATATGAGAATAATAAAAAGATAATTTCACAGTACCTATTCTAGAGAGAACTGAAAGCTAGTATAATATTGACTTGGTCATTGCATTAATAGGTATAGAAAGAAGCTTCCAAGTACTTTCCATCCTGGATTGACATTAAGCAGCCAAATGTTTGCTGTTTCTAATGATGGGAAGTTGCTGTATAGTGTTGGTCATTGGGATTCAAGTCTTCATGTATACAGCCTCTCCAGAAATAAGACCATTGCTCATGCCATTCGTCATTTTGGTATGTATCTGTGATGCTATGTTATAATAGATTTTTATTTTTGATAATAATTGGTTGAAGTAAATTTTGAAATTGATGTTGAAACATAAGTTATACTTTGAAAAATGCATGAAATTCGATTACTGAAACCCCTTCCCATATGTCCCATATTCTTCCAGGGTCAGATAAGGTACTGATGAGATACCCTGTATTACCAATTTACTTTTTAATTTTATTCACCTGGAATGGCAGAGATGAATAGTGTGTTTGATTTAACCTTAAGTTTAAACACATATGTGTTAAGAGCCTAAGCTTCCTGTAAAATTGAAAAACAGTGGAACCTCACTTTACAAGCACCTCGCACAATGAGTAATTCACATAATGAGCAAAAATATTGTTCCCTGAAATGACTTGCTTAACGAGTGAATTTTTGCATAACGAGTGACGAGGAGAAGGGAATTCCCGGATTCATTGCATGCCTGCTACTGCAGTTTGTCTCTAGCACGCTTTCTGCTAGCATATTAGCATTGCTAGTGGTCATACATTTTTCCAAATTTGTGTTGAAACATATTATTAGTGAATTTTGGCGCAAAGTTTTATAATATTTTGTGGATAGTTTTAAAAGTAACACCAAAGTCAAATTTGTAAGAAGAAAGCCATAAGAGAAAAATGAAAAACAACAGTAGAAATGAAAAGTAAAATCATTGAAAATCAGGAACGAGGTGTGAGCATGGATGATCTAGTGTGCACATCAGCAATCAGTTGGCATCAAAGATTGGCCTTTTCTTCAATAGCACGGACAAGACTAAGGAGATAGGTGCTTCAAATAGAGTGATGAGTGATCCATCACCAAGCTCTGAGTCAATGGCATCAGAGAACTTCATTGGTGATTTCAAAAGCTTGTAGATTCTGAGGGCCACCTGCTCAGAGCATGTTTTTAATTGTGACAAGATTTAAGATTCCCTTCAGGAAGAAGATGTCAAAGCAAACCTATATTTGTGTAGATAACGGTAGAAGAAAAGTATTGCCCGACCACAAGGCACTGAAAAATTGGGCAAACTAATCTCATGCTGCTATTTTGTACAAATGTAAGCTGGGATTTGAAAATCAAACCCTTGAATGTTTACAATTCAGAAATTCCACAACTCTTCAAGAAGTGTTTAGTCCAAAACAGTATGCTAACTGAAATGTGGAGGTCACCGGAAACTTTTACATCGTACCATGTGTGCAAGCCATCGCCCTAGCAAGGCAATGGCGATGCATGCCATTAATTTATTTAATGATTATTCTGAGCTGCATTTTTACCTAATTTTGAAGTGTTGGTGAAAACAAATGTCTCTAGACAGCTTTATGGTAAAAAGGAATTAAGAATGTATTATAAATTATAAACATTTTATTTCGATTCTTTTTTGCTTGTACAAATCAACCCATGATAGAAGAAAAGGTAAACATAATCCAAGATCCTAAACAATGTAAACATAATTTTCTTTGAATAAACCTTATGCATAATTTTGTTGGCATGGATTGCATTTTCATATTTTACATTAATTTATGTGCAAAAAGTTGTTTGTTTTAAACAAGTATTTTGCTGTACGAGAAAGATTGCAGAATGGATTACGCTCGTATTATGAGGTTCCACTCTATGTAGTTTAATTTCCTCGCAAATATGAGATTTAACCTCCATGTAAGTTGGTGAATTAAATCAAGGCTTAATGAGTACTTTTAATTCTGAAATTTGTTTTAATTAGCGATCATGTAATAATATTACTTGAGTTCTTAAACTTGTATTTCTTGGTACAGGTGCACAACTGATTTTTAGGTTTTTTCTCCCGAAAAATATAAATATGCTGTGTATTTGTCCGCTCGTAGTTAGAATGTGGTGATAATACAAATACATATATTTTTCCACCAAAACGGACCAAGAAAAATCAAATAAAAAAATCAAAATAAAAATATCAAAATAAAAAAATAAAACATAGGTGTGCACCTATAAAGGTAAACCTATCTAGAAACACTGTCAGTACAGCTATAAATTTCTTTTAATAGTCCCAAACACATTCCTACATAATCTTGGGGACATAATGCCCTCTTTTTAACTGACTATCAGCATACAAGCAGTAATAGTATTATTCCAGTCAATCACGAAGAGAACAGATATGGACAGTGACAAAAGGACAAATCCAGGGAGCCATGAACACATCCTATTCACTTGAATGGCAAAAATACTCTTACTTTTTCACTTTCAAATGGGAAAATGCAAGAAGTGCAGCTGTATTTTTTATTCAAGTATGGACTTCTCTCACCACATTGCACAAGCAACAGGAAATTACTAACAAGTCACTATTTGAATTGCCTTTTTTCAACCCTTAATGACAGAAATAGTTTTGTCTTTTGAGAAATTGGTGGATAATGTCATGCATGTGTAATTAGCAATAGTTTGGATTCCCAAAGATTGGAAGAAAGGTGAAAAAAAATCTATTTGTAGCCTTGCCTTCTCTTTAAGAGAAATGACAAAGGGTTCATGTTTTAGTATCCAATAAATGGATGGAGTAGTGCTCATACCGTATTCTCTTATCTACCATGGCATTAGGGATCAAAATTCAATTGAAAAATCTGACTTATTTGGATTTGAACTTGCAGTTTCAATATGAAAAATCATTGCCCTAGTTGCCTTGGAGTTAGTTTATGATATGAAATCGCTGTTATCATTCCCATTGCTGATAATAAATTACTTTGTAAAGAAATAATGCTAATGCATGCAGGTAGGAATTTAGAGTAGAAACATGTATTTGGAATTGCCTTAATGTGTACTAGTCTTGTCTTTATAAATTATTCTTAATTGAGAAGGTTCAAGTAAGTTGACAAAATGAAAGCATCTTTTTAACATTCATTCTTTTCTTGTTTCTTGGGTTAGATATTGTCACTTGTGTGGCGTTAGATGAGTGTGGGTCATATCTCATCACTGGTTCCCGTGACACAACATGTGTGGTTTGGGACATAAGCGGTTTTGGTGTTGGTGGAAACATGGGGGCGGGATCCAGTGGTAGCATTGACATGGGAGCTGGTGGCCCTTTTGGTGGAGGAAGTTCCTCAAATATGGGCCAAAGTACAGGCATCAGTGGTGCCGCATTGGTTCCAGTTCACACACTCCATGGTCATGATGCCCCAGTGACCTGTGTTGCCATTCTAACTCAATTAGATATTGCTGCATCTGGCTCAATGGTGAGTTTTTTCATTTGCATGGTAATTTGTCTTCAACAAATTTGAGCAATATGCTTAAATTATTTGCAAGCCTTATTATAAATATAAACCCCTAACATTTCATACAAATTTTATACCCACAACTTTAATAGTATATTGGTGACAGTATTCACCTTTGTTATTTTCATTCCTGTTTGTGATCATTATAGTGATAATGTCATGGAACAATGAAAACGTTGTGAAATGCTTTAATTTTTCTGATCATCTGACTTTTTATTTCTCACCTTTGAATCAAAAAGAACAGCTGGAATAATTAGTATAACATGATTACCTATATGAGTTTAAAAAAACATAAAACACAGTAATCAACCCATAGGTTGGTTTGGTAGGTGATGGCAGAGTTTACCCAATGCTTTGTTGAATGGCATGTAGAATTCAGATATCAGGGTAGGGGAGCCAGATCCTTTCCCTGTACCACCTATGGATTCCCAGGAAGTTATGGTGCCCAAAAAATTACACAGCTTGGGTGAAGCTGAGGATGTCCAGAGAGCCTTGCCAGGGTTACCCTTGCTAAATTTTATTCTGAATGAAGAATGGCCAATGCAATTCTTTTAATAGTTTTTACAAGTAACGATGAATGCAGCAGACCTCCAATAATGAGCAAGCTGAATGGATTTTGAAATGCATTTCTCTCTTGTGTTTATTCTACTCAGGTTTATGGGTTCGTGTTCTTAGCTTATAATTTAACACCTTCCTGAATGCTAGTGACAAAAAATAAAAACCCTCCATGGCACACTTGACTGCATCTAGTCAAATTCAAAATAATGTGATATATCATTATCTTAAATATTGTAGACCTAAATATACTCAAAAACCTTTTACATCAGTCATATTGAAATGGTACCAAAAAAAGAAAACTTTGAGAATTCTCTCCACTAAAAATTTGTTTTCATTATTCTTTGATCTCTCTCTGTGAAATTTTCCAAAGAGATATCCAGTATGAACAAAAATTAGGGGAAAGCTAGTCCAGTGTCCTTTTTCTTTCCCATTAACTAGAAATGTTTGAAAGATCTGGCAGATTGGGGTAGCAAAGAGGGTGGAATGGGCAAAAAATACAGATTGTGCAAACATTATAATAATTTGGCAATTCACTGGAAATTTTAATTGTTAATGTAAAATTCAATTTATTGTTAGAATTATTATTAAAAATTCACATGTGCTGATAGACAGTGTCAGGTGGCACCCAAGTCCCAGGTAATCACAAAAGATAATAAATAAAATCAGTCTGTAAAACAAAAGTACACTTAAAGGAAACTTCCAAAGACTAAACTCTTTAACAAAACAAGAGAACCCCCATCTCATTTACATCAATCAATCAGCCAGAAAAAAAAATGAATTAAAAAAATTAAGCTGTTACATATAATTAAATACACCACACATCAATCAAATTAATACATATATTCCTTACATCTTTTCTTAAAAGTATACACTCTGTTAGGAAAGGGCTTGAATATTTTTGCAGGTAAGGTGTTCCAATTAACAATTGTTTCATTTAGAAAAGAAAATTTTTTTATTCGTTCTTTGTGCCCAGCATTTTAACTTAAATTTGTGGTCATTTCTCCCTATAAAATTTGGGTTCCCCGCCTCTTTCATAAGATCTGCCCAAGCTTTCTCCCCCTTCAGAATGCGGAACATTCCACAAAGTTTGCTTACTTTCCTTCTCATTTGTAGAGGTTCCCAGGCCATTTATGAGTTTCTCTGTTTCAATATGGAGGTTATGACTTATACTAGAACAGCTCAAGTTAATTGTGGCACAGTATATGATCATGAGAGCTGTATGCAGGTATTCAAAGGATATTACTAAAACTCTATAATTCTTATGTAACTTTTTTGTCATTTCTGCAAGAATTCCAACCATTTATTTGGCAACCACTTTGTCTTTAAATGTTATTGTTGGCAACTAACAAGAATTTACCGTTTTTCCCAACCCATAAGATGCACTCTTTTTGCTTCAAAATGTGCTCTAAAATGTGTCTAAATTCACCGGAAAAATACTTACATATATTTTCTTACATCAGCCATAGAAAATGGTTGCCATTTTTACAAATATTGATAATATCACTGTTTTGAGTCAGTAGTAAGCAATTGGATTTTGATTTTGCGTTGAAAGTATTTTCTAAAAAAATTCCAAAATAAATTGTAGATGTATGCACTGTAGTGCATTTAGTTTAATCTCACATGTGTTGATTCCATGAAACTTAATACTCGTTGGGCTAACAGGGATGTCACCCCTCTGCTAATGCATGCGTACATTGTATCACATCTCCTGATAACCTCTGAGTCTACTCAAGGCATTCTGCCTTAATTAGTGTGAGAGTTTTGTAAAGGCATAGAAAATAGTTGCCTTAAATACATATTTTGATAATATCAAAATAATAACAGAATCTAAGCATCGCCATAAAAAACTATAATTATAATCATCTTATGGGATCTTAAAAGAGAAGATTGTCATACAATATTGCATATAAATTTTAATTTCTGAATAATGCTTCAGAACGTGGAAACAAGGCAGCTGAATGGTGTTTTGCTCAGTGATGATGAATTTCCAGGATTCTACGATAAATAAACTTTGATATATGTATAGCTACTAATGTTTCAATGTAAAAATTCAGTTTTCTTTGTAATGATCAGAATAATGAGATATTTTTTATCTTATCCTGGTATTTTTCGTGAATTCAGACCTGAAAAATCAGGGTGCTCTTTATGCATTGAGCTACAAAATTTTTAGAAAGACATGCTTAAAATATCTTCCTTTTATAGGATGGTACTGTTAATGTTTATACCATACAAGAGGGGCAATATATAAGAACTTTACCTGCTGTTGAGTGCATTGAAAATATAATTCAAGAAATTGCATACATAGCAATTTCCAACCATGGCCACATAGCATTTGCTACCAGACAAAAGGTAAATACATTTCATTTTTTGGTTCATGCATCAGAGGATCCATATGCATATAATTTTTAGAAATCACCTGCCCATCAAAAACATTTATATTTCCAATTTCAGGGAGCATATTCCCTTCATGTTTTTACTGTTAATGGCCATTATCTTGGGTCAGAGCCAGTTCCTGGTAGGGTAACTGGACTGACAATTATTGGAGGAGGCCAGAACTACAAGCATCACATGGTTACCACTGATGATGCGGGTGATTTAACTTTAAGGAGCCTAATAAGGTTAGTTGAATTATTAGTAACAAAAAAGATACATTTCCTTTTCTAATTTTAATTAGTATTGAATCATGGTGACTTAAGTGCTAAAAGCGAATTAGTACTAAAGTGACTCAATAAAAAAACAGATCAATGCTACAACTATGCTGCTTATTTCACCCTGGGTGAACATAGCCCCTCTTCCACAGTAGATACCAACCCCCAATGGTCTCCCTGAAATAGGGCCCTTCCTGAAATAGGGTGCCTACTAATCCTCCTTTTACTTCAATTCTACCCCATTATACCATCCAGTACAAATTAATTCAATGTTGTTTTATATCATTCACTGAACACTGTCCAATACCATTTATGATACTCAAGCCTGTTATATTTAATTAATGTAATAATTGAAACATAAGTTTACTGATAACCCATAAATTATGGATATCAATTTTACCAGTTTTAGGAATGGTTTTTTGCTATTTATATTTTGTCATGTATGTGCTTTTTGCCATGCTGAAAAAATATTACACAAGTAGTGCAAGATGCATGTCCTGCATGGCTATGGCACATTATTAAACAAGATTATAAGGTTAGAAAAAAACATTCAGTCTATCTGCAACAAAGTGCCAATTAATGAATTCAATATTGTGTGAATACTAAATTTCAATTCTCGGCATAAGTGAACACTGGTGTAAAAGTGAAGAAATACAATTGCTCGGTTTTGATGGATACACATTGGCCAATTTATTTTGTTGCACAGAATACAAAAATGGAGACATGTGTATTTTTGTGAGAAATAAGTGTTCATTTAATGCCTCTTTATGAGAAAAAAGTGATTTCTAAAAGATGATGTATAGAAATGGCAGCAATTGAGTTAACAAAAGTTCAGAATATGGGAAACTTGACGGTTATGTATTTATACCAATCAGCTGGAGGTGATTTCAACAATTTCTTTGTAAAATTTGCGCAGTTATTATGAAGTGTCTGGAAAAAAGCAAGGGTGTAATATGTGGTGATTTCAATATTGATATATCCTCCCAAAACAATCTATCCGCTAAACTTAGTGGAATTCTGTGTCTGTACGGATGGATTTCACTTTACAGCTCCCCAACCAGAGAGACTGCATTCTCTTCCAGAATTATCAACCTTGTTGTCACTAATCTCCGCTTAAGTGAAAGTGATCACTCAAAGGTTGTCGACCTAGGCATTTCTAACCATTATGCGGAAATGGTATTCATCCCAAAATCAAAGGAGGTGGTGTGTAAGAAATATTGATGGGATTACCTGATCAATAGTGTAAATTCTTTCTATGAGCAATTTAGTAAGATGTCATGGGGTACTTTGTACAGTTTAAAATGTATACCAGAAATGGAAGTTTATTTTATAAGTGGTGTTAAACTCTGAAGAATGCTTTTCAAGAAGAATAGTTCCTGTGAAAGATTATAATAAATTTAAATGCTGGGTGACAGATGAGGTGAGGGTAGCCAGCAACGAATGCAGGGAATTATATGCATTGAAAAAAGGTTAGGATGGTATAGGCTTCATTAACTACTTTCAGAGGTATATAAAAGCATATAAGTCTTTACTGCTTCATGCAAGGAAATCATATTACAACAAAGTCCTAAGCCAATCTGAGAATATCTCTAAACCATCATGGCAAGTAGTAAATAATGTAATTGGGGGAAAGGAACACAAGAAAGGAATTTTAACCTTAAAAAATGGGGAGGGGTCAGTCTATCTGATCTGAAACAATAAATGAGTCCTTCACAAATGGCAAATGTCCAGACTATCTAAAAATATCAAAGATAAAACTTATTCATAAAAAAGGGAATGAGGATGGTGTTAACAATTATTCACCAGTGTCCTTATTGACTAATTTTTGTAAAATATTTGAGTCCTTAATGAGAGATAGGCATATGAAATGTATCATTAAAAATAAAATTTTGAGTATGGAAAAATTGGCTAGGGTAAAAAGATACCAATGATGCTCTTGCAAATTTTCTAAAAAAGATAGTGACATCTAGGGACTTGAGAGGGAATACGCTGTTGCTATATTCAATGATCTTTCATGTGTACTTGATACTGTGGACCATGACATTCTTATGTGAATGTTATGGGATCAGGGTAATTTTACATAAATGGCTTCTATCATATTTAAAGGATTGGAAACAGATGGCGGAGATTTTGGCATTGGGGTCGACATCATTATGATAAATCACATATCACCCATAGAAACGATAAGTGTCCGGGTACCACATGGTTGCATTCTTGGGCTATTATTATTTCTACTATATATCAATTATTTGCCTAGATATATTGAGAATAACAACATAGTTTTGTATGCAGATGATACAACTCCGGCAGTGAGCCACAAGGACCCTAGCTTATTGCAAGCTAAGCTTGATAGTTCATTATTGCTCTTGGAAAAATGGTTTAGCATCAACTTGCTATAAATAAATGTACTGAAAACCAATTATATTCAATTTAAAAAAGAGAAAGGAAGTGCCCCAGTTAGACCTGTACTTAAAAGGCCAGCCCATAGAAAGGATATGCAGCACCAAGTTTTAAGGCTTGTTTATTGATGAATCTTGAAACTGGGGAATCCATACCAATGGTCTATGTTCCACTTTGGCAAAAAATGGATTTATTCTATGAAGTCTCACAAACATTTCAGATTTAAATATACTAAAAATGGTTTACCATGGCAACTTTCAGTCGTATATGAGCAACGGAATTATTTTCTGAGGTGCATCACCTGGCTTTCGTGGAGTTTTTATAATGCAAAAAAGATGTATCAGGTATATAGCAAAAATACCCCCATGGCAAACTCGCAAACCTTATTTTTTTTCAAAGTGAAAATTCTAATTTTACCTTGTCTGTATATTTATTACTTATGTACATATGTTAAGGGTAATATGAAACAACTAATAATTAATGCTTGAGTACATTTGGCATAATACTTGACAGAGTGTTGATGTACATCAAATTTTCAACTATCTCACGCCAGGCATAAAATCTGCTCCTTCTAGGGGTACATTTAAGAAATATCTCAAGCATTTTCTTATAGATAAATGATATTATAGTGTGGAAGAGTTTCTTGATTGTTCAGAGCACTGAAACAGCTGCTTTTTTGTTTTATGACTTGTCCTATATATTACTTTGTTAAGTCCTAGTATCAATATATATTATTATTATCACAGTACTAAATGTATCGTTAAATTTATTGGTGATAGTGAAGTCAGAGTTTTAGAGCTTTATGTATGCATGCAATAGTCCTCCAGAAATTAAAATAAGAAAATACTCTGGAAGATCTATCCATTACACGGATCCAACAAGTGGCAATGAATCATGCATTTCATCTCAGTGAGAAGAAGAAGGATATATTTGAATCAATTGAAATCTAAAATCAAGGTGAGAGCTGTTGGAGACCAGAGAACATCTCATATAGTTCTGTTCCTTCTGCAAGGTTCTGTAAATTCAACAATTCACATAATTTATTTAATATAAATTTCTTTCTTCCTAAAAGTGCAACATTCATTTGAATTTTTGTGAGTTGTTGTGATTTTGAAAAACTGTGATCATTAATGCTTGCAAAACTAATTTTTCTTTTTATTCCCAATCAACTCAGGCTGAAGTCGGTGTTCGAGCTCCCTCTTCATATACCTATTGAGTCAGTAGCAGTCACGAATGGAAATACCCATTTGCTTCTACCTGCCAGAGATGGACATTTAATAGTAGTTGGTTTGACAGCTGTGTCATTGTAAGTTGTATGGATGTTTAGAATGAATGCAGCATGTGCCAGCATTAATCGTCATATATTAAATGACTGTTCTTCAGCAAAGTTCATACTTCCATTGGTCGTGCTTGGGAAATGCTCATAGAGCAGAGTTAACTTGTCTCCGAGTGTTCATTTCCCCTCTGGAGTCATTGTATTTAGATATCATTCCATATTTTTATAGTTTTTCCTTCAGGAAAAAGAAGAAGTTATTATATATATATGGTTGCTATCATGATTGAAAACTTAAAAATAATATTTTGTTGAAAAATGACTAATTGTTTCAAATTCCACATCATTTCAGTTGATATATTTTGAGTGAAAAGTTCCTTTTGTGAATTATTGCTGATGATGCAATCTCCTCATAGGCCATACTGCCTTGATGAGAGAAATAAAAGAGTAATTAATCCTCTTTTTCACTCAAAATAATTGGCTTGGAAAGTAAGGTATTCATATTCTGATATTAATGATGTGATGAAATGTTATTATGAGTGAATTTTATGCCCTTGTTTCAGGTATGACTTAAGATATATCTGGTATACTTAGTTACCATATTTTATTGTCTAAATAATATAAAAACTATGTTTCTAATGAAAATGTCCTCTGAGACATGTATCCTGTTTCCATAAATATTTGGTGCTGCCATGTATGGTAACTTTTTTTTATAAAAAAAAGATTAAGTGGAGATAATTCATGTTGGAGAAAATGTAGTAGAAATGCTAACTCTTGATCTTTCTAGATTTACACTCATCAGTGGCCTAAATGTAGGTTGTAATGCATAGCTACAGTTAACCAATATGTATAAAAAGTAAATTTTATAAATATTTGGTGATTTTTCAGCATTCTACACTCAGTGATATTTTTTTAACTGAGCACTTTTCAAATTCTTTCATCTTCTGAAAAGCTGTACCTAGCCATAATTTAAGTTATTGTTTATTAAGATCATATAGTATGATGATGTTATTTTGTGCCATAGAAGAATTTTTATGAAAAGCAATCAGAGAAGTTTTTATGCTATAATTTTTCAAAGCCAAATGCCCTAACATATTTCTTGTCTGTTGACACTGCATTAGAAAAGTGTAGCTCAAGGTAATTTTATTTGCTTTATTTGATTGTTGCTCAGTATAGCTATTGGTTACTATTAAGATTTGTGCATAACTGCAACATTGTTTGTTTAGGGAGTCTCTCCGTGTGTGGTTAAGTCTAGTGCCATAATAGCAAGATAATTACAAAGTTGAGTGGCCTGAAGTGACAGCAAGAAATTTGATGTCATTTATTTAGTTCCTTCCTGGATACCATCCATCCCCTTATTCTGAAGCCTATGATTGTGAAATTTTTTTAGTACCAGTATTTTCAACAAAATTAGGGACTAAATGCTGACAGTAGCATATCAACAAATTATTTTACCCCATTTATCAGACCTTGCAAGTGTGATGTGCATTAAATATTTTATCAGCATTAGTGGAATCAAATTTTGGTTCTTGAAATCATTTATTTTATTGAGCCTTAGCCGCAGTATTATAAATATATGCTATGAGGTAGCAATTGAGGAAATACATAAACAAGGAATCAATACCTTAGTCCAAGGGTCTTGTGTAAGTATTTTTTAAGTTGTCATCCCCAAAAAATTCGAAAGGTCGACTATAATTTGCTGCAAGTGAATTTTCCACTCTATCTTTGTTGGAAAGTTAAATCATTTTCATAATTATCCAGGAGTTTGTAGGTACAACACAAATTACTGGATGAGATTAGATTTTTTCTATTAATTGTGAAAAACGAATAATTTTAAAATTCTAATATTTATGCAACTGATGGTGAAATTGTGTTTGTTGCTCCTCCTACTCTGATGGTATCCACAGGCTCTGTCTTATATCTACACAAATTTAGATCCAAACGTTGTTTATTGACTTATATTGAAGCTATGGTAAGGAATGTTGATGAATCCTCCATTCCAATTGAAATATCAATCTTTAAGATTTTGTGGGTTTGACTTTTTGACATTTGGGATTTGAAGTTTGAACTTCCTTCAAATCACAATAATGGCCTCTTATTAAAAGATATATTGCTCTAATGGATATACATATGTTCATGATTTGTCATGTTTCTTTTCTCTTTCAGTAATCTTTTGATGGTAGAATAGGTGCCATAATAATTTCATGACTAAGTTAATTTTGTATATCTAATCATTGATTATTTCAGCTTGGCTTTGATAGTATCAAAATGTATTTATGTTGATTAGTTTATTTAAAGAATATAATTCCCTCAAAACACAAAGTTGAGCCCTTAGTACCATTTCTTTACAGAAAGCTTAGATTGTTAAAAAACATTTAGATTTCAGTTTTCCATCTTATAACCTCCTCACAAAAGTTTCCCAATAATATAAACCTACTAAAAATGCTTAACTAACTCTGTAACTTAAAAGTATAGGGTTGTAAAAGTATATCTTTCCTGATAATCAAATACTATGTTATATTTTTTGCTGTTTGCTATGTAATACATAAATACTGAAAAGAATTAAAATTTAGGACTGCAAATGTTTTGAAAATAGCTTGGATAGTTAGTAGTTGCTCCAACATAAAGTAATTAAATGGTGGAAAGAGATGGGAAACATATTTTTCATCTATTTTTAATTATTTTTCTTAAAAACCATTTGAAAGAATCATATCTTTTGCTGTATTTATTTTGGTATAAATCAATGTGGTCATAGGACTTTTGGAGTTACCCAAATGTTAGAAACTATTAGGTACTTTATTTATGAATTCATTCACCTGAAAGTTAACATTTTCATCCCATTTAATTATGGGTTATGTGATTTAGAGGCAAGCTGTTAGTGTAAAAAGAGATTGACTTCATTGACTGTCATCATCTGCACTAATACATTGGATTACCTTTCTGAGAAAGGTTACAATACAAAATATTAATGATATTAAATGAATAGGTGGTAAATAAATGGAAAAATAAAATAGAAAATATTTTCAAATTTTATTAGATTTTGTATGTTCTGTTGATACATTTATTAATTTTCAAGAGATTTTAAGATATATTTTTCCCTGGTACATAATGCGTTGACAAAGCAATTTTTGTTTTCACACCTAATTTTAGTATTTGTTTATCTCCTCTTTCATCAATATCATTCATGAAAATCAATGCCTTACTAAAACCTCAACTACTAAAACAATGGGAGTAGGTGTACCATCATCATGAATTGTATATAACAAATTTCCACCAATGTTAAAGAATTTCTTACATCCATCCAAAGTTCTCTTAAATCTATATCATTTCTCTCATATTTTATAACAAAGCATTGTTGGAGCTTTATTTTAAAAATTGACTTGAAAAAGACAAATCTATGAAACAATTTAATCATATGCTAAACAATAATCAGTGAGAAATTTTGGCCTCATTATGATATACATACTTAGTGTTGAAGTCTTAACTAACTTTTCATGATGAATATATGCTAATTGCTGTGACGGGTGACATTGGCAGCCCTTGGTTCTAATTCTTTCTCACAAAAGCTTTTTTTTCCATTATGCATAGCTAAAATCTAGAATAGAATTCTAAAAAAATTGACCTTATGCTATCAGTATGGGCTAAAGGATAAAATTCCTAATACACATATAATTCGTTAGTATTTCAAATATTTTGAAGAATAATATTTCAAATTGAAAGTCATTCTTTTAAACCATATTAGGAATTTAGGAATGTATTAAGAAGTTTTTCTCGCACTGCTTTGAAAGATAGCCATTAGTTCGAATTTTCTAATTAGCAAATTTAGTCATTGGGTTTTTCTATTTTAATGTGATGCAAACTTTTAATAAAATTGATTTGGTGGTGAAATTGAATGAACATTGTAGCAATTCAGTAATGCCTATTGACTTATGATTGATTGAAACTGTGAACATTGGCCATTTACAAACAATATTAAAATTGATAAATAAAAGTTATTTCATATTTAGCAATGGAATGTTAGGATAACTCTGTGCAATTTAATCATGTGTTGTGAAGAAATATGTAATCTTATCTTTAAATTTTCATATTTATCAGCTTGTTATATTGTTTTATTCTATAATTTAATGATCATTTTTTTTCTTCTGACTGTGATAACATAACCTTTTGTATTATTGTTATTTAATTTGTATTTGTAGATATTTTCAAATGTTATCCCTTATTTTATTGTTAGCAGGACACGATATCCTCTTTTGTTTCCTCCAGAATTTAGTGAAGTATGTATGTATATTATAAGAAGTAAATGGTGAAACATTATACACGGTTATTTTTTCTTTAAAATTTGTTTTTTTTTAGAATTCCATTATTAAATACGTTGAATTTATATGTCTCGTGCATACAAGTGATTCTGTATATTTTTTAATTTCAAGTAATACTTCTCTATATATTGGATG
Source organism: Hetaerina americana (assembly GCF_022747635.1). Lineage (NCBI taxonomy): Eukaryota > Metazoa > Arthropoda > Insecta > Odonata > Calopterygidae > Hetaerina > Hetaerina americana. The sequence continues at coordinate 85,728,817 of NW_027286069.1, forward strand.
AAAGAAAAACTTAATGATATTTCACTGAAGTTTGATTACTGCAATGCACTATTGTAAAATTGCAATTTGTTTTAAAAATTTAATCTTCAATTTAGAAAATTTACTTCTTTGTTTAGTTACCAGTTGACTATTGATTTTAAAATATGGGCGTATGAATTTATTAGAGATATTGTGTAGTGACAGGAACACTTTCAGCATAAGCTAATTACTTAAATTTAACAATTTATTCTTTAAGACTAAGCACAACTATTGACGTAGAATATTTCTTTGATGAAAGTTTCTCATGAAAAAATGCTCATTTTTTGTTAAACTCCATGAACCAGAACCAAAATATTTGGGCATGAATGAGGCATCATGATTAAGCATGTGAATGAGCAAATAACTTATTTACTTTTAGTTATGAAAGTGAAAAACAGTCCATAACTATAACATCAGTCTGATTGCACCATGATATTGGCATCAGTATAGTTCTGATGTAATTGACAACTCTGTAAATATGTTACATGTGGTGTGTTTGATGTCTCAGCGTCAACAAAGGCCTTATCTTCAACATGCATACATAATTCAGTATAACATGAATGAAAAGTTTGAAAATGATCAATCATCAAATGAACTCTTCAAATAATTGTTCCTAATACCGTGTTATATTCATTAACGTTTATTATGTTTATTGAATTCATGTGAAAATTTAATTTAAATACATGTAGATTAATTGTTCTATTGATTGCTATTTTATTTTGTTTTGCATGTAAGTCACTATTAAGTAAATTATATTTTTATCAAGTCACTTAAGGCTAAGGAATCATTATTATCATAGGTAACCTACTCTGTTAAGGTAGGTTTTGGATGGACACAGACTACCAAATAATTCTCTTGTCTTGGGAATTTAGTGAAACCTGAAAATAACAAATCAGTGAATATAGTATGTCATGAATATGAGCTAATTTGGCCAAGGGATTTAGACTCTGTAGAATTAAAAACTTTTTGGCATATGATTCCATTTGCAGTCAGTATGTGTGTATGTAGGAAAAATATTTTTAAAATTTATTTAATGTAAATTTTCTTGAAATATTGATTTCTGGCTTGATTGCATTGTTTCTAATAAATGCAACTGTGAATAGGCCTATCGAGTTCATACCTCCAAAACTCTCCTAGTAATGTATATTCATGCAAGTAATTTTTTTTTACCTATATTAGTGTTTCGAATTTCATAAACCAACAACTTTACCTTTGTTATGATGCATAAGTTATCTTAAAATGATGTGTATCTGCTGTCCTACTTGGACAAATGATTCCTTACATGTGGATTCTATCTTATCAATTATCCAAATTCATTTCAGTTATTATGAGGGTGCATCAAATAATGTTTTTGTATTTCACAAATTAAATATTCTACTTCTCTCCTCTCCACTTATTCAGATGTTTTTACTAATTCTATATTCTTAAACAGTATGCATTCATGAAAACCAAGGCCATATCAATCCTAATATCAGCTTTTTCATTACGATCATCGTATAGTGATATTGACATAGGTAATGCATTATGTATGGAGACCTGTGTACACAATGTGTAACAATGTTAATGAATTCCCAATGTGAAAACTCTCTCATAAGAGCCTTGTTTTTGAAGCCATTAAGATGTTTTCACATCTAAGGATAACCATGTATTCTCCTAGAAAGGAATTAATTGTCCTAGAATTTTCCATCATAAAATTCCAAGGAAAATATCAAAATACCTCTGTAGTTGCAGTTTGCTTTGTGAATTATTTACAGGCAGTATTTGTATTCATTTTTCAATTTTTGGAATATTTTATCTACATATTACTTACACTTAGGGCTTAAATATTGTTCAAAATAAACTAGTTTTGATGCTAAGGTGAAAATAAGAGATTGGATTTCTACAATTTGGGTAGTCAATGTGAATGTGTAGGAATTTTAATGGAAAATTGTTGTAATGAACTTATTCAACAATGGCTTTTAATTATAATCCAATGAAAATATATGATGAAGATGTGAATGGGATTATTTTTTAAGTATGTGGTTGCGTTGTTCAAAAATTTTCTGTGAAATTCATATTCCAAACAGAAGTACCGAATGAAGTGACTTTTTAAGCAGCTTAATCGATGATGTTACTCATTGTTCAGTTAAAATAGTCTGAAAATTGAACAAATTGTTCCTCTTTTCAAATTTTTTTATTGTAAAACTGTTCTTTCATCAGGCTGAAACCTCCTGCATCATCAAAGGTAATTGGGAATAAAGATTCACCTATCTCAATTTTGAACATTTTGTCTCTTTCAAATGAGTAAGTCTCATTTAACCATGAAAACAAAGAAGATATTACTTTCTGGTAAATATTGCAGTATAATCAATCAAGCAAATGGTATTTAATGAATAAACTTTAAAAGTACTGATTCTAATTGATCGTAAAAACATGTATACCCTCCCTGTCATTCAATTTTGAGATAGACTAAGGTACCTAGAAAGTGAAAACCTGATTTTAAGTTAATTTAGGAAAATAGCTCCATTATATTAATTTAAAATTAATCTTCATACACTGTGTAAATTAGTTGAAAGGTAAGGTGGATCTATGGTAAAATCCTGATGCTTGAAAAACAAATAATGTAGCATTTGTATGTTCTCTGTATGACTCATAATTGTTACTCTGATTTGGATCCTTTGTGGAGGAAAGTCGTGCACTTCAGTGTTAATTGTATAAGTAACAATTGTCAAGAATGAAATGTGCACTCTTTTACTTCAGATTGCCCATCATGGAAATTCGAATGTACATTTTTAGTGAACTACTGTACAAATTATCAAAAAATATTGGAACATTTAGTATAAAAGTGACAATTATTAAATAAAAATGAACTTTCAGTAAACTTATAATTTTGATAGAGTCAAATTAAATAGGCCTAGTTACTGAGGTTCATAGTAATAAGCTGCAAAAATAAATGTTTGGATATTGATACAAATAATGAGATGAATTTTATATCATTATGCAAGTGCAACATAGTTTATGAATGCTAAACATAGAATATCTTTCCATAATTCTCTATTACACCTACACATGCAGTTTTATGTGGGGAAATCATCATTGTTTAGGCTGCAGGTATGCTAACACAGAGAGAAAAAGTGTTCATCAAGTTGAATTTATGCCTAACAGTAACTTACCTTTCTTACAGCTTAATAATGTTTATATTTGGAAATGGCCTCTAAAGTCGAAGTGGATATGGGTTTTGATTATGAATAATATTAATTAATGGCTAATTTATGATTTTTTAAATAAAATTAAATTTTGAGCGGATGGTAAACTGAAATACATAGGCCAAATATTGTACACTTTAGGATGCGTTTGATAGCTTTTTGTTATTGAAATTCAATATCAAGAGGCCAAATAAAATTTTTTATTTATCTTCTCCGAGTTTTGCTGTTTTTAGTCCTTGTCGTTTGATTCATTGAAGTTGGTTGTAATTATGAATGTAAATACCTACTTGCATAGCCTATTATCAATAGTAACATGTCATATTTTTATAATGCTATTGTGGCTATATATATATATGAAGTTATTGAAATGTTTTATAATTGTCAATTCAGGGAAATTTCCAAGTGCTGTTAAAATTGTAGTCGTGTTGAAATGTGAAATAGTTTTATTTAGTTATACTGTAATCGAATGATGTTGGTGTGAACATATTTCTGAAACATTTTGGAGTTGTTGACTGGCATCTTATAGTTGTGATCTTATTATAATTGAAATGAAATCTATTTATATCCCTGTGGTGATAGACCAGAGGGGTTGTTAAAGTGTTCAAAGGTTGACTGTCATTTATGTGTAAAAACCATATTTGTGTTACTTAAGTGATATTGTTATGGTGAAAACAATTCTTATAGTAAATAATAAATATTTAGAGATGCATGCCACACAATTGTTTTATTTTCACATGGAATATATGTACATTTAATTTTCAATGAATGTTAATTGGCATCATAAGCCAAAATATCGTAATGTAAACACCCATAACCTTATCTTTAACTTCTGCTTAATCTAATTAGTAATTAAACTACAAAATTCCTTAATCCTTTTAAGCTCTGTAACTCTCTTTCTTAACCTTTAACCTCTTTAGCTTTCAATTTGCCATAGTTTGCATTTGCAAGCTTATGCTTCCTTAAGAACATCATCTTTCACATAGTGGTATATAAAGTCATGCATTTCTCTCATTTATTATCAAAATTTGGAATTTTTAATTGGAACCCATGTTTAGTATCATGTAGGTTGAAGATAGGAACTTGATTGGCACATTATTTCATCAATCTAAATTGACATTGAGTTTTCAAAATAATATCACTGCACAAAATAGTCTTGTTTACAATAACAGATTTCAAGCTTTCCAGCAGCCAAAATCAAATGCTCTCATTCTCCTGGGGTCATTCACAGTAGGCTCTTTTTGGTATGATGCAGGTTCAAAACAACTCTTAATTGAAAGGCAGGTTTTATAAAGTCTTGTTAAAATGAAGATTAACTTACACCTCCTCTTTAGGTCAAAACTCATTTTTACAATCGCTAGTCAAATTCAAAGCCTACCGTTACACAGCTCAGTAACTGACAGACAACACTGATATGGTTCCAATATTTACATCCACTAATGAGCAGTCTTATTTGTTTATAAAATTGGATTTCATCAGTCATCTCCATGTTTAACATAACTTAACATTAACTAACAATTGTAATTAAGGAGAAATTTTAAACCAGCCCGAAATGTACTTTTTAATTTTTTTCCACTACCTTGCATGATTTTCTTGCATTTTGAGCTAATGATGTAAAAGTTGCATGGGTGATTTTATGCTATGTATTTATTTTATATGTAAAGCTTTAACAGTTTGTTTAATACGAAAAAAGTAAGCAGTTTGAAGCACTTTCAATGCCCGGTGTTCAGTCAATTAATGCTAAAACATAAGTTTACTGCAGAGAACTCATAAATGTCACTGATATATAGCAGTGAAATCAAATCAATAGGGGTTGCAAGTGTATAATTTGTTTGTGTCAACTTACTCTTGTTTCATTATGCTCAGGACTGTGGATATGTTAAGCAGCATACTGGTAGGCCAGCTGTGACATACTTCACAAAGGATCATTTCTTGTATACAGAGGCATTTCAGAGGGGGTTAGATGTAGCAGTTGCCACTTGACTCAGGACTCGGAAGCCACAAAGCCAGTAACTCATGTCACCTTCACTTTTATAGGCCCAAAAAACTGTCACCCCTAAGTATGCAAGGCCACTGCCCATAAGTGCCATGTTCGAAGGATAAAAGTTACACCAGATGGATAAAAAAAATTACTAGCATGGGAATGGGGTCAATAATTACAGTCATAAAAATCATGATAAAATCTTCTCTCAAACCCTCATGGGGCTGCAATACCCAGAATTCAAAGCACATCTTAGAAAAACCCTATCAAATAAAAATGTGTTGCGTAAATGGAATGATGGTTTGATAGGTGAGGGTTAGAATTCACCTCTTTAACATCATATACCTCAATTGCTTGTGAAATTTACAAATTGGGATAGGGGGTCCGATTCCTTTCCCTGTGCCACATGTGCTTCCCTGAAAGTTCTGGTGCCTAAATATGCATTTAACTTGCATGAAGTACATACGCACTCCCCACAATGCATACTATATAAGTGAGATTGTTATTGCCTTACCAGCTGTTTCTTGGATACTTTTCTCCAAGGATATCTTTTTTATGACAGATCTTCTTATTCTTTCTTATATCTTGCCTCACTTGTTCCATCCTTTCTTTTTACAGTGTGCCTGTTCAACTTCTCTCTTGTGGTTTCCATTCCCAAACCTTTCTTGACAACCATTCTTGCCCCATTAATTTTGTGGGGCCGTACTACTTCAAGCTACTTTGGCGTCATTTTCTGAATCTATTATTATTCTTATTTCTTGATGTTTTTCATTATAGTTTTCACACATCGCTTATGAAAAATCTTCACCACTGTCAATTTTAATCAATCCTTAATGTAAATGGTTCCTGGTCCTTTATGGTGCCCAGATTTTTGGAAATCATTAATTTGACCCCTGAGCCCTTGGGTAGGGTTACTTTATGATGGATACAGTTAAAGTGTAATGAAGTGTCTTCTACCAAGGAGACACTCATTGCACAATTCAGATAACTGAATTTCACAACATGTAAGAGCACATGATTAAGAGGACCTATATGAACCATATCTTTGAAAGTGGCTGACAGTAATCATCATTGTATGATGTAGCTATGAATATTTCAATATACCCTTGCTTGGTTCAAGAAAGTCCTGATGAAAAACCTCCCATATATGAAGGATACCAGTACATTTAGAACATTTATACATGCCAAAACTAGGTGACATAAGTTGTGGGATCATTTCTGAATCCATTACTTCATGAAAAAAATATGTGGTCTAAATGCTTCATACTGTTGTGTTTCCTCTAGGGAGTTAACTGTACCATGCTGAGGCATGAAAGCTGACTTATAAAGCAAAAGTGAAGGTGAGTTGTAGCCTGTAGAACTTCTGACTCAAAATGTATTAGTCTAAATAAGAAGATGATCGCCACTTCTTCTTTATGTTGCTGTCGTGGTAGAACTTTACTACATTGATTGTTACATCAGCAAATTCAGTAATGGATAAGAGATATATCTTCATTTCCCTACACTTCACTTGACTGCCAAGACTGCTACAATCTTAATACAGATTAAAAGGAATGCATTAAATTAGCAACTCTAATCAGAGGCCCCTAATCAATCCTTGGAAGGATGGGGACTCTGCAATTATTCATTATTAAGCTCCTTATTGAGAGTTTAGATGCCAGCCATCTCATCCTCGGGCATAACCAACACCTACCCCAGTTCATTCCACTGGTGAAAATGCCCCTTCATACCACTCACACTCTCTACCAACTGCTAGAAATTTGTATTACCCTTCCTCAAAGTTGTTTTTTTTATTTTGTTGGTCATCCTTTCACAGCTTGTTCCCCAGAGATGCATCCAAATTTTACACCCGTTCATAGATACTTGTCTTGAAGTAGGATGTCAGAGGTTTTACAGTAATGCTCGAGGCATGATATAGAATCAGTGAGAATGTGACAACTGACAGACAAAAAAGTCTTGATAGGTAATGAACTTGTGCTATCCATCCAAACATAATCATAGCAAGTACTTAAGTAATCATTTTGGAAATCTAAAGGGTTGAATCACGGGATCGAAATCCACCTAAGTTCATCCTTGAGATAGTTTCTCACATTGGGCACCATGATACAACCTTATAGTCATATCACCTAAAGCTAAAATAAACTTCTAGTGTGAGAGAAACAATCAGGTCTGTAATCAAGCCAAAAATGCATGTGAGTAAAGATTTGTTCAAGGAAAGAATTGAAGAGGAAACATATTTTAGGAATATTTTTCCTGGGTAATGATATTATTTTCCCAGGTGGAGTAATCCGGTGGTCTTGTGTGAAACATTGTGTGAATTTGAAGACAATTTAGAGTATACCTTTAATTTACATACTTGTTTGTGAGCAAACTGGTCAACTTAGGAATGACATGATGACTAAGTACATTTCCCAGGTGGGGTAATCCATTGCTCTTTTGCGAAACGTCTGGAGTGAAGACAGCTAATGCTCTTCGGATGCCTAATTTAATTAGCTTTCAGTTCACTTTTGAGAAAAGGAAAAGAAGGATCCTGTGTAACTGTAGAAAATACAGTTGGTTATAAAGGCTGATATACAAATGAATTCTATAATCTTGCTATCAGCTGAGAAATTTGGTGTCCACACCATCTTGTTCTTGTTTCAAGTCCATATAATCAGTAGATTAAGCATTTACATATTCAGCAGAAACAAATTGTCTTTAAATGTGCAAGGAAATGTGATCATGAAGCCATGCCTGTCTTTTCATAATTGTGGTTTGTTAGCGTCCCGCCCTAAAGGAATTTTGAATAAAAGGGTGCCTACATAGGGGAAGGTAATCAGGATTGATCCAAGCTGCATATTTTGAATCAACTGGGGCAATGAAGAAAAAAAATCAAACAATTTTTTTAAAGCAAATTTGATAAAAAATTATCATACTTGTTGGAGGGAAGTTGTTGAATGTCAATAATAATGAATTATCACATTTTACATCAATAGAACTTAGCAATAATCTCTATTTTTATTTGTACTTGGTTTCTAATGTGATAATGCCGATTGCACATTACTGCTAGAAAAAATTAAAATTCATTGCAGCATAGATTATAATAGGCAGTGATTGTAAAAAGATGGTACACATATGCTTGGCAAGGCACGATTGTTGAATGTGTATTTAGAAAAAAAGCATTACACATCTTATACATGTCATAATTTAACCATAAGTATCACTCTCTTATAATTTTCGACAGTATAATTTTTTTTTATGTGTGAATCCTCTCTTAGCAAGCACCTCGCACAGCGAGTAATTTGCATAATGAGCAAAAATATTGGTCCCCAAAATGGCTCGCTTAAAAAGCAACTTTTTGCATAACAAGTGACCAAGAGAAGGGAATTCCCGGATTCATTGTTAGCCTGCTACTGAAGTTTGTCTCTAGCACTCATTCTGCTAGCATCTTTGCGTCGCTAGTGTTCTCACATTTTTCCAAACTTTTGTTCTAACATATTAATTGTGATTTTTTGTGCAAAGTTTCATCAAATATTGTGCATAGTTTTAAAATTTACCCCAAAGACAAATTCGTAATAAGAAAGCCATAGTAAAATAAAAAATAATAATATAAATGGAAAGTATAATAATCAAAAATTGGGAACAAGGTGTGAGCATAGCTGATCTAGTACGCATTTCAACAATCGGTTGACATCAACAATTGGCATTTTCTTCAAGAGCACAGACAAAACTAAGGCAATAGATGCTTCAAATAGAGTGACGAGTACCTACTTAACGGTTATGTATTCTCAATCATGTTGAAAGGTTGCTCCTCATATGCATAAAAATTAACCAACCTAAAACAGTTGCAATTGAACACCATTAACAAGAATATAACTTTTGAGAAGGGGAAACTGATTTTTGCCGACATTGTTAGTAATATATCAATCATTTATGGTTGAGCAAGTATATAAAGGGATCCATGCATGGTTCTAGAAGTTAACAAGAAGAACCATCATCCAGTGCATTGTGTGGCATGGTGAAGTAGCAACAATTATAATTGATAACAAATGTGAGCTTTAAACTTAAAATATTTAGTTTTTTAAGTATGATGAGCATATTTATTTGAGCGAATGATTAGATGAGTGTATTTTATTATTTATAATGAAATTTATTTCTAATGGAAACATGGAAAAAATTTGGGTCATGAGAATTTTTACTAAGTAATAATTTTCAGTGAGGTAATTTCAGTTAGCAGGTTAATTCAATCAAATGTGATTATTCTTATAGTGTTTCTCTTTGTAAACTCATGTATAAATATTAATATTAATGCATAATTCACAGGTGAGACCCAGGTGGCCAACTTCACATTTAATGGGCATTGATGCCAGGTAACAGGTATTAAAATGAATGATTGTCATAAGCCAAAGAATGATTGTCATAAGCTAAAGAATGATTATGTTGGGTATGTTTTCCATGATCTCTTGATTTTAGGACTGGTTTTAGCATGTCGATTCTTTCTATGAAAATGGAGGAGGTAATAATTTTGATGTAGCTTTGAGTTCAATGCACTAGTCCTTGATGTGTCACCCTTTAATTGAGCATAACTTTAAAGAATTAGGTATTTTGCACATCTAACAAGCATAATTCAGCTTGGTGATGATAGAGATTCTCATTTATTGGTGACCCCCAAATGAGAAAGAGTTGTCCAAAGCTTAAAATGGAGGAGATTATAAACTCAGCTGTGTTCCTGGTTTAAAGGGGGTAGAAGCAGATTGTTGTAAGAACCTAGGCCTTTAGTTTATCATACTGTCTCATGAACACAATATGGTGCTTATTAGTTAAAAACTGTCAATGGTGGAATTGAAACTATTGGAAGCCTTTTAAAGGTGAAAATATTACAAGAAAACATTTGATCATTCATGATGCCATGTCATGCTTTTCAAGTAAATCCCTCTGAGAGGTGGGACCTGGGAGACCCTGATAAATAATTTGACATATTCAGCATTTCATTCATAGAAATCACATAACATTCGATCTATGAAAGCCAAAAAGAAAACGTCAAACAGTTTTGTTTTTAGTTTATTTCATTTGTGCTATAAACCATTCAAGACCCAATAGTACCTCTTTTTTTCTTGTCTGTTGGCTTATGATTGAAAATGATTTTAGCAGCCTATATCTTGATCTATCTTTTCTATTATAATTATTTTAAGCACAAATGGTAATGTTCATTTTCTGAGCTATCCCTAAAAAAAAAATCTGTGTACCCAGTAAATATTAAGGTATCCCTTTCGATTCTGCCTCTTATGTGAGTAATGGGCAAAAAAATTGCAAAGCACATAGTTTCAAGGTTTGCCTCCCCAAAATTCTTGTTTCTGAATCCTCCAATGGTTTTCCAGTTTCCATTTAGATATGTACACAAATGGGCTCTAAATTGAGGTCGAATTATTAAGTAGGTAGGTATACAGTTTATGCCTGCCTCAGACTATCTCTAAGCTGATTAATTGATTTCTGAACACCATCAATTATTTCTCAAATTCTGCATTTTTGCAATCACACAAATTAGTTCTAACTTTTTCATATTTCTTTTGTAAATAATCAACAGAAAAACTTTGGTCACGCACAGAAATACAGCTTTTGTCAATGGTAGGGTTAATCTATTCTAATCTGACACATTCAGTCAAGGAATAATAATAAAATATTACTCATGATAAGGATTCATGGGTAAACATTCAAAATGATGAAACCAGCCTCAATACCAAAACAGCTCATTTCATTTTAAAATTTCAGATATACCTCTAATCCTGACAAAAAATTACATGCCCCAAGTATGAGTAATGGCATCCAGAGTGCCACTGTAAAATAACTCTGTGTGCCTAAAGTCATTGGCCATTACCTTCTAGATTGATGAATGGTCTTCACAGTGAGTTATGAATTTATTAACTTTATTATTTATATAAAATATTGCCTATCAGTGATCAATTTTTGGCGCAAGCTAAACCTTTTATTTTGACCAAGAATTAACTTTTCAATGTAAATTTTTAGTCTTGTTGATTATAATGAAGATTAATTAGCGTGAGTGATCCTTTATTTTGGTCACACCATGACAATAATATTTCCACTATTACTTTGAAAACTACTCCTGAATATTTGCTTATGACAGCTTCGTTTGAAATTGGGAGATACAAAAAACGAGTAAAATGGTTCCTGGTCATAATACCTCCAAAATTACCATAATGAAGGCATTAAATATTTTTAGAGTTGACTACAGAATAGTTATTCATATATTTTATGCAGTAAAAATCATATAGAGTGGAATTTCAACTTTTGAGAGTTAAAACTCCCTCTATTTTTTTTAATTTTCAATTCAATTCTAATATCTTGGGCATTCTCTAAATCCCATTATAAATTATCTGCCAGTGAGAATTGACATAAGGCATGATAAAGTCAAAAAATGTCCATACCTATTACATATGGGCTGAATACTTAATTTGAATGATTATTCCAATTAATTAGGAAGTAGGTAACAGGAATGTGCATAAGGAAAATTATTTTTTCAAATAATGATTTAAAGCAAGCTTTACATGCCAGTAATTCATTATGTACCCATAATTTGGTTACTTTCATTTAATTAACCATCAGTGTTCATCATATCTTATCATTTTTCTTCACCCTGAAATATTTCTTAGCTTAATAATGCCAAATATGTATACTGCCTTCAGTAAATGAATTCAGCTCAAAACCTGCTCATTCATGAAACAAAAAGCGTTTGCTAATTTTTGAGTCTCTTGAACAGTTAAATCATCAAATACTTTTTAGTTTTAACAGGTTAAAGTACTTTTAGGTACCTAGGTAGAATAAGCAGGTACTATAATAATACATATATATGTATATATACCTATTTGTCATGAGTTTATTGCTAGTTGTTTATAAAAATACAATCGTAAGCAATGGAGAAACATTTTTTACAAAAGACCCAAGCATAGCTGAAATAGTTCACAATTTAAGTATTTTTTGCCATTAAAATACCTACATGACTGGGGTTTTTTTCAATTTCATACAAATAGTCATACCCTTTTCTGTTACTCCACTGTGAAACTCTGATTGAAAGACTCCGTTCTTTCTGCCATTCTTGATTCTTGATTTCTGTAAGCATGAAACATTAAAATACCTTCATACCCATTTTCCAATATGTGAATGTTGAAAATGCTTAAAAAGAAGAAATATGAAGTTTCATTTGGAGCTAAAATTGCTCTATTTTGACACATTTTTACATTCCCTTTTAGATTTTGTTTAAGGAGGAAGATTGAATGTATACCTATCAGTGGCATGCATTCTAACTAAGAAAGTGAAGATTCACTTTGCTCATTTGAATGAAGGAATTACTGCCATATGAATATTTATAAAAGTCGTACATGGTATTACAAAGCAGCAACCACAGCTGTATAGGGCTAGAATCAAATAATCTGTGCTCTACACTGACTGTGGGGCCTATTTCCAACTTTAAAGAATGTCAAAAATTTAAGTAACTACAAGAAAATATGGCCCACCTGATAGTTGCCTTGCCACAGAGCTCTCCAGTTGCCAATATCAGTGAACAATATTCTGATTGGTGATACCCAATTGATGCATGCACTTCTAGGAATATGTGATAAGTATTTATGCATCAATGAGACTAGGTGTGAAGCCACTAAGCTGAAGTCACAATTGTTTTTGTAAATTTATTTTAAACTGTATGCCAGTCAAGAGAATGAAATATAAAAACTGTACTATGAAAACTATCTCCCTGAAAATTTTGGGACTATGTAAGCCATTTCCCATGAAATCTTTTATTGAGTATTTAGAAATGAAAATATGTGTATTATACATCCTGCAGTCTACTATTGCAAAACAAAATTTTTCAGATCAGTGGAAAATATTAGTTTGATGTAAAACTTGTGATTTCTGGTAAATGTACATGCACTTACCTGTATAATGCCTTCATTTTATCAGGTACTACTTTCATGTAGATCACAAATTTCTTGGTTTATTGCTCATTTATCCAAAGTAAAATATTGTATTTTTCCTATTCATGTAGGTAATTATGTGTCTTGTGTAATATAACCAAATTTTCATGAAAGCATTGAAAACCAGATATTTGACTCTGGTATAGTCCAAAAGTGTCGCTTCTCTCTAGTCAGTGATTTTTTTGCTCTTGTTGTCCACAGTATGTTTCAGATGTGATGGAGAAATGGCATGCCTTAGGAGGGTCAATGGATTGTCATATTACTTTAGGATAATGATGGGTCAATGGCAAGAGAAACATTTGTCAGGGTTACCTGTGGAGCAAAAATGGGAATTTTTAAATTCCTCGGTAAAGCGGCTGAAAACGCATCTGACCCCAGTAGTAGTAGTTTTGAGGGGAGGCGACCGACAGCTAAGGTCATTTGCGCCATAGGGGAAGGACAGGAAAGGATGAAGGGTGGAGAGAAACCCGGCGTCGGCATTAGCCTACTCTTTACGAAAGGCGCCAAGGGGTCCGCGGCTTAACGTCCCATCCGACGGACGGCGTACTCACTCAAAGTGCCCTCCACAAAGCACCTCAAGTAGGGATCGAGATACCTCTGAAAAATATTCAACACCGCCGGGATTTGAACCCGCGCCCTCAGGGTGGGAAGCCAGTACGTTAGCCCCCGCACCATCTCGATCCCCCCCTCTGACCCCAGTGGGGCGACCATTGAGTGATGGTGTCACGTTTAAAACAATATCGAGGAAGGCAACAGGAAACCACCTCACTTATCATTCCCAAGAATATAATAATGGATGGAATGGAGAATGTGAGCCCTGGTAACTACAGGACTCAGCCCAATCAGCCGTGTGTCGTGCACGGCAGCGGGAGAGGCAAGGCTTCCACGGTCATCATCTCATGAAACCCTTGCAAAAGAAAACTGATTGCAGTAGGACAGAAGGCAGGAAAGAAGAAGACCAATTTAGTCAGAATAAGAACTTGCAATGTCAGGACAATGTTGAGAACAGGAAAATTAGAGGATATTAAGCGAGAGATACAAAGAGGAAATATAAATATTTTAGGTTTAACTGAGGTGGGTTGGAAGGATAGCAGGGATTACTGGAGTGATAGTTATAGAATAATATACTGCGGGGGGGAAGAAAGCTAATGAGGGGTTGCCATAATATTGAATAAAGAGGTAGGAAGAAGCATAGTCAACATAAAGCAGGTAATGGATAGAATATTTCTAGCAAAGAAAAAGCAGAACTGACGAACTTGGTCATTGTTCCGGTAAACATGCTGCTGAGCTATCATAAAGAGGAAGAAGTTGATAGGATATACGATCAGTTAGAGGACATAATCACATGTGTTCCCGAAGGGAAACATTTGATAGTGATGGGGGACTGGAATGCAATGGTAGGTGAAGGAAGAGATGGTAATGAGGTGGGGGACTACGGTTTAGGCACAAGGAATGATGGCGGGTAGAAAGCAGTTGAGTTCTGCAGGAGACAGGGGTTAGTCATCACCAACACTTGGTTTAGACACCACAAAAGATGCAGGTATTCATGGATAATGCCAGATGACTCAGAAAGGTATCAGCTAGATTATATCCTGGTTAGACACAGGGTTAGGAACAGTGTGATAAATTCGCACAGCTTCCCGGGAGCGGATGCGGACTCTGACCACAATTTAGTTGTTATGAAATGTAGCGTCCGTTTCAAAAAGATAAGGCAGGGGCGGCGAGTTAGAAAATGGAACGTACAAGCATTAAATGAATTAACAAGGAAGGAGTACCAGCAGGCTTTAGAGAAAATCATGGAGGATGGTAAAGAGCTGAGTACTATAGAATAAAAATGGCAATGTATTAAGAAAGGGTTGTCTAAAGCCGCAAAAGACACTATTGGAACCGTTAAAATGAAAAGGACAAGGAAACCATGGATCACGGATGAGATCGTTACAAAGATAGATGAGAGAAAAAATGGAAGAATGTAGACATAGAGTTAGTCAAAATTGAGAACAAAGAGTTAAATAATAATTTGAGACGGGCAACAAATAAAGCAAAAGAAGCATGGTGGAAGACGCAGTGCGAGGATATGGAAAGTCTGCAGAGGAAGGGTGAAATCGGTGCGCTGTACAGCAAAGTTAAATCGTTATCCGGAAGTAAGAATGGCAGATCTGTGCTAATAGTTAGAGATAAGGCAGATAAGATAATAGTTGACACAGAAAAGATCCAAGAGAGATGGAAGGAATATATAGAAGAACTGTATGGTAAAGAGCTTAGACCAACAAAGTTAGACATTGAAAAGGAACATGACGTAGAAGAAGATAGCTTAGGTCCAGGCATACTGGACAATGAGATAGAAAGGGCACTTAGGGAGATGAAACTAAATAAGGCTGTGGGGGTAGACAACATTCCTGCGGAACTTCTTAAAGATTTTGGAAAATATGGGAGGAAGAGACTATATTGACTGATTCATAGTATCCATGGGGAAGGAATCTGGCTGGAAGACTGTAAGATCAGAGTTAATTGCTATTGCAAAAAAGATAAAGGCTATATGATGTGAGGACTACAGAACAATAAATTTGATATCCCACGTAAATAAAGTGGTCTCAGGATCATCAACAAAAGGATGGAGAGCAAGGCAAATGATTACTTAGGGGATTATCAGTTTGGGTTTAGGAAGGGGAGAGGTACGCGTGATGCCAATGCAGTAGTGAGATTATCAATCGAGAGGAATATAGAATACAACCAGGAGGTATTTGTCTGTTTCGTAGATTTCGAAAAAGCGTTTGAAAGAGTGAATTTGGAAAAATTAATGAGTAAATTGCAGAAAATAGGAATAGATTGGAGGGAAAGGAGGCTAATCCGCCACCTGTACATGTCTCAGACTGCACAGGTGCGAGTGAGGAACGGGGAGTCCAGATGGGCAGTGTTAGGAAGAGGTGTAAGGCATGGTTGCCCATTATCACCGTTGCTGTTCAACCTGTATGCTGAGGAAATAATTAAAGAGGCATGGGAAGAACTGGAGGTAGGAATGAAAGTGGGCAGGGAATTCGTAAAATCAGTTAGGTTTGCTGATGACTGAGCTTTAGTTTGTCAGTCAGCCAAGGGCTTGCAAGCATTGCTGAGTGAATTGGAAATTCAGTGCGACAGGTATGGGATGAGAATCAATGTTAATAAAACAAAGGTTATGCGATTTTCTAGAAAGAAAAAGGCTAAGCTTGACATTAAAATAGGAGGGCAAAAACTAGAGCAGGTAGAACGGTTTGCGTATCTCGGTAGTGTTTTGGACCAACACGGTCAAAGTAGTAGGGACGTAAGGAGAAGAATTGCGCTAGGCAAAGAGGCTTTCACAAGGAGGAGGGAGTTGATGACAGGGACTTTGAGTCGGGATGTTAAGAAAAGACTCGTAAAAACTTTGATATTGAGCGTAGCTATGTACGGCGCAGAACGTGGTCATTGAAGCAGGAGGATAGACGTAGACTGGAGGCTTTTGAAATGTGGGTGTGGAGAAGAATAGAGAAGGTGAAATGGACAGAGAAGAAAACAAATGAGGAAGTACTTGGTATGGTGGACGAAGAGGGGGGGTTTGTTGGGAGCAATCCTATGGAGGCAGAAAAAGTGGATGGAGGGGGTATTGACCGGCAGGGGGATGTTGAAGACTGTGATAGAGGGAAGAATGTTAGGCAAACGAGGACAGGGCAGGAACAGTATAGGGATGTTGGATGGGATGAAGGGAGGAAGGAAGTACACAGAGATGAAGAGGGACTTGATGTAGCATAGGTTGCTGGATTGTGTTTTGTTAGGAGTCTCAAAATATTCATTTGGTAGTTGTGTCCATGCAAAACCTACCTTAACCAGTAGATTACTTAATAATAAAATAATAATAATTTTAAAATTTATGCATTAAATCCACAAGTGCGATAAATTTTTATCTAATAATAATATTTTCTACTGAACTGAAAAATTCTGTTTGTGATATCTGACTGTCGTGTTGTATTTTCACGGCATGTGTAAGTATTCAACAAAAGTCTGCATGGAAATTGTTTTGGTAATAGAAGTCTAATTTCCGGGCAGATTTTTTGCAGTTCACTCTTAAATAATCATCCTCATAGTTTGAATGACATAGTAAAATAAATATAAAGAAAATGCATGCAATTTCAGATCACGAACTTCATCCTAAGTTTCACGCTGGAGTTTACCAAGTGCCTTCTTATCTTGATTTGCTCGAGAACATCCATTTTTAACTCTCTAAGATGGATGTTAAATACTATATTGGATGTGTAATTTTAGTTTTGGGAAAAATTGCTATTGTGGTTGTATTTTATGGGCTGCTTTGTAAAAAGAGAGTAGGAATTTGTGATGCATCTTCAAATCTGTGTTTAAGTACAAAATATTTTAATATGGATATAAATCCTTCCACAAAGTGAAGCCTGAAGATCTAGAATATAAACTTGTTGAATTTAGTCGAAGAAGAGTGGTTAGCATAGTTCTACAATGAAAAGAAATTTGCAGTGAAAGAAGTGACTTTTTAATTCCACACATGCTTTATTTGAAAAATGACCTAAGTGATCATTAGGTGATGATAACGTACAGCATTGAAACTTAGGTCATTTTTTAAATAAAGTGTGCGTGGAATTACAAAGTTACTTTTTTCATGTCAATATGGAGTGCAAATTCCATAAAGTTACGCCTGAGACAGCAATTCAAAGGAGAATATTGGGGAACAGTGCCAGATTCAGTTTTACAGTAAAAGGCATAATTCTTATATAGGTTATACGAAAATTCATGTCTAGAAAGTTTTGCTACCTCTGGCAATGAATCTTCACAAAAACATAATAGCATACCAGGCATATTTAATGGCAACATGCATTTACTTTTAGTTGATTCCAGAAAAAACTTCATGTTATGAAATCTTAAATTGATCTTTATAGTGGTAGGGTTTAAAAAAAATACATTTTTACAATAAATAAACCTAACTATCAACAAATTGAGTAGCTTCAGGCGTGATGTGGTGGAAGTCGAACATAATTACTAACTGATCGAAGCACTTTTCCACTTGAAAAATTTTATTTTACGACCAGGTTTGGATGTATTACACCTGATGATAATGTATCACCTGATGATGATGTAATACATCGAAACCCGGTCGTAAAATAAAATTTTTCAAGTGGAAAAGTGCTTCAATCAGTTATTCACTAACTATCAACGATTCAATGCTACCACCAATAGACTGCTTTCTTTATACAATTGTTGAAATGGTGAGTGTCATCAGAGGAGGGAAAGGAACGATTCCCCTTAAAATATGTATTGCTTTCAAACTTCAGATACCATGTGAATTATTCCATTACTCTAGCCATTTAAATCCTTTTGGATATGTGCTGTCTCTTAATTGCAACCTGCTACTACAGACACATACACCACGGATTTAAATATGAACATTCAAGACTAAATGAAACTTCCAAAAGTTAATGCTAGTTCTAATTAATTATCATTGGCATGCTCACAACAGTATTAATTATAACTTACATTGTCCAAATACTTTGTCTTCCTTTGAAAGTCCATGTTTTATCCAACTGAGAATTACCAGGGAAACATAAAGACATTTCTTTAGGCACAGCCAGGACGAGTGAACAAAATCCTCCAAGCATGGTCAGGCTCCCAAAAGCAGTCAATGATATTTGTTTTCCATAAATTGCCTGCAAGATAAGATGTAATATGGGTAAAAAAATTCCACAGAAAGGAATGTGGCTGTTTTACATTGCTTTTAATAGTAAAATGCCTTCAAAACTGGAGTTTTAAAACTGATTTTGCCAGATGTAATAGCATTTATGGGGATTAAGTTTCTGAAGAAATAATTCATAAAATAAGGTAAAATGTGGACAAAACTTGTCCTTCATATGCTGGTCATTTAATTCACCACTTTGATCCCACACTTGTTATAGCTGTATCTCCAGTAAAACTAATTATGCACTTATATGTTTGCTTTTGTACTCTGGTCATTTCATTATCTTAGCTATGTCAAAGTAGATAAAGCTGAACACCTACAGGCTGCTCAGAGATTTCTTCAATGTTAAAAAAATCATTGATTGAAATCAATAGATAATGAACAGCAAGGCTACCTTTATAAGAACTAATGTAAAATATGAAACCATTATCAAAGCTTATCAAGAGAAAAAATACTTTGGTTATTCCCATTTCAATTTAAAATAATTATTATTTCACACATTATTTGATAATCAGTTGTAGCCACCTATTTTTACTTACACTTATAATTAAAAGTTTTCACTGAATACAATCTTCATTAGGTTAATGTAATCTACCAAAACATCAAAAATGAAGTGATAATACATATTTTTAGGGAAGGGGACTAAGCTAATTCTCTTTATACCAACCAAATATCCAATGAATGGTGCAGATAGCAAGCAAATTCGTGCAAAAGTGACTGATGACAAAGAAGTCATTTTTTGGTGGTCAGGAGAAGTGGTTGATACTATTTCTGCAGAAGACACTTGAAGGAGTGTTAGTGAACAGGCTACAGCAATTCTGCCTATCATTGCTAATGCAAGAAGTGCCCACTGATGCCACCAGTTGAAGCCAATTGGTTGTAATTTGCCTTCCACTGTGTCTAAAAAACAAGAAAAATTTTATTATTTATTCATTAAATATAGCAACATGACAGTAAATGTGGTCATAAGCATAGGGAAGTGATAGAGACATATTGGAGTTAAAAATTGCTGTTTTCATCTCCATTCAGATCTACTTTCATTTCTAGGATTAATTCATAGTTCCATGGGTAAAATTATTCCAGAGTATGCTTTTCCCTATATTTTTTATTTATATGTGACAATATAGCCAAGCTACAGTTACATAAAGACCATGTGTGTTAGATTGTTGATTTGGGGGGGGCTTTGTCGGGAGCTCTGGGCACTTAAACCTCTTGACTCATTGTGCCAACTCATGTTAACCTGCCTGCTACATGCCATTACCACTGAGGACAGGAGCAATACAGAAATGGTATGGAGGCCATCCATCCAACCCCACCCAAGCCCAGAATTGCTTAATTTTGGTGATCTAACAAGAACCAGTGTGACCAAATGGCAAGGCCTTTACCTAGACCATGTATGTTACTAGGTCACTGTGCAGGTTGTGCCACCATTTGTGTCTTGGTTTCTGCATTGGATATAATACCCATTGGACTCAATTTTTATCTGAGTATTTCAAGAGGCAAGGGAATAAGTTAGAGGAAGGGAGGCCAAAGGTATATGTTAGAATAACTGACTTTGAAAATGATTGCCTATGAATCAAAATGAGAATGAAACTTACACCAATAATTCACCATTAAGTTAAAATAATTCAAGCTGAAAAATAGTTTAAGATAGTCACTTACCAAGGAACAGTGTCCATGAGAAGATGCAGCTAATTCCGCCAGTCAATAATATTATGCCTAAATAATGCCACTTATGTTTCCCAGCAAATAGTATTAGCAGAGCTCCAAGAATAACTCCAACAATTTCAGCTAAGCCTGCATAATAGTTGTTGAAGGAAAGATAATGTTTTCAATTTTAATCATTATGGATACAAAAAATACACATTTCTAAAAAAATGTGATAGAACAAAAGAGATTATAGCAAGCTAAATATTTTAAAATCATTTAGACCAATGTATTCCTTAATATGTTATGCATCGTACAAAAGTACCATGGTTGAAATTTTAAAAATAGAAAACATTTTCCAGGTGACACATCCCAAAAATATTTTTGCCATGTATACTATTTCAATTCCCTAAAATACCTTAACATCTATTGAAACAATTTTAATGATGCAGAAATTAATGAAACAAAATCTCAAAAATTATCCACAAGTAGACCCTGATACTTCTGAAGAAGCATATTACATTCACATGTTTACACAATGCATTAAAAAATTAAGTCAGTGATAGCATATGTACTTCTTGGGTATGCTTTGGGGAAATTAAACTCATGATCAAACTATTATTTAATACCTTGATTCTAGGTTGTAGTTTACAGCATGAGGGACCCCATGTAGAAACAGACAGAAAAAGCAATCACTCTGAGATTAACATGCAATTACATGTGGTTTCCACACCATGGACAACTATAATCATTTCACCTTTTGGTGGTTCCTTAAAGGGTTAGTGCTTTGGTGGTTCCTTAAATGCCACTGTCAGCTGACAAACTTACAAATTGGTTCACAGGGAAACTAAATGACACAAGGGACCAGTCTAAATTATTCATATCGTAGTATCATGAAAAGCATTAATAACATTCAAATGGTCAAAGTTTAGGAATGCCCGTCGAAAATGACCAGTCTAAACATTGATTTTGTCAATTATCTAAGAAAAAGTAGTGCTGATAAAAGCATGAGCACACCTTAATTTATTTTCATTTATGTGTAGTTCCATCATCTATTTGTAGAGGAATTGAAAGTAAGGTCAATTAGATACTGGTGTCATGCCAAAGAGTTACCATTCCCTCCCCCTCCACATAAAAGTTCTAAATCTACCCACTCTCAGAGTCTAATAATTGAAACTATCTTTGTAAATCCACCTAAAATAAGTTGACAATCAATATCCTAAGCTCATCTGGTCTAAATTGCTGACAACTGGAAGAATAATGTGTAGCATTAAGTTAAGCAACAAAAGAATGAAAAATTGAGCCATACCTGCTATGACAATGTTAAGGAAAAGATTGCTGCCAAGATTTTTCACATTTAGCAATGCACCATAGTATGTCACTATAGTTGTAGCCCATAATAAATGCAATGCTATCATTTTGCAAAATCCTTGTCCTTTAAATAGTCCAAACCAGATGAGCCATTTGGATGTTTTCCCACGTTTTCTTAGAGATAGTGAGGAAAGAGGTTATATTTTATTAATGTGTGACAACACCGCTATCACTTAATTATATGAAATCTATTTATTCTTAATTCTGAATATTCATTTATAATTAAGTGCAGTCAATTAGCCTGATTAAAAATTATTTAATTTATTATTATATTTCCTTATGTTAATTCTTGTATAATTGGTATGTATGTACCACAAAAATTATCAAAGTAATGAAATACCTATTATGAAAGTGAAGCAGATCTTGGAAGTACCACACATACTTTTTATTAATTATTATTCATTTATGATTAATTCCTTTTCACATAAATGTTATTATTAAATAGTGGTAGGTATTTAATAACTAAAAACACTTAAAAATGCAAATGTATACATTTGCATGACTATTTTTGCTACTTATTATTCCATAGTTATCACCGAGAGGGCAACAATCACACATCATATCTGTTTGCATACATTTTATCTGGATTTCCAAATATCTAGACCCATAGAGAATGCAGAAATACTTTGACATAATTCAACATCAGGTTGCCAATATGGTAGGCAACAGCAGTTTGCTTTATGAATGTTTTCAAATCACTATTTCAAATTTTATTCCAATATTTTAAAAGAAAGGAGCACATTTGGTTCAAATCAATTTTTTTTGCAGAATTTAAGTTTACAAGTAGACTAAATAACTTGTCTTACCTTTTGAACTGAAGGGCAAAATAATATCTTTAAATTATTGTGGGGTTTTTATAAACATAGCTAAACATAAGTGAAAGGAATTATTTGAAAAATCTTTGTTTGATTCTCTTCTGCTCATTTCATATTAGTTTTTATTTGTGTGAGGGAAATTAAATATAATGATAATTAAGTCTAAGATATATCTGAATAGTTAGATTGCTGTATAATGAAAACATTTGACATGACCGTTGCCTAGCTTTGGAGCTTCCAGATGGATAAAATTAATCATCCCATCTTTTCTGATCATTGATTGGATTAAATAATGCTAGTGTGATTAATGTCCATATATTTCAATACTATATGTCATCTTCCATTTAAATTATGTCGCCACCTCATTTGATAGCAAGACAAATTAAGTAATCCTGTATTGACTTAACCATACTATAGGCAATGTCTTCATTAAAGCAGTAATTAAAAAAGCCCACATTTAGTGTTTTCCTAATTAATGGCCTATCTCAGTCTTCAATGTTATTGCTCTTTTTTTTCTTTTTATAACGTGACTCTTTGAAATCTTGTCCTCTTATTTGGTGTTTTACCTTTAATTTCTTTGTTTATTCCTTCACATAAGATATCAATTCATTCTTCCTTGACCTTCTTTGATCTTCTTGGATCTTTGTCCATGAGTTGGTTGACATCATAAATTCTATTATTAAAACAAGAGGTAAGTTGACCCGGACAATCCAATGAGTATGACATTAAATACACCCATTGGTCAGAAGCTCAAATTTTAAAGCAATCACCCAGGGTGATAAAATCCATTGAGCTGATAGTTTCAATTTTTGCCATTTTTTTAATATAATAAAAATTTTCTTCTTTCTTCGCACTCAAGATAAATTTCAATTTGATAAACATTTTCAATAGTTCCCAGCTCAACCTTGTGGAAATTCATTTTAATAAAATTAAGAATACAAAGTAACTTTCCACTGTCCTTTATTAGCGTACAACCAGTTTAACACTAATAAAGGACATTGGAAAGATACTTTGTATTCTTAATTTTATTAATATGATAAACATTTTATTTATGACTCTGGAGATGACCAGAACAAGTTTTGGATTAGGGTTTGTATTTAAAACACATTAAAATATGTAGATTAATTACAAATATATATATAGTACACTTACTTTGAGTCACGCCGAACATGTGAAACATGTGATTTGTGATTATGGAAAGATTCTTCTGGTGGAAGTGGTTGGCGATTAACTTCAGCAATTTTTCTTAAAATCTCCTCAGCTTCTTCAAATTGACCATTTTCCATTAGCCACCGAGGAGATTCGGGTAAAAAGCTGTGCATCAAGTTAAATTCCAGTAATCATCATTAATGAATAAAATAATAAAGAGAAATAGGTTAATTATAAACCTATTAATTTTCTCTTAATTTTCAAACTCTATACATTCCCCATTGATTATTCTCATCTAAGATATTTTATACCTGAATTGTAAAATCACAGAAGCATTATGAATACAGTAATATGAAGTATTACTTTTTCATGTAATGAATATTGAAATCATACTCACAAAAAAGCAATCACAAGTATAGCCGCTGTTGGCACTGAAATTGCTACTTGCAATACACGCCATGATGTAGTTCCAAAGAGAAGAGTTAGTCCTGGTAAGCTCATTACTCCAAATGACCAGAACCACTCGTAGAAGGCACAGGTTAAAATTCTGGCCTGCCCCCAAGTTATATCCCTACCTATTTTCCTCATAGAGAATAAATAAATCATCAGGAATCAAAAATTAAGTGGCATCATGGCATTTAACAGTATTAGTTGAAACATGATAACAGTGAAGGTGAAGAAAAAATTTAAATTTTTTTGAACAAACTAATGCAAAAATTATTTAATTTGATAAGTAGGAACAGGAATGATTTGAAGGGGCAGAAATGTGCAATCATGAGACTAAGAAAGACCGATTAACTATTGTATTAAATGTTACTTTTACAGTAGCAATAAACTTAACGGCCACCACCTCCTGATAATACTCAGTAAATTCCCAGAAATGCATGAGATTCATTCCCAATTCTTTTCATTAATGGAGTTCCAATATCTGCTCTTGCTATATTTAATCATCATATCATCTTATTTTCTTAAATATTAGCTTTAGAAAATACTGAATTCAGAAATATTTACATATTTGAATTGATAAATTCCGTCTTCTAAGTGGTTGCCCCTCAGGTTCCTGAGTAGCAATTTAATGCCTTAAATATTGTTAAACAAGTCAGATGATGGAAAGGACCACCAAAGCCACATAATAATCTTGGAAAATCATTACTGCATGTAAAGTAGGAAACGATTTTTGGGGGAAAATATTCCTTTCCAAATTCTGAATATTGTCATTTGCATTAGAAACTTTATCAATCAATTAGTAAAACATATATTATTTTATCTTTCAGCCTAGTTGAAAGACGAGTTTCAAAATGTACAGTTTTTTCATTGCATTCATCATATTTTGCTTGTCTTATGAGAAAGTTGAAGGAATATTGGAAGGACTTTAATTCACTGAGCCAGTGCTTTATGCAGATGAAATATTTTCTTTCCACAATAAAATAATTTGCATGACTATGCATCAAAACCCCTTCATCCACTTTGTTCCTAAAAAATATTCAATTGGGTAGCTGGAATTAGAAGTGTAATTTGAACCCAATATTTATAAAAAAATTGGCATATTACATGATTTTATTTGACAATCCTCATAATTGAAGGATTTAGACAGCGGAATATGCCATGTATATACATTTCAACTTTAGAGGGATCAGTCAGATATCATTGCACAACCCAGCTTCCTGGATTGACTGCCTGGGTGCAGCCCTGGATTGACTGTATTTACCATTAATTAATGTTCACTTAAATTTTTGCTCACATAAATACTGGAAAAAATAATTGATTAAGTAAAATATGTTTAAATGAGCAGTAATGCAAGTGTGCTTACATATCACATATCCTGCAGTAAACATAAGTGCACATCCACAAGCTGCTGTAAATCTAAGTGTGATGTTCATTTCAAGTAAAGGCACAAAAGCTGTTGCTGTGCCAGTGATTATCTGCACTATTGCTCCAAACATCAATATACTTCGTGGCCCCACTCTGTGAATTAAAATCAATGACATGGAGATTAGTATTAAGATATATGGCCCATACAGGAAAATGAATTAAAGCTCTTTAAAATAGCAATTATGATGCCAAGAGTCGAAAGGTTTGAAGACAACTAACTGGAACCTTGGTTAATTAGTTGCTGGGCCATATGAGCAGATCTTTTCATGCTCATCTCAGAATTCACTTGAAAATGATCTCATCTCACCTTGGCAGCAACATTGTGGCGAAGAAACCTCCAGTTAATACTCCAAAGAGATAAAAGAATTGGGACACATTCACCAATATCCGCCTGTTGCAGACAAGATGCCACTAAAATCATTACAAATTAGCCCAAAATTAGACTTAAATACACTTAAATAAGTCTTTTGAATGAAATCAAATAAATGTTAATTATTTTAACATCAAAAAATTTTTTAAATTCAGTAATTTTATTTTGAGAAGCATGACTGTTACATACCTCTGTTACAACTGTTTCATGGAACACTGAATTATTATCATAGCGGAATTCTTGACAAGGTCTAAGAGAGGCAGAATAGCTGATGTTCTTAACATAATCCACCACACTATACTTGTGGTATTTATCATCTTCCACCAATCCTTCAAATCCAATATCATATATTTCACATGGGTTATAATATTTCTTTCCATTTTTCTGAAATGTCAAAAAATGCATCTATTTTTGAAATATTTTCAGGAAAGTAATTAGTATACACTTGTTAAAACTGTGATAGAGGGAAAACGTTTGGCAAGTCAAGTTTGGGAGGAAAAGGATAGGCCTCTTAAATGGAAAGAATAGGGCAGAAAGTATGTGGAATCAAAGACGGATTTATGCCAAGTCCAAGGCAAGATGGGTGGGGTGTCATGCTGTCTTAAATATAGACTGAACACCCCTACATTTTTTAGGTGAAAGTAAGAAATATAGGAGTATTTAGTTTATGCTCATCCAAAGCCTAACTTATACTGCAAAATAATAATGCACCATTAGAATATATTTTTCTGCCACCTGGTAAATTAAAGGCTTACATAAACAGTAATAGGAATGTAATTAAAATTTTAGTAATAGAAAATTTTCTTAAAAAACTTTAGTGAACTTCCATCAAATGATGCAGAGTGTCTACTGGGAATAATTAGGTAAGGTTCACTTTTGTTTGAGATTAATATGCTTCTTCTTTTATACTTTAAAACTTAAAATGTTTGTGTAAACATATAACACCATACGTAATGTCTGGGCCTGTATAGTTTATCAGCATTCAACAGACGGAAGTATTTTATTGCAAAGGAAAATAAGACAACACTAATTTGAGTGGAATGTTATCACACAATTTCATCAGAAAAATATTTGTTCAAAAATAAGAAGAAAGTATCGAGTTTCTGGTTAATTATTAATTCAGTCTCTGCTTTAAGTGTTCACTGCATTTAAAATTATACAGTCTAAATTATTTTATCAATGTCCATTTTGTACACTTTTATGTAAATTTTCTCAAAATCATCTCAGCAAAATGTTAGAAAAACAACTTCACTAGGTAATTAATATACACTTATATGGATATTTTCCTCATTAAGTCTAATAGATGTGATTTTTGTATCGATGCATATATCATCAAAGGTAGCAGTATCTTGTAAATTGCGTGTCTATACCTTTTAGGTGGTCATTAGAGTAGCTACTCTGCATACATCTTCTGAAAACATACGTTTTCTCTTATTTAATGCTTAATTCAGCTCTCCAAAGCCTAATATATTTCAATACCCTTCCTCCATTCCTTCATATTTAAATTCCCTTCCTCACAAAACCTTCTTTGTACAAACTTATCTTCTAGCTGTATAATATTTCTCAATATTTATCCTCTCATTTCACTTCATGATATTTTTAAATTTTTCCTGGCAGAAATTCCCCTTTGTGTTGTTCATTTGAATTCCTCTGTATTCAATTTAACTTTTCCATTTGTCTTCAAATATTCATGATTAAATCATCCAATTTTCATTCAATATACTTCAACCTGTCAGTATTAAACTATTTGGTGATAAATTGCATTTAATGTTAATATTTATTTATAACTTACAATTATAGTATAATCTTCATCATATATGATATACAAAGAATTAAGACAATACAACATACAATTACCGACAATCATTATCATATACCATAGCAATATGATCTTCGTAATATATCATACAATAGTAGTATACATTTCATATCTATTCATGGAATATTCATTCTGGTCCTGCTAAGCCTGGATTGTCAGCAAGTGCCACGTAAACAAAAATGAGAGCTTACAGTGTATGCAATTATAAAGCTACGTATATTGTGTCCCATTTTGTTACATTCTCATTATAATAATTATTATTATTCAGAATACTAATTATTTTGACAGTTTTATTTGATGATGGGGATGACATACTTGAATGAGTAAATCGTTGTCATCCGTTAATCTCATTTAATTAGAAACGTCTACTTTTATCTCCACCTCTAGCTCTTCCCTTGCCTCTTCAACCATTGCCTTATCATATATGTCAATAAGGATGCGAATAATTCCATTTCTATCAACCTGTTTCACTTGGAGATCACTGTTCATTCATTTAAAGTTCATCCTGATTTTCTATCTGGTCCTTATGAATTTTTGATGATGTAGAGGTTCCACATCAAAAAAATCCCCTCTTCTCCATTATTATCTACCGTTAAATTTTCCAAAATATTACCTTTGATTATTTTTCTCTGCTTTGCCAAAATGATGATATGATAATCGTAATTTATCAGTAATGATCAGAATCCCATGCTATGTTTCTGCTAAAAGAAATATTTCTCTATCATATGCCCAAAACCAATGTTTAGGCTTCCAGATAATTTACGAGAAGTGCAAAACCTGCTGTTTAATAGTTTTAATACCAGATTCTACAATTTGTCAATTTTTTTATGTAGGATAAAAATACTATATAGTATGTCTGAATTTCAAGGGTTGTATTTGGGTATTATGTAACTGCAACCAGGCTTAGCATTCCTATCATGCGGGTTGCGTGCATCGAACCCTAGCATTATACGAAGTTTCCGACCTAACAAAGATACAAGAAATTTTTTTTCTGAAATTTTCTGAGTCGGAAACTTTTCAGACCACCCATGTATATGCCTGAGGTACCAAATACGTATTTTGATCGAAATTTATATACTTGTATTTAAACGGATAGAAATAGAATTTTTTCATTCGTAAGCTTGAAAGCAAATAGTGTTATAAAAATAATGAGAAAAGCGTTAAATATCATCTTCTCTGAATATTTCCAAAACGAGCTTACCTCTTCCTTGATTGGATGGCTAATGTTAATCCACACATCCGTTGGCAAATGTGCCAGCGTTTTCGGTTGCTCACACCAGAATTCTGCATCCGGAGCTTTGAAGAGAACTCCCAGCATGTGCCACGCCGACGGAATCTTGACGAGGGCCACCAATAGGAATACTCCAAATTGCCATATCCCAAATTTCGCCGTCACGGAATTTAAGCGATCTTCTAGCGCTGCCATTACCTGTTTAAACATACACCAAAAAAACAATATTTAGACCACTGATAGTCGTCAATTAGAGGCGAACACATAAAATGCCCCGTGCTGTATTCTCACCCATTTTTCCAGGTATTAGAGAAGACTCATTTCGAAAAGATCTTGTATATATACAAGTATATTAAAAGTAAATAATTGATGGCAAGAAAAATTAAAGTACGTTAGTATTTCTGTATCTGCGGGAAATGAGCATTAACTTCCCTCTCTATCACATTAAACAGAGGAAAATGCGTACAGAATGGTATCTTATACGTTACATTCACGCAGGATAGATCAGAACATTAAAGCTCAACTGATGAATTACGCATGATTAATTCCTAATAACCATACCTTCACACGCCGTTAGGTTTAGTATTGGGTGAGCTCTACCGTCACCTGTGAAACCAAACCCGGGTCTATTACGAGCAATCCATGTTTCAGTAAAGGTTACCATATTTTTAAATGGACTCTTACAGTATAATTGAGCATTGAAGTATGAACTGGGAGCGTCCTTGCTGTTACAATGTATTACAATTCACGGGAAAGTGAAACTGCATATACTAAAGCAGCGAATTGCGACTGGAGGGAATACGAGGAGCCTATCATATGAAATTAATTTGCATTGAAAAGAAGGCTGTTATGTTTTCCATGATTTATTCAATTGATGTACCTGGTGCGTGGTGAGTTTATCGTTTAACCGTTAACAGTAGAATACCGTTTAACTATCTCCCACCAATTCCCTACTCCTCATATACTTCGAGCGATATAGTTTACCTTCTGAAGTGCCAACCATGCCCTGCCTTTTCTATTGGAGAGTGTACCACACCCCTGAATATTAGAATCAATAACCACCGGGCCTCATGCAAGAATTCTTCCCTGGTTGAGATGCTCCCAATCCCAATGCACGCCTCCGAACATAACACTCCCTTTGATAAATGCTATAGTGTATTCATTTTAGCATCCCTCCCACCCTCTTACCCTCCACTCAAACTCAAAACAATAGAGCAGGCGTTTATCTGGCTCCTGGATTCCTGGAATTACCCAGGTACTATTAGGCATTAATTACCCCAATCGTCACATATTTTCACCCCCCCTCCGCTCCCAACACTTTCCATATTATTCGCACACTTCTTAAAATTCCTCTCCCAACTCTTCCCCTCGCAAACCTTTCCCCACCTTCCCCTTCTATCCAGCGTCTCCAGCAACTTTTGTTATAACCTTCTCTTCAGTTCCTTCCTTCTCTTCCTTGAGAAAAGTGGCTTGACCACCAACAATTCGAAAATATGTGATTTTCTTTTATATTCTTGTGCGTTTCTAAGTTTTTGTTCGCTAGTGCTAACGTGATACACACACACACACAGACATATATGTATATGTATATATATATATATATATATATATATATATATATATATATATATATATATATATATATATATATATATATTTATATAATATTTTTTTAAGGTAATCTACCGGTTAAGGTAGGTTTTTGGATGGACACAACTACCAAATTAATATTTTGTGTTTCCTAACAAAACACAATCCAGCAACCTAGTCTATATCAGGTCCCTCTTCATCTCTGAGTACTTTCTTCCTCCCTTCATCCCGTCCAACATCCCTATCCTGTTCCTTCCCTTTCCTCGTTTGCCCAACATTCTCCCCTCTATCAGTCTTCAACATCCCACTGCCGGTCAACACCCCCTTCATCCACTTGTCCTGCCTCCATAGGATTTCTCCCAACAAACCCCTCTCTTCGCCCACCATACCAAGAACTTCCTCATTTGTTTTCTTCTCTGTCCATTTTACCTTCTCCATTCTTCTCCACACCCACATTTCAAAAGCCTCCAATCTACGTCTATCCTCCTGCTTCAATGACCACATTTCCGCACCGTACATAGCTACGCTCCATATCAAAGTTTTTAAGAGTCTTTTCTTAACATCCTTACTCAACGTCCCTGTCATCAACTCCCTCCTCCTTGTGAAAGCCTCTTTGCCTAGCGCAATTCTTCTCCTTACGTCCTTACTACTTTGACCGTGTTTGTCCAAAACACTACCGAGATGCGTAAACTGCTCTACCTGCTCTAGTTTTTGCCCTCCTATTTCAATGTTTAGCTTAGCCTTTTTCTGCCGAGAAAATCACATAACCTTTGTTTTATTAATATTGATTCTCATCCCATACCTGTCGCACTGAATTTCCAATTCACTCAGCAATGCTTGCAGCCCCTTGGCTGACTGACACACTAAAGCTTGGTCATCAGCAAACCTAACTGATTTTACGAATTCCCCGCCCACCTTCATTCCTACCTCCAGTTCTTCCCATGCCTCTTTAATCATTTCCTCTGCATACAGGTTGAACTGCAACGGTGATAATGGGCAACCCTGCCTTACACCTCTTCCTAACACTGCCCAACCGGACTCCCCGTTCCCCACTCGCACCTGAGCAGTCTGAGACATGTACAGGTTGCGGATTAGCCTCCTTTCCCTCCAATCTATTCCTATTTTCTGCAATATACTCATTAGTTTTTCCCAATTCACTCTATCAAACGCTTTTTCGAAATCTACGAAACAGGCAAATACCTCCTGGTTGTGTTCTATATTCCTCTCGATTAATAATCTCATTACTGCAATGGCAACACGCGTACCTCTCCCCTTCCTAAACCCAAACTGATCATCCCCTAAGTAATCATTTGCCCTACTCTCTATCCTTTTGTTTATGATCCTGAGAACAACTTTAGCTGCGTGGGATATCAAACTAATTGTCCTATAGTCCTCACAAGACGTGGCCTTTACCTTTTTCGGAATAGGAACTAAAAATGATCTCACAAATTCTTCCGGCCAGATTCCCTCCTCATAAATACTACGGATCAGCCCATATAGCCTCTTCCTCCCACATTTTCCTAAGCATTTTAAAAGTTCCACGGGAATGTTATCCACCCCCACGGCCTTATTTAGTTTCATCTCCCTTAAAGCCCTTTCTATCTCATTGTCTAGTATGCCTGGACCTAAACTGTCTTCCTGTACGTCATTTTCTTTTTCAATGTCTAACTTTGTTGGTCTGAGTTCTTTACTATACAGTTCTTCTATATACTCCTTCCATCTCTCTTGGATCTTTCCTGCGTCAACTATTACCTTACCCGCCTTATCTCTAACTGTTAGCATAGCTCTTCCTCTCTTACTTCTCGATAAAGATTTAACTTTGCTGTACAGCGCACCGATTTCACCCTTCCTCTGCAGACTTTCCATATCCTCGCACTGCGTCTTCCACCATGCTTCTTTTGCTTTATTTGTTGCCCGCCTCAATTTATTGTTCAATTCTTTGTACTTAATTTTGCCTAATTCTGTATTTACATTCTTCCATTTTCGCCGCTCATCCATCTTTGTAATCATCTTATATTTATTTATTATATATATTTATATACATATATATTTATATTATATATATATATATATATATATATATATATATATATATATATATGTATACATACAATTTAAATACACACAGTGGGTCGCGGTAGTCCAGTGAGTAGAGCGTTGGACTGCTGACCGGAGGGTCCCGGGTTCGATTCCCGGGCAAGGCACTCTGGGCACCTGCAGCTCCACCTAAGCTATGTGATTTTTCGGTTACCAGGTCTTCCTGGGAAACTATAGCCGGCACAGGAAAAGGCACTGGCCCCCCAACCCTGATGAGTGAATTTCACACGTCGTTGGCCTTAGTACTGGGTGAACTTTTACCATCACCTACCAAACCGCCCTTCGGGTTGATTACTGTGGTTATATATAACTTACTGTGATTACTGTGAACGTCTCACGGATGTTAATAATAATGTATATGAAGTTAGCACTTGCGAAGAAATACAAAAATACAGTTACGTTTCCTCGATAGTGGTTGCCAATGTATACGAGTCTCGTATACGTGTACACATATATATATAACATTTGGACGGCAGAATAGAACACACAAATAAAATACATAACACGTAAAAGGACATTCACATTTTAGAAAGTTTGAGTTTTCTGCATTCTCTGAGGTCACACCTGAGTCTTTTTCAGGGGGATGAGAAGATTGGGTGAGGGACTGGGAGGGGTCAAATTTCGGAAAGGAAGTTGTCGGATTAACAAAAAATCGCCGAATAGAGAGGAAGAGGTTGATGTAATTGATAGAAAGGTGATCTATGACATTTGGCTAACTTTTCATCGTATATTTCTGCCCTTTGTATTTCAAGGCTCCTCCAATTCATAGATACATACCTATATCATTAAGATTCTCCATCAGATATTTTTGGTAAAACTACAGAACTATCTCTTTGCTGAGGCAGGTATTTTGTCCTTTTCTTCTGGTGGAAAAACTCTTATATTTTAACCAAAATATGAGCATTGACGCTGGACTGAGTTGACATAAACTAAAATCTATGCAATTATTTAATCCCGTGTTGTAGTCATCATGAACGCAAGTGTTATGCCTTACATCCCACCTGTTTAGCATATATATGGCGAGGTGACAAAAGGTCTCTTTTCGTTTCCATTTCCCGGTCAATATTTTATTGCTCAAAGAGTCTTCATGAGAAATTTGTACATTCCTCGTACGTATTCTAACTTCAACTATATATTGAAAGGTGGGGCAAAGAATGTGCACGAGACGAATGAACGTGGACTAGAAAAAAGGCATGCTAGTTCAAATCAAATGGTTTCGTCGGTATGAATAGGTTTTTCTATAGGCGGACAACTTGTGCCTACTCTTCTCAATTGATATTTTCGAATTTATAAAGTTTATATTGGAGCCATCGGACATAGCCCATTGATAATTGGATGAGAACAACAGAACTCCAACAAAAGATCCCTAAGAAATCCTCCTTAAACTTAACTCTTTAATTAATTTTGCTTACTTATTCCAAAAAATTAAAAGGGGCTCTAAGATTTACAGATGCGGTGATTTGAGAATAAAATAAGTATTAAGGCACAATTAATTTAAATATTGCAGAATAATTTACACAATTTTTTCAATTACGGTAAAAAATGATAATAACAGAATGGTTAATGTGATGGAAAATTTTCATTTTATTCTTTTAAAAAATGCAAATCCCGACGTTTATTTTTAAAAATTATTTGCTAATTTATTTCACTTTTTCGGCATTATAATTGATAACTGATTGGGTGACAAATGCGATCTACTGTGTTTCTTTCAAATCCAGATTCCACAGTTGTCCTCAATAGAAGGAGAAAACAGATTTACAAATAATCAGTTCTTCCGATGATGAGATGTGAGGATGAACAACTCCCATTAAAGTGATAATAAATTTCTTATTTGCAAAATTTTTATGCAGAGATAAAATTTTATTTTATGTTGTTAGCTTCATTTCTAGTTAATATGCGATAAATTTTGCTTTAATTTGACTCAAGTATTGCGTCAGAGGCAACCGCTGCAAATTTAAAAATATAGGGCCCACTGTAAAAGTAATGCGCTTTATCTGGGAAATATAGATTTATTGATCGTACTTACTATATGCTTAAAATTCTTCGAAAAACTCTCCCCCAGCATCAATACACTTGCGGAGACGTGTCTGCCACGCCTGGAAGGCACCCTGAAACTTCTCGACGGGAATGTCTCTCAGGAACGCAGTAGCTGCTTTTGGATGTTTTCCACGGGCTCCCAATGCTTTCCTTTCAGCTCTCTCTTCAGTTGGGGAAACAAAAAAAAAGTCGCTCATAGCCAAGTCGGAACTGTGAGGAGGCTGGGGGGCCATCGGGGTAATCCGGGCCAGAAAGTTGGTAAAGATGAAGGACGTTTGGCTGGGAGAATTGTCATGGTGGAGTTTGACCGTGTCTTTAATGTCAGCCCTCACGCGCGCGACCCGGAGTTACAATCTCGTGAGTACATCCAGGGAAAAGGCTTAGTTGGCAGTGTCTTCCTGCGGTAAAAAAGTCAAAATTGGCCATTTCTCGGACGTCAGAGAAGGCAATGAGTGTCGTTTTGATGCGAGACTTGCTTATTCGCGCTTTTTTGGGGCGGGGGGATGATATTGTGCGCCACTCACTGCTCCGCCTTTTCGATTCGGGATCGTACTCGAACATCCAGCATTCGTCTCCGGTTACGACAGAGTTAAGAATGTTCGGCTCATTTTGAAATAAATCTAGCAATTCTTGACAGCGCGAAACTCTTTCCGAAAGTTCTTTCTAGTCCTCCGTCAACACTTTCGGCACAAGCTTCTCGCAGAGCTTGCGCTTTTCCAGATCCAGATTCTCATTGCGCTTTTCCAGGTTACTATCCCATGTACTACCAATTTGGACGGGTAGGGTTTCAGAAAATTGCTGGATGCTCAACCGGCGGTCGGAGCGCAAAACTTCGCGCACACGATGCACGTTTTCGTTGGTTCTGGCCGTAGTTGGGTGTCCAGAACCGGGCTCGCTGGCAACCTCCTTGAACGCCT
This sequence comes from Hetaerina americana, assembly GCF_022747635.1. Classification (NCBI taxonomy): domain Eukaryota; kingdom Metazoa; phylum Arthropoda; class Insecta; order Odonata; family Calopterygidae; genus Hetaerina; species Hetaerina americana. The sequence continues at coordinate 85,764,587 of NW_027286069.1, forward strand.
TGTGCCACCTCACAGACTGTGACTTTGAAATGCGTTCTTCCTTGAAGGCCTCTTGAAGCATCTCAAATGTTTCGGTTGAATTCTTTTCAAGCTGCATGCAAAGGTTGATCGCGTATCGCTGTTCAAGCGAACTTTCCATCTCGCCGTGTTACAAAGTCGAAAAACACACTTCACGCGGCAGCACGTCATTCCGCTCAGGCTGCTCGGAGTAAACTGGCGACCGGCTGCGTTGTAAATGCAGACCCCTACCACATTTTCCGACCGTTTTTACCGCAATGCCATGAATAGTCGCGTAACAATAAAATTATGCGCATTACTTTCATAATGGACCATCGATTCAATTCGCCCATGGAAACAACAGGAGTAATGCACGACGAGCAATACCCTGTCTACAAAATGTCTCTTTTAACTGAACAAGCCGTCAGAGGTTGATTATGTACTACTACCACAGGCTTATGGATAGCATGATTTCCTCTCCTGCGCTCATAGAAGTTGATTAAAATGTTTGAAGAGGTGAGACAATCAATTTCAAAGGAAGATGGACGCGTAAATTTCATTCATTACTCTTACGGAAGTAAAAATTGATACTGCTACTACCAATGTGAAGGAGATTGTCGAATAACGTTAAAAGCATTATCAGAATTGTTAAAAAATTCTTTGGAAGCCACCCACTCATTGGTGGCAGAAAAATTTTACATATGTGTATGATGGGTTGTATGATTGAATTGAATTGTATGATGGGTTCAAAGATTCCTCCTGACTTGAATGACAGGATTTCATATGAAAGTTTGTTTGCAGTTTATGTAGATGTTACATTGAGATGAGGAGTTTCTTTCAAATTTTATATATGTAGATGAAACTTGGCATTACCATTTTGATCGCGAGAGCAAATGACAAAACTCTGTGTGGAAATCTTAGATAATACAAGCACAAGAAAAAGCAAAGTGGTGGCTCCTGCTGGGAAATTTACGATCATATAATTTTTCGATATTTAGGGAATGGTTTATCAACTTGTTGCATCAATACGCAGCTGTGCCTGTAGCATTCCTTAGGGGCACACGGAGGTCACATTTCAAAGTAACAAAAAAGATACGGCACGATTATGCACGGCCGCACATAGCAAATTATTTAATTGAATATCTCGCGAAAACAGTGTGAATTGTGCTTGCAATCTTCCCTAGCCTTCAAGGAACTATCCCTCTCAACCCTGATACGTCAATTTAGTTGTGCTTACTTTTACTGTATTCGGACTTCCTTTCCCCTTCGTTGTTAATTCTGTGAATAGCAAAGCACAACTATTTGCCGCATTGTCTACTTTTTAAAAACCGTTTTGCTTTCTGTTGACTATGCTATTTTTGTTGAGAAAGGACATAGTATTCCCTAAAATGCTGTTTTCAAGGATTTTGCATTATTTTAATGTTATTTTGATGACTGGTGATGGAATGCGTCAACGTATATTGCCACCTTTTAAGGAAAGAGTGGTATGAAATACTCCCAGTCGTGGGGTACTGAACCTTCTGTCTGCCTTCGAGTCTTCAAATTTGTGGGTCAATGTCGTAGGGAGGTTTCTAATTAGTTTGGTATCTCCTTAACATTGATATTAGCTTGGGATCTCTAAGCATTTCAACAAATACTTCTTCCGGGTCGGGGGCTTTATTTTGTTCTTCACGACTTAGATCTAATAACTTGTCGGTTTTCGGAATTACTGAGATATTTCATCCTGAGAGTGATATTGTCAACTGTCTGTCCAATGTTTTGGTGATCTTCCAGGTGAACGCTGGTCTATTGATTTATATTCCAATGTAATACGCATGTTTACTCATTTATTTGTATTCTTTTTTTCGTGATTCTGTCAGTGCATTCCTTCTTGTTTTCCTCAAGTGATCATGCCCTGTACGTTGTATCAGAGTTTGTCTTCATTTCTTAATTGATCTCTAAACGATTTTTCCTACGATTATTCTTAATGCCTTCATTTCGGAAGTTCTTAATTCATGCTATTGGTTTTGTTTGCATATTCTCTCATTTTTACGCCATACGTCATGCTTGATCTAACGCGTCTTAAAAAGTTTGACCTTGCTATCTTAACAGCTGATCATTCCAGATGGTCTTTCTCAGGCATCCGGACATTTCCGCATCTCCGTTGATTTGCTTCTTTTGATGGATCGCTGGCTTGTGGCTACTTAACCGGTCAGGGTGAGATATGTCAGTTGCATTACTTGCTCGATCGGCTTGACCCTGACTTTCGCTTTGCAGGTCATAGATTTTGTCTTATCAGTGGATATTTTTACTTTAAAATTTAGAGTTGCTTAATAAAACTTCAAGACCTGTCTTCATAGGTTTTTAGTTTTCGCAATAATAAATGCATTGCCTTAGTCTCTTGTCCTAGCTCTTGCCACACTCGGTGTTTGGTTATTGGTTTAGTACACCACGAGTTAATATCAAACTGAATAAAATTACTTTTTGGGTGAAAGTATAGAGTAAAAGTGTTTACAGGTATCATTTTGGTGGTTATTTAGTGTGCAAAGTTTATTTCCTTACTCGCAGCACTTTTTGTTTACGGGAATATAATATAGTGCAGTCCTGGGAACATTGGTTAGCATAGTTTTCGCTTTCATCATGAAATACACAGTAATTATTGCGTTGACATTAAGAGTTTGGTCAAAATAATTTTGGACTCCCCTGTAAGTACGAGTATTAGCTGAGAATTAATTTTTCATACGTTTGGGGCTTTACATAGCAACTTCTTTTTTGTTCAACATTCTGTGTTAATCTTTCCAAGTTCAATGTTCTTTTTAATATCCTTATTCTAAGAAAATAGTTAAAATAAATTTGCAACATACATAGACGATATTGCATTGATTACCGTACTCATTGATTCTAACTCAGTCTAATTTTCATTCTCAGAATGTATTATTTTTACTCTCGGATTAGTGCTGGATTATTTCAATATATACGTTAACTCAAATGCTCGCATATATTAGTTACTATTTTTCTTGCCCTTTTAAATGTTATCCTTTTTATATAAAAGTGAAAGATTTACTTTTCAAGTTTTTCATTTAGTTTTTTTATATTATCGCACAAAGTAGATTTTTATGTTGAATGACGGCGAGTTATAGTTTTTGATAAATACATTTACTTTTTCTCAGAAACGTATTAACAAAAGGTTAATTTTTTTAAATCGACAAAGTTTCAAAGAAAAAACTGGTTTTTAGGTGCTTTGAATAGCACGTTTTGATAGTTAGATGACGTGTGCGCATGAGATTGTGATTATTATAGTAACATAACTGGAAACTATTAAGCGATTTTATGTTCAAAATATTTGTCAAAAGGAGAATACCTGATTGAGTTTTTGTTACCATCGGAAAAGAGGCGATACAGAGGCATACTTTATATTAAATAAGTGTTTAATACTTTCCCATTTAATTTCATAATTTAGATTGAAATTAAATTTGAACATTGTGAGCATAATATCTTTCTGCGAAATTAGTATTAAGCATTTACACTATAATGATCGTTAATGAAACATTTAGATTAACTCAACTATTTCTCCCTGAGCTTCCAATTGAGTATATTGAGTTGTTTTTGCCGACTGATTTGACAGAAAATGAGATTATGTACGATTTCCACTTCGGACATGAATTCGTAACACTCGCAACCTGGATTTATTTGATACTCTCAGGGGCTTATTCCCTGGGTGATTCGGGGATTTATTTAATACCCCTGTGTCCAATGTGAGCACATACGTATGCGTGGTCTGAGGGATAATTCAAACGATAATTGGCGTAAACCATATTTAGCTCTCCAAATTTTAAGCAAAATTGGATAAGAAAATATTTGCATAAATTCCATTTTCAGACAAAAAGCAGCAATCCATAAACTTGGGATTTCATCGAAATTTTTTACTTTCAGTTAAATGCTGTCAAGGAACCAACTGAAATTTGCCATTTAGTCCGTGGGAATATATTGTACTGAAAAAAGAAACTTTTCCAAAATCTGCATATATTTAGGTCAACCAGGTGGTCAAGTTTGGTAGAAAACCGGATGGGGGAGCAAGATGCGAAAAGAGGTCAGTACAGGACCAGCGCCCTTGAGTGAAGTAAGTGGAGGGTGGGAGATGAAAGTGACTCGAGGTGGAGTATGGGGAAGGAAAGGTGAAGAGGCCCATTGCTGTTTTATACACGGTTTATTTAAATTTGCGAACTGATTTAAATAGTTTGGTAAAGTTGATAAAAGTCATGTTGCCAATGGCTCAATCTGGTGGATATAATAATCTGTATCTAAATTCTGTATTTAAGGTTCTCCCAAACCTTATTTGTTGGTTGTTTGTGTACATGCGTTTTGGGTCCGGTTTTTTTATCCTGCTCGAAAGGCTTTTTTGCTTGGGGTAGAAGGTTCTGAGGCGAACTTTTAGTTTCATAATTCAAAAGCGTTGTATTCGCTAATATAATGATTTATTGTTTTTAAATAATCGTGAGCAATGCATGCGTAGGATATCAAGTGCCGCAATCGGTGGATGTGTTGCACATTAGTCTTAGTGCTGTCGTTGGTCTTTCTTTGTCCTGTAAATATGAAATTTTGGCGTGCTTTGGTATGTAATGAGAATATCTTAAAATGGAAGAGAGTTGCTTCGCTTAATTTCAAAAGTGGATTCTCCTGCTGGCAGTCGTTATTCATTGAAATTGTTGATATTGCTGGGTTTGAAGGTGGTAGATGTTTGACCCGAGCACATTAAAAACGTTTAGAAGAAATAATCGCAGATTTTCCGTCTTTGATATTAGAAATTATGTACAGCTATAATGGTAACATGATATGCTTCAGAATTCCTCATTTTATTGCATGGAATTTATAATCAATATTTTTTATTGAAAAAATGTCATCTATACGTGATTTTATTCGATGATGCCTAATACATTATTTAATATTCAGATCAACTCAATATGACCTACGTTGTGGTACCACTTTGCTTTTAATGCCCGTTTGAGTTGGTACGCTTGAAAATACCTGTTCCTGCATTAAGAATGATACCATAGAGTTATAAGAGAAAATTCTTTAAAAGTGCAATTCCTCGTTTTAGTCTCTTGAACATGATTATTGAAAGAAAATGCTTACGTTGGCGGAGGGAATGAGACTGAAAATTAGCCATTCGGAAAGGTTGATGACATTGGAATAACAGCAGTTCTTCATAGGATTGGCAGATGTGCGCAGAATAAAGGAAGAACGTCATTATTTTGCTCGTATATTATCATTATTAGGTAATCTACCGGTTAAGGTAGGTTTTTGGATGGACACAACTACCAAATAAATATTTTGTGTTTCCTAACAAAACACAATCCAGCAACCTAGTCTACATCAGGTCCCTCTTCATCTCTGAGTACTTCCTTTCTCCCCTCATCCCGTCCAATATCCCTATCCTGTTCCTTCCCTTTCCTCGTTTGCCTAACATTCTCCCATCAATTACATCAACAAACCCCCCTCTTCGCCCACCATACCAAGTACTTCCTCAAGTGTTTTCTTCTCTGTCCATTTCATCTTCTCCATTCTTCTCCACACCCACATTTCAAAAACCTCCAGTCTACGTCTATCCTGCTTCAATGACCACGTTTCCGCGCCGTACTTTGCTCGTATATTACAAGATAATCTCTTTGTGTGAAAGGGCTGTTTTAATTTTTACATCGTCACTATTTTTTAACAGAAGCTCCAAAGCCACTAAAATGAAAATTCAGAGAACCTGCCGGAGAAGCCGCGACAATAGCTTTAACGGAGTCATCCGCTAATGTGCATTAAAATGCAACAACATTGAAACTGCTAAATTTAAAAAAAGGAACTTATTCCCCGGCTAAGTCACAATTTATTTCCTTGATTAATGAGAATAAATTTATTTTTTTGTTTTGGAAATACAGAAAATATCTTTACTAATACACTAGCTCAAACTAAATCATTAGACGGCAATTTGAAAATATCTTTGATGCTTTATTTTTATTTAATAAGGACTAAAAGATAACAGCTAATTAATAACTCATGGGAAAATTATGATCTTACTAGGCAACTTTAGAAGTTATTTCGAAGAGGTATTGCATCCTTCCAATTGGGTCAACAGAGATGGAGGCATTATCGTTGTGTTGGTGACAGGTATTTTAGCAAATTATTCTGCGATAAGTTGTGCTGAACGTGTACTATAATTGCAGTAGGGTCTTAATTGAATAGAACTGAAATAAACTTTTATCAAAGGGGCAGGCATTGAAGAGATCTGATTCGAATGGGATGTTAGTTGTAATCTGAGCCAATTAAAGTGAATAGGCTCCTATTTTTCCATTTTGCCAATTTTTTTATGGAATAATTCTTTAATCTGGGAAAATATATTTATAACAAACTCTTCATGGAAATGGTCCTGGAATCTTCATATAGTAGGGAAATACAAAATCATTTCCCATGTATACAGGTGAGTTAATTTTTAGGAGAAATGCAGTAGCTTGAAAGTGAGGAAGCAAAGTTTTCATGGACAATCGTAGATATCAGCGAAAGTTTAATCTAATGTTATGTTCATCAATGTCTGAGTAATTGTGCGTTCCTTTCTTTCCACCCTGCTCTCAGCTATCTATAAATGCGTCAACACACCCGGATCTAAATTTTTATTCTCAGGCTTTTCATCTTCTTCCACGGTGTTTATCACGGGAAGATATTCGTCCTTTTCGAGCCAACGAAGCATATCTTTCATGATTCGCCGTAACAGCAGCGTGCTTCATGAAGCCGACGCTATTTCGCGTTTGAATGCGTAAGTGAATACCATTCCTGGCCACGACAACACCATTCATTATGTTTAACAGAGCAATAAATTTCCCTTTACTCCCGGAATTCCTATTTTAGTAATTATTCTATAAATCGGAACTAGCACTTTTATCTTCGTCGTAGTAATCAACCATAGCCATATTTCCGAAATTTATTCGCATGATACATCGACATCAATTCGCAAAGACACATTTCACAGTTTTCGAAGAGCTGCGATTTTAAGTTTAGTACTCCAAACTCAACCATATTATGCCATATATATTTGTATGCATTATTCATAAAATTTATAAGATTGAGAATACCAGTCGTACTTTTCAACACGGGCGAGAAACCATGGGAAATGTATATTTGTATGTGCTCAGTGGATCGAACTCTAGCGGTAATGATCAGTTATCCACGAAATAGATGTCCACGTAATGAGGTAAGCCACTTGGGATTTAGATATGGTAAAATGACACCATGAATAAACGCTGAAAACGGTCAGTTACTTACGATAGTCTGTTGTCCGGGCAAGCTAATAAAGTGAGCATCCTTCGCAGTTGAGTTTCCTCGTCTGGTATAACCCGTCAACGGACGGCGGTGGTCACTTCAACGAGAACAAAAATTCCGCGAGCGTCGCAGGAACGGGGGGCGAGGTGTAGAAATAAGACGGCACATCACTCCCAGTCGCTCTCTCCTCGTCGTCCCTTGTGCACTTTGCCGCTGCCGCATTCCCGAGGGAAGATCACGAGCATCCTATCAGAGTGGTCTGAGAGGCGCGACACACGCGTGCCCCCCCGTTACCGAATTGGAGGGAGTGAGGCGGGCAGGCTTTTTCTTTCGACTGCTTGCGCACGAGGGCGATGGTCAATGTCACGGAAACGTCGTTCAACATTTTAGACTTGGGCAAGGCAAAACAGTTTGATTCTTCCATCTGTTCTGATTGAACTAGATTGTTCCGCTGCCCTTTCGTTCGTTCGCGGTTTACTTCGCGACGAACCTCGAACTCAATAAGTTTTCCTGCGCGGTGAAGAAAGGCGCGTGTAAATTACGATCTATTTTTTCGTCCACGATTACAACACATACAACACGTAGGAACGGGATGATTAATCAAACCTAGGAAAGTGAAAACTTGGCTAAATAATCTTGATACCGGGAGCAAACAGAAAATCTCTGTTTGGAAATCTTCGACATCATCGAAACAAAAAAAAACAAAATGTTGCCTTCTTTTGAGAAAGTTACGGTCGGTTTCTGGTTATGACCCAATTTGATTGTTCGTCTTAACCGACTTAGAATTATAATACATTGGTATATGATGCAGGGCATACAGTAATATGGTTGTCCAAAATGAATTTTAAATAAATTTTACATGATTCGGGCAATAAAATTCATTCTGTGTAAAATACAATATGAAGATAAAAAACACAATGCAGAATGGAAACGGATAATAAAATGTCGAATTCATTTTAATTCCGCGCGATGTTTAAGTGTACTTTTTTAGAAATCTTTCATAATTCTTACTCGATTTAAATCACGAAATACACAACGATAAAGTACAATCAGACTGAAAGCATTCCTTACCACAGAATTTCCTCCTTGTCCCGTTCCTTGATTATGATCGACGACTCCGATAATTCCCCCGTGCGCTGGAGTTGATCCGTTGACACACTCCTCTTAAGTAAAGCAGAAGTGGTGATCTTGCCATCCAGGCGTTGACTGATGAGAATTTCCTCAATCCCTATTCGTCTCAACTGAAATCCTTGGCTTCATGTGGATAATTTAATTAACAAAACACGGGGAGTGTCACGTAGGACGAGTTGGCTTGGGTAAATTTATACAGCAATTATGATCGTTGAGCAGTGAGACAAGGTCCGGCATTCTTCCGCATGGATATGGATTTAACACATTGGTATCGATTTTTGTGGATTTTCACGTCCACTGTGTCAGCCGTGCAAAAAAAACGCAGAATATCGGAACCAGTAACCTGGGGGGTTTAATTTGTCAGCGGCCAAAATGTTGTTTGGTGAGATTAATAGCCCGATATCTCGATGATCAAAGAATTCATCGGAATCGTACATCGAGTCCAGGTTCGATCGATCTCCAACGCAATGTTAATAAACTATTCATTTGCGATGCAAAACGAGACAATTTTTCCGGGCAACTTTACCGTAAAGTTTTGATAAAACGTTTCACTTCCACATAATTTTGACGTTTCGCGCTACGTAGTCTAACTAGCATATATGTTGAAGCATAGGTGTTTTAAGGTATTTTTTTAATTCTTCTCTTGGCATACCAATAAATACATTTTTTTAATTCACAATTGAGGTTGTTCCGTTTTATTTTTATTTTAAGTAATGAACATGAGAGCCCTAAACCAATACGGTAAGTTAATGACCGGAAATTGAAATAATACTGATCAAATATTTTGTGAGGAACGATTCTCATTACTTCATGAAAAAACTTTTAATTCTTCCTCTAATGCTTACCCACAGTAACAAAATGACTTTCTTTCTTAATTAATGATTGAGAATGTTTAAATATTCATGCGCACTACCAGATCAATAAACATAGTCACAAACAAACAAAAGTCAGCATTAAAAGTCCCATGTAAGGGTAGATATTGTTTAAATAATGATGAATGCGACCAGCTGATAAACGTGAACTTGTTATTAAAAATGATTTAAGCGTAGGAGTGCCATTGGCTTACGAAATATCGATTCTCAATTCGATTAGAATTACAGGCAAAGCTTACAATAGTTCTAACCGCATACGCTGCATATGAATTTAAGACTGCTGATAACTCTATAGTTACTACTTAGATCCTATATTTATGATGAAATAAAACCAGCGTGGTTTAAGGCGTTTACTTCCGCGAAAACAAGGCAAATTTTTCCAAATGGTGATGTACTCTTTTGACCACCCTCTTTCCCCATAATATTGCGCAATATATTACACGCATCCACGTAATTCACCCTGATTGATAGTTGAACTTCATTGCGCGATAAGGTAATTGGTTGCTTCGTGTATGGGATATTATGACGTACGGGTCAACCTGATGATGCACAGATCGACCAATTAAGCCAAAGTTCGAGGTCTCGCTTTCATCCCCCGGCATTATCTCCCCCGTTGAAAAGAATATCGGCGCCACCCTTGGAAAACGCATAAAAATGACAATTGAAGCCTCATCAGGATCAGTTGGGAGCAAACGGTAGTGTACCACGAGGAAATTGCAGGTACACCAATTCTTAGCCAAAGTGTAAAGGAAATATGAAATTTCTTAGCAACTTTGGTCGGACCCCGGAACTCTCGCTGCAGGTGACAGCTTCAGTTTAGAGTAACGTCAAATAATAATTATAAAAAATGACACGAATATATGCTATTGAAATACATATTTGTATTCAATAATATTTTATTCTCTACACCTTTGTACATAATGATGGACAACGAAACTGTGCCATTATTATTGAAAAATAACATTTATCATCTAAAAATTGATGTACTACGACACTCATAATAATGCCATTCCAAGAGTCAATTGATATTTTACCATCTCATATTAATGTTTTAAACACAGAATATTCTTTCATTTTATTATAATTTCACTTCCTTTTAACTTTTGCGTTTTAATTTTGAAACGGCGGATACATTCCGTGAACAATTAAATATATAGATATGATGTTTTATCCAAGCTTATTTAGTGTGAAGTCGCGCAGCGAATCTCTGAAAAAATATGGCCGAATGGCGGGAGTCAATATTTTCATTCGAAATTTATTACTTATATTAACCTATATATTTTTGATCCTGAGAAGGAGATCGAATTGAGATTCGTCGCAACTGATAGTTGCATTTGTCATTATTTTTCCTGAGTCTCAACGGCTTATTTGACAATTATGTTAGCCTAATTTTCCAACAAATCACGCGCGAGATCAACCACGCGGAATTTTCCGTCCATTAACCTTATCATCGCGCCTCACTGCTAACACACACTTCGTTTACAGAATCTCTCAGGGACTGCATATCTGCCTAGAATGCTTGTAAACAATGCTGCAATACAAAACTGGAGGTTTATGGTCCATTGCAGAGCATTTATTAAGATGCTGTCATGTACACGGGTAATCCCAAAAGTACCCGACCCAACAAAGAAAACACACACATTTGGGAAAAAAATAGATTTATTTTTCAACTTAATCTCCTTTCAGCTCTATACACTTTTCCCAGCGATGTTCAATAAGCTCGATACCCTTTTTATAATAAGAAAAAAATAAAAACCTTGCTCCTCAAAATAGCCATTAACTGCCGACATCGCTTCTTCACAGTTGGAAAATCTTTGACCACCGAGCCATTTTTTCAAGTTCGCGAACAGAAAATAATCCGAGGGGGCTAAATCTGGCGAATAGGGTGCATGAGGTAGCGATTCAAACTAATTCATCAATTTTGTTATTGTGCATTGTCTTGATAGTAGTAGTATTGAGGGGAGGCGACCGACTACTGAAGTCATTTGTGCCATAGGGGATGGACAGGAAAGGATGAAGGGTGGAGAGAAACCCGGCGCCGGCATTAGCCTGCTCTTTACGAAAGGCGCCGAGGGGTCCGCAGCTTAACGTCCCATCCGATGGACGGCGTACTCACTTAAAGTACCCTCCACAAAGCACCTCAAGTAGGGATCGAGATATCTCTGAAAAATATTCAAAACGGCCGGGATTTGAACCCGAGCCCTCAGGGTGGGAAGCCAGTATGCATTTTCTTGATGAAACAACACTTTCTTCTTAGCCAAACGTGGTCGCTTTAGCTCGATTTCTTCGCTTAAACGTTGCAATATGTTCGCATAATACTCACCGTTGATATTTTTCCTTTTTTAAGATAGGCAATGAAAATCATCCCATGCGCATTCCAAAAAACCGACGCCATGACCTTGACTGCGAACGGTCTTCACCTTCTTTGGAGGCGGTTCTCCCTTTTGAATCCATTGTTTTGATTATTCTTTTGTCTCGGGTATTAAGTAATGGACCCATGTTTCATCCATGGTAATGAAACGGCACAACATTGCTGCTTTGTTGGAGTAAAACTTTACCAAACACTCAATTGAAACATCCTCACGGCACTGGTTTTGCTCGAGTGTGCGCAAACTTTAAATCATGAATTACCCATTTTGGCCATCTCTACCATCTTACCCATCTTGGATGACCCATCTTGCACCCAGCTTTCTCATGTCCAAATTTTCAGTTAATATGCGATGTACCACACTTGTTGAAATGCCTACTATGTCTGCTAGCTCGCGCATTTTCTGTCGACGATCATTCAGTATCACTTTGGGGATTTTCTTCGCCGTTTCTGGAGTCGTCACCTCATTTGGTCGACCAATGAAATGCTCGTCTTCACAGCTCGTACGGCCCCGTTTAAACTCTGCAACCCAATATTTTACTGTTGTAAACAGAAAGGGGCAGACTCACCCAGAGTAGAATCCAGTCCATATTTTATAATGGTTGGGCCGAGGCCTTTCAATTAAAAGTATTAAATCACAAGACGATGATCAATTTTCTTTATTTTCACAAATTCACTGAAAATGTTTGCTATTGATGACTGCCAAACAAATATTAAACAACGAGGCGTCTTCAAACTTGAAACATATACTTTATAGATTACATACTTTCTAATACAGTGATATATTTCAAACAACTACTGGCATCTCTAGATCAGGCCCGGTACTTCTGGGACCACCCTCGTAGCAATACTACCTTGATCAAAAAGTTCCCGGAATAACCACCGTGTGGTGCTCCCATCGTTCCGATTTGAGTTCTGTTTTTTTGTTAAATTGGTACATCTGTTGTTGATATTCCCTTTAAATCTTAGTGTCATAACTTGACATTTGCAAAAGTTACGTAGCCAAGAGTACATCTATCTCTGTGTGTGTTGGCGATTTTTTACAATTGCAGAAATGGATTTAAATTTGCAACAACGAACTTGTATTAAATTTTGCGTAAAAAACGGATTTAGTGGCGCACGGACGTTGGAAATGTTGGAAAAGTGTTTCGGCAACGATTCTCTAAAAAAAACGGTCGTTTACCAGTGGCACGAGCGGTTCAGAAGTGGTCGTGAGTCAATCGAAGATGATGAACGCAGTGGCAGACCATCGACATCGAAAGTCGGTGAAAAAATTGATAAAGTAAAAGAAATGTTGGTCAATAACCGCAAATTAACCATCAGAGAAATAGCGGAGGACTTGAACATTGCCTATGGATCCGCCCAAGACATTGTGGTTAATGATTTGGGTTTCCGTCGTGTAGCAGCAAAGTTGGTGCCAAAAGACCTCAATTTCATGCAAAAAAAGAGACCGTGTTGACGTCGCAAAAGACATGATTTGCGAGGCTGAATCCGATCCCACATTCATCAAAAGGATCATTACTGGAGATTATGAGTACGACACGCAATCCAGACATCAGGCAAGTGAATGGCGTTCACCAAATGAGCCGAGACCAAAAAAACCACGTCGTTTTCAGTCAAAAAAGAAGGCAATGCTGACGGTTTTCATGGATTACAACGGTGTAGTGCATCATGAATTTTTGCCAGAAGGCCAGACAGTAAACAAAGAGTATTATTTGGGCGTTATGAGACGTTTGCGTGAAGCAATTCGCCGAAAGAGACCAGAAATGTGGGCAGAAAACTCGTGGATTTTGCACCATGATAACGCACCGTCGCACAGTGCTATCATTATTCGTAATTTTTTGACGAAAAATGCAACAAATACCATCCAACAGCCACCGAATTCACCTGATTTGGCTCCCTGTGACTTCTTTCTGTTCAATCGAGTTAAAAAACCATTACGGGGAACGCGTTTTAGCAGCCGAGAGGAAGTAATGGAAAAATCGCAGGAAGCACTGATGGACATACCGAAAACCGAATATAAAAAATGTTTCGAGGATTGGATCAAGCGCTGGCATAAGTGTGTTGCAGTCGATGGGGATTACTTTGAAGGGGACAATATAGATTTAGATGAATAAACTTGTATTTTTAATTTTCTGAATAAATTCCGGGAAATTTTTGATCAAGGTAGTATGTACAAAATGCCTACCACAATTGCGCCTAATTTTGGGGGTATTAGCAATTGGGAGCACCAAGGGCATTAATAGCAAAACCAAGGACGGGTTTCCAAACTCTAAAGGAAATCGCTGACCTTGCGGTATAGCTTTCGCGTCATCATCTTCTTCATGTCTTATTGACCGCTTCAATTGACTGGTTATCTCATGAATGCCCCAATGGCATATTACAGTTAAAGGGGCCATAACCCATGACACGGAAATAGTCTTCCAATTCATAGAAACCGTAAAAGAGATATTATTCTGGTTTTACATTCTGTAGCAATACAAAATGTGAATATGAATAGATCATGCGAAGGGAAAAACTAAGAAAATCCTGATCGAGCATATATAGAGGTAATTCTTTCGTTACCATGACTAAGAAAATTTTCACCCCCCCCCCCCCGTGCTCTGGTTAAGTTGATCCCAAGCGTGGGGCTGATTGCCCGTAAATTACCACTCGAGAGTGGATACTCGGTTTAGATTCCTTTTTTATAATAACGTTTTAAGGGGTTGCGGGGTTCCTTGCTTTGTTTTAGTATAATTAATATCCCACAATCCATACAATATTTGTGCTCAATGGTAAACTTATTTTGTCTTCGTGCATTAAATGTAGAAATGCATTATAATTGCCAAATGGTTACTTGATTTATTGCTGTTAATGTTATATAAGGTGTGTCGTACCTCGATTTCTCTTTTTTTATTTTAATCAGTTATTTCACATTTTGTGTTTTATGTCTATCATTTTCCAGCAACAGAATTTGGGACATTCTGTGGCTATTAATATTGGCGATATGATTGAATCATTTACATATCCCTACAGTTTAAGAGAAATTGCAATCAAAATAAATAGTTTCATATCAATTTCACAAGAATATTGAGACTTGATAGATGTCGAAGCAACTAAGAAATATTACCAGAACAAGAAGAATAACGCCTTGTAACTAGCCAAAATAAATTATAAGACCGATATTTGCCATGCTAATGTTTACGAGAGTGAAAAATCAAAGAGTAAACTTCTAGCGACTATGGCGTTCGATGCATTTTAATTAAAGCCGGCATTCGAATGTCGAAAAACCACATGGAAGGCGGTGTACCAATCAACGAAAGACACCAAATCATTTAGTGGGAGCTGTTTCGATAAATAGATAAGATTAGAATGACCTTGAAGAAGTTTGAAAGAGAAGTTGCAAGCAAGCGACGGAAGGACTCAGTTGCACTGCGTGACAAAGTCTTTTTTCACTTCGTTTGCTGATCTCGTCAGCGCAGCACTTCGTTAAACGTCCAAAGAGGCAGGGGTGAATGTTCCGATGAAATGGGTGATTGGGATCAAAACAAGAGCAGATGTAGAAGGAGTGTCCTTCAAAAAGAGTAAAGACGTAAATCATAATTATAACAGTTCATAGGTTGAAAGCATTTTATATACATTGCTTATTATAGAGAGAAATTTTAATTAAAATTGCCATTGATCATAATAAATAAGCGCCTGATAATAATACTTTACATAGGAAAAACGGAAATGGCAAAATATTAGGAAAACTCAATAAAGAGTGATTATAACTCTTTGATTCATTTCACTCACCGTGAAAATTTTATGTAATGTCATAATCTTAGCGTGTAATATATATGTTGTGCATGCTTCATTGATTTTAATATAGTACTTCGTCATTGAAGCATCTTCAGTCCTAAGTCAACGATGGAAGTAATACGTGACGCTACTTTGAAAATTTATGTAATGTTACAGAAGACTTAGGAGAGTGTGGTCTCCTCTAATTCATAAATAGTTTAAAATGTTTAATGATGGGAGACAGTCTGTGTTTAAATAGTTTAAAATGTTTAGAGATGGGAGACAAAGGAATGTGGGCTGGAGCTCTGGTCACTGCTCTTACGGAAATAAATTTTAAAAGCGTTGTTGGCATTATGAGAGAATATCATTGAAAACCGTTAAGAGTATAACTGAAATGTGGTTTTAAAGTAAAACAAAAGAAAAAAGGTGTTCAAAGTGGTGGCTTCTGCTGGAAAAGTTCTAGTTGCATCATTTGTCGATATTCAGGGAATGGTGTACCGGCATTTAGCGCCAGCATGTTCAGCTGTAAATGGAGCATTCCTCAGGGATGTACTGAAAATTCATCATGTTCTTATCAATCGTAAGAGGCCACATTTCAAAGCAAAAGCCTGTATGCTGCACCACGATAAGGTAGGTCGGGACGTCGCAAATATTTTAGTGTGCTCCTCATCCTCCCTCTAGTACAGACCTAACCACATGTGACCTTCCCCCTTTTCCTCAATGTGAATAAACACCTTTCGTCGGGAGCATTGATCATCATCAAAAGCAATGGCGAAGGCTGCTAATGCGAATTTGAAGGGCCTATCAAAAAGTGGCTTCCAATATAGTTTCGAAGACTGGAGGGGCAAGTGTATTGCATCAATGGGTACTAGTTTGAGTGGACCATGAAAATTTGGAGGATAAGTTAAGGCATTTTGTGACATAAAGGTAATCAGCATCCTTAATTTGAGAGCCTTCGAAGAAACTAGAGAATATGAGTTTTCTGAAAATGGGTAGGATTATTCTTCGTCACCTGTGACGATAAGTGAATGAATAAGCATTCTCTTGAAGGAACGGGCGACTTAAAAAGAAAGAGATTGGGCTTTAAAAAAGTGGCAACGGAAATACATGTAAAAGGGAAATAAATGCAGAAAGACAGTATGCCACCGTAACATATTAGATATTAGCTAAGATTGGTGATTGATGGCAAGAGTAAGTGTGATTTGCATGGTGGACGGATTATGCGATTTACGCTCAGATTCCGGACTCAAATCGTAGCGGTGGTGGATTTTTGACGTATACCTCAACTGTCAATTGAGGGCCATTGGCATGAGCTTCCTCCTCTACACCATTTACCTCACCCATGAAAATTCTATTAGACACCAAAATGAAATGTCCTATTCTCTTGACACAAAAGAGATCAGCAGCATTTCGATAACAGCAATAAATGCTGCACTACTGACTATAAATACGTCATGTTTTTTCGTTCCATAATGCAGGGAAATGAAGCATAGACTAAAGAAAAATGAAAAATATCCATCTGAATAGTTTTCAGTTCTGACCATGGCTTCTTTGTGTGAGAAGGCTTTGCAGAAGGGTTTCGGATAAGCTCTTGACAAACAGTTAGTAGGGAAATTCTCCTTCAGCCGCAAAATTGTAGACTGTAAAAGAAAACTCCTCGTGACTACAGTTTTAAGAAGTATCTATATGCTCTCGAGGGGATGAAAGTAAGTGTGCACCGATGCTCAAGATAAATACTAATCCCTGCTGAACCAAAAATTGAGGCATAATGGCAGTATCATGACAGCGATTTAACTCCGTTTAAATTAGGATGTGGTTATTATGTAGCATCACCAAGAAAATGGTTCAGAATTGAGGAATTAAATATACTTCGAATTAATATTATTAATTTCAAGATTATTTTATATGTTCAATTATGATATTTAATTTATTCACTTGTCACTTCAAGTTTAATGAATCAATACCTCAATTTATCAGCTCACAAAGTAATAGGTACAAACGCGGAACAGAAGGGAATTTAAAGTTCACACTTGGGAGACTCTGCAGCGGCCGGTTTCGGCCGGATGAAGAAGGAGAAAGGTGAAGCACCCCTAGAGATCCTCGGGGTTATGGACCCCTCATCAAATACGCAGTTCTAATCGACGTGCAGCTCAAGCTTTTTTAGATTAATGAGCCCCCGGTATAAGCGTGTGTTGGTTTTATCAGTGGTTCTTAAAAATACCCGACACTGAATTATGTAATAATCAAGCAAATCATCCTATTTTCGGCGACAATGGTCACCTACAATTCGTCTCATATTACATAACGCATAAATCTCTGCTGAAATATTGAAAATAATTCAAAGTGAATGTTTCACCTGTGCGATTTTCATAGGATGCTGTGGGAATGAGAAATTGCGAATAGAAAAGATAGGACATTAATTTTAAGAATCTCTAATAAGACATAAAATATTACTTAATTGATGTAGGAAAAGAATAACCGATTTTTTTAAATGTACGAGCATTCCCAGTGAAACTAGGCTGGATTAATAACTACGCAATTTTTAATCGATCATAAATCTTCAAGGGTAGTTAAGTCTACCCGCTTGAATGTATGATTACTTGTATTCGGTATGATTTGACGAAGTAGATACAACTGTATTTGATACATAAGATAAATACCCAGCCATTTCTTTTTTGGCGTTATAATGATCTATTTATCGCGGGTAAATTATGGTTGCTACTATCAACGATGAAAAAGCAAACAAAAAATTACAATGGACATTGTGTTGAGTTTAGCTGATCAGAAATATTTATGGAAAGTAATTTTGGAAGAATTACGGGAATTTTACGGAGATTCGTATGACAATAAGATGATAGACAAATAGATCGAAGAAAATCATTCGGCAGGCACGAGTTTATTTATCTCTTCTTTTTATTCATCTCTTCCGCTTTACGCCACGCCAACATACACAAATATGTAATCCACATATGATTATACATACGTATGTGACTTTTGATGTGAGCGTTTTTCATTTGCAATTAAAAAGGAACAACGTGAAAGAATTCGGGAAGCGTATTCACAAAAAAATGCTTATTCCAAAAATCCGGCAGAAGATATCGCTAAAGAGCTAGATCCTTGCATTGCGGATGGACTACCTTTTAATGCAACAATTTTACATTGTAAAAATCATTCGCCTTGACCAGGATCCAGGTGAATACGAATCCCGGTCAAGGCGAATGGTTTGTACATAAGCAACTGTTGCATCGTAATGCACATTTAGCGGATGACTCCGTCAAAAGTTACCTAAGCGGCATCTCCCGCAGTTTCTTGAAACTATTTTTTAAGACTCAGGAAATATATTACGAAGAATATGCCATAATCCAGTTGAACAGTGTTAAAATATCTCAGTTGAGACTCTTTTGCCATTATCTCTGAAACAATGACAAAGGTTTGAGAATAAATAAATGTTAATTTATATCTTGAAACACTAGAACAGGAACTAATAAAATTACCTAAGTGTCCCATAAGACTGCTCTGGCTACATATAATTTTATTTTACTTAGAAAACAGAACATGCGATGTTCATGGAATGTGAACTCATGGGAAATGTTAGCAGAAACGGCGTGGTTAGTGTGTGTGAATTAATAGCTTCTATGATGGAAATTAGACTGCAGACAATGCTCCTTAAAACTATGCAATATGTTAATTAATGACGAGGCTCTGTGATAAATTTATATTATTCCAATCTGAAAGAGTTATGAGAATCTGTCTTGATTTTATGCATACAGGAAAAAGCTCACGGTAAGTATACAATTTGTTCATTATGCGGTGGGAATAAAGATCAATGCAATGGTCTACCGAATAAATCTCATTCGAAAATGGCCTTCTATAGAATGTTTTCTATTTGGAAGAGAGCTTAAGATGACGGAAGAGTGACCTCTTCCTTCATTAAGAATTCATAGTTCTAATTCAAACGGAATCAAGCAGTGCAGCAGTAAGCATGAAGAAATGTGTTAGGCAAGGATGTAATTCCTCACCCATGCATTCAATATCTATTTTGTGTAAGCAATAAGTGACATCATAAGGAAAAGAGTTTTTTGTCAACGGAGAAAAATCATCATATTGTATTTAGCCTTGACTACATTATATCGGAGGGATAAAAAAAGACCCTTGAAGAAGAATACGAGAAATCATATCCTGAAGATGAAAACAAAAAGAAATGTAATCTAGGAAGTAAGGGCAACTCAACTGAAGTAAAATTTGGAGAATCAGAAGCCGAGAAAAAAAGTAAGAAGTCCGCTGTTTGAGAAGAATACTCATCAGCGAAAAATGAATCAAGAATTGACAGGTAACAGAATATCCAAGGCAAAGAAGAGTTCTAATCTTAAGAAAAGATAGGTATTTAGACAAAGAGCTAGACCGTTTGTAAAGAAGCACCCTACGAACTCTTTGGCACAGCATTGAATGGGGCGAGGTGTGCGCAATAACAGCAGTAATTAGGAATATCGGAAGTAGTGGAAGTGTATAGGTCATTCATGAAGATTTATAAGTGTAACGAATAATTTATGAGGATTTTTCCCCGAAGGAGAGGAGATTTAAACCGTGAGTTTAAGAATAAATAGTATTGCTTAACTGGTCACATTTCGAGTCACGTTGACTTCATGATTACAGCCGTGAAGGGGATATGAACGGTAAGAACTGCTAATTGAGATATGTGCAGCCAATAATGATAAGACATAATATGAAAATGAGAGGTTGACTGAATACCGAAATGAGCGAAGATATGCATTGCAGTTATTGACGACCAGAAGTAAATTTCTTATCCCCTCTCTCTACTGCAGGGCATTTCCATCTGGCGTATCCGTACTCCTACATTATCCCTCTCGATTTCATATGAGAAATTCGAAGAAAGAAAATGTAATGCTCGCCATTAAATAAATGAAAGGAAAAGTACACAAAAATAGAATCTCTCCGAGAAAATAAATTTCCAGAGAGAGGCGAGAAGAGCAGATTCATTCTCATTAAAACTCGACAGGCCGAAAGAAGACGTTCAAATTCGGTCTTTCAGAAGCAAGCATTCGTCGTCTCATCGAGGCTCGTTAATAATGAGAGTAGTATATTATCTCTGCCCTAGATTTCCACAAAGGCTGGAAAAATATGCCTACATTTTTTGGCGAAAGTGTTAAAGTTCAAATAAATTAAATGGCCGAAGCTAAATAAATGCACATACCTGTAGATGTGAGTGAATAAGTACGCGTGACTTCATTGAAATACAACATTAGTTTTACCTCTTGATGGTGTCGACTGTTCGACGTGACTGGTGGTTTTAAATAAAACTCGATGGAACTTGCAAAGTTTTTATTTTTGAAATTCAAAATTTGTTCTAGATTAGATACCTCTGCATTCGTATTGTTGGTAAATATTTTCTTTTCCATTAAGCACACACAGATCGGTGAACTATTTTCGTTTCTCTTAAGACGTCAATTTGAATTTTAACTCCAATGGTTCATAATTTCTTCGAGGGATTTCCATTGGTTAAATTTGTTGAACACAGCAATGGCATTGCATAATAATAAGTAATTGCCTAATTGAAAAACTATTAATTGGCGCGGAAAGCTTAAATCATGTTAAACCATCGCTTTCATCAGTTAACAACATTCTATCGTGATACAAGTTGGCAGGCTTATTCAATGAGTAAATTTTTCTATTTTCACAAAAAGCCTTTCGTAGAAGTTCATTTTACGAAATATATTTCAAAACAGCTCACCGTAGGTTTGTTTTCAAAATCTCACATGATGATTGTCCATTAATTTTTTTCGTTTCCGAAAATATTACTTGATTATCCTAATAAAACAGTTTATAGCTAATGAAATCTTTAGTTCTAGAGTTTGGATACTTCCATTTCGAATCCCTGTCATGTTGCAACGATGCTAAACCGGTGCCACATCTCTTATCTCTATACTTCTTCAATTACCATATTACCAGAGTCAGTGCAGTCAGCAAAGTCATACATTCTTATTACGAAAAAATATGAAATAAGCCCAGATAAATTTGAGAATATACATATGGAATAATTTCTCATTTGCCTCCGGAACAAATATATTTTTTACAATTAGAAATATTTATTCGGGCAGCTCGGCCTCGCTACTTTGTAAAAAAGATGTCAGCCTTGCACCTTGCCGTTCCGGTGGGACTGGGGCTGGAAAAGACCCCGGGCATAGCTTAATACAAGTGTTTTAAATAGTATTAATCAGTGCGTGATTGCATGGCATAAGGGGATACAGTCTAGGCATACACTTTCATAAATACAGGTAATAAACCGGTTAAGGTAGATTTTTTGATGGACACAACTACCAAATAAATAAATATCTTGTCTCTCCTAAAAAAACACAACCCAACATCCTACTCTACAACAAGCCCTTCTTCATCTCTGTGTATTTCCTTTCTCCCTTAATTCAGTTCAACATCCTTAACCTTTTCCTGCCCCATCCGCATTTGCCTAACATTCCTCTATCACAGACTTCAATATCCCACTGCTAATTCATCAATTTTGTTATTGTGCATTGTCTTGATAGTAGTAGTATTGAGGGGAGGCGACCGACTACTGAAGTCATTTGTGCCATAGGGGATGGACAGGAAAGGATGAAGGGTGGAGAGAAACCCGGCGCCGGCATTAGCCTGCTCTTTACGAAAGGCGCCGAGGGGTCCGCAGCTTAACGTCCCATCCGATGGACGGCGTACTCACTTAAAGTACCCTCCACAAAGCACCTCAAGTAGGGATCGAGATATCTCTGAAAAATATTCAAAACGGCCGGGATTTGAACCCGAGCCCTCAGGGTGGGAAGCCAGTATGCATTTTCTTGATGAAACAACACTTTCTTCTTAGCCAAACGTGGTCGCTTTAGCTCGATTTCTTCGCTTAAACGTTGCAATATGTTCGCATAATACTCACCGTTGATATTTTTCCTTTTTTAAGATAGGCAATGAAAATCATCCCATGCGCATTCCAAAAAACCGACGCCATGACCTTGACTGCGAACGGTCTTCACCTTCTTTGGAGGCGGTTCTCCCTTTTGAATCCATTGTTTTGATTATTCTTTTGTCTCGGGTATTAAGTAATGGACCCATGTTTCATCCATGGTAATGAAACGGCACAACATTGCTGCTTTGTTGGAGTAAAACTTTACCAAACACTCAATTGAAACATCCTCACGGCACTGGTTTTGCTCGAGTGTGCGCAAACTTTAAATCATGAATTACCCATTTTGGCCATCTCTACCATCTTACCCATCTTGGATGACCCATCTTGCACCCAGCTTTCTCATGTCCAAATTTTCAGTTAATATGCGATGTACCACACTTGTTGAAATGCCTACTATGTCTGCTAGCTCGCGCATTTTCTGTCGACGATCATTCAGTATCACTTTGTGGATTTTCTTCGCCGTTTCTGGAGTCGTCACCTCATTTGGTCGACCAATGAAATGCTCGTCTTCACTGCTCGTACGGCCCCGTTTAAACTCTGCAACCCAATATTTTACTGTTGTAAACAGAAAGGGGCAGACTCACCCAGAGTAGAATCCAGTCCATATTTTATAATGGTTGGGCCGAGGCCTTTCAATTAAAAGTATTAAATCACAAGACGATGATCAATTTTCTTTATTTTCACAAATTCACTGAAAATGTTTGCTATTGATGACTGCCAAACACATATTAAACAACGAGGCGTCTTCAAACTTGAAACATATACTTTATAGATTACATACTTTCTAATACAGTGATATATTTCAAACAACTACTGGCATCTCTAGATCAGGCCCGGTACTTCTGGGACCACCCTCGTAGCAATACTACCTTGATCAAAAAGTTCCCGGAATAACCACCGTGTGGTGCTCCCATCGTTCCGATTTGAGTTCTGTTTTTTTGTTAAATTGGTACATCTGTTGTTGATATTCCCTTTAAATCTTAGTGTCATAACTTGACATTTGCAAAAGTTACGTAGCCAAGAGTACATCTATCTCTGTGTGTGTTGGCGATTTTTTACAATTGCAGAAATGGATTTAAATTTGCAACAACGAACTTGTATTAAATTTTGCGTAAAAAACGGATTTAGTGGCGCACGGACGTTGGAAATGTTGGAAAAGTGTTTCAGCAACGATTCTCTAAAAAAAACGGTCGTTTACCAGTGGCACGAGCGGTTCAGAAGTGGTCGTGAGTCAATCGAAGATGATGAACGCAGTGGCAGACCATCGACATCGAAAGTCGGTGAAAAAATTGATAAAGTAAAAGAAATGTTGGTCAATAACCGCAAATTAACCATCAGAGAAATAGCGGAGGACTTGAACATTGCCTATGGATCCGCCCAAGACATTGTGGTTAATGATTTGGGTTTCCGTCGTGTAGCAGCAAAGTTGGTGCCAAAAGACCTCAATTTCATGCAAAAAAGAGACCGTGTTGACGTCGCAAAAGACATGATTTGCGAGGCTGAATCCGATCCCACATTCATCAAAAGGATCATTACTGGAGACGAGACGTGGGTTTATGAGTACGACACGCAATCCAGACATCAGGCAAGTGAATGGCGTTCACCAAATGAGCCGAGACCAAAAAAACCACGTCGTTTTCAGTCAAAAAAGAAGGCAATGCTGACGGTTTTCATGGATTACAACGGTGTAGTGCATCATGAATTTTTGCCAGAAGGCCAGACAGTAAACAAAGAGTATTATTTGGGCGTTATGAGACGTTTGCGTGAAGCAATTCGCCGAAAGAGACCAGAAATGTGGGCAGAAAACTCGTGGATTTTGCACCATGATAACGCACCGTCGCACAGTGCTATCATTATTCGTAATTTTTTGACGAAAAATGCAACAAATACCATCCAACAGCCACCGAATTCACCTGATTTGGCTCCCTGTGACTTCTTTCTGTTCAATCGAGTTAAAAAACCATTACGGGGAACGCGTTTTAGCAGCCGAGAGGAAGTAATGGAAAAATCGCAGGAAGCACTGATGGACATACCGAAAACCGAATATAAAAAATGTTTCGAGGATTGGATCAAGCGCTGGCATAAGTGTGTTGCAGTCGATGGGGATTACTTTGAAGGGGACAATATAGATTTAGATGAATAAACTTGTATTTTTAATTTTCTGAATAAATTCCGGGAAATTTTTGATCAAGGTAGTATGTACAAAATGCCTACCACAATTGCGCCTAATTTTGGGGGTATTAGCAATTGGGAGCACCAAGGGCATTAATAGCAAAACCAAGGACGGGTTTCCAAACTCTAAAGGAAATCGCTGACCTTGCGGTATAGCTTTCGCGTCATCATCTTCTTCATGTCTTATTGACCGCTTCAATTGACTGGTTATCTCATGAATGCCCCAATGGCATATTACAGTTAAAGGGGCCATAACCCATGACACGGAAATAGTCTTCCAATTCATAGAAACCGTAAAAGAGATATTATTCTGGTTTTACATTCTGTAGCAATACAAAATGTGAATATGAATAGATCATGCGAAGGGAAAAACTAAGAAAATCCTGATCGAGCATATATAGAGGTAATTCTTTCGTTACCATGACTAAGAAAATTTTCACCCCCCCCCCCCCGTGCTCTGGTTAAGTTGATCCCAAGCGTGGGGCTGATTGCCCGTAAATTACCACTCGAGAGTGGATACTCGGTTTAGATTCCTTTTTTATAATAACGTTTTAAGGGGTTGCGGGGTTCCTTGCTTTGTTTTAGTATAATTAATATCCCACAATCCATACAATATTTGTGCTCAATGGTAAACTTATTTTGTCTTCGTGCATTAAATGTAGAAATGCATTATAATTGCCAAATGGTTACTTGATTTATTGCTGTTAATGTTATATAAGGTGTGTCGTACCTCGATTTCTCTTTTTTTATTTTAATCAGTTATTTCACATTTTGTGTTTTATGTCTATCATTTTCCAGCAACAGAATTTGGGACATTCTGTGGCTATTAATATTGGCGATATGATTGAATCATTTACATATCCCTACAGTTTAAGAGAAATTGCAATCAAAATAAATAGTTTCATATCAATTTCACAAGAATATTGAGACTTGATAGATGTCGAAGCAACTAAGAAATATTACCAGAACAAGAAGAATAACGCCTTGTAACTAGCCAAAATAAATTATAAGACCGATATTTGCCATGCTAATGTTTACGAGAGTGAAAAATCAAAGAGTAAACTTCTAGCGACTATGGCGTTCGATGCATTTTAATTAAAGCCGGCATTCGAATGTCGAAAAACCACATGGAAGGCGGTGTACCAATCAACGAAAGACACCAAATCATTTAGTGGGAGCTGTTTCGATAAATAGATAAGATTAGAATGACCTTGAAGAAGTTTGAAAGAGAAGTTGCAAGCAAGCGACGGAAGGACTCAGTTGCACTGCGTGACAAAGTCTTTTTTCACTTCGTTTGCTGATCTCGTCAGCGCAGCACTTCGTTAAACGTCCAAAGAGGCAGGGGTGAATGTTCCGATGAAATGGGTGATTGGGATCAAAACAAGAGCAGATGTAGAAGGAGTGTCCTTCAAAAAGAGTAAAGACGTAAATCATAATTATAACAGTTCATAGGTTGAAAGCATTTTATATACATTGCTTATTATAGAGAGAAATTTTAATTAAAATTGCCATTGATCATAATAAATAAGCGCCTGATAATAATACTTTACATAGGAAAAACGGAAATGGCAAAATATTAGGAAAACTCAATAAAGAGTGATTATAACTCTTTGATTCATTTCACTCACCGTGAAAATTTTATGTAATGTCATAATCTTAGCGTGTAATATATATGTTGTGCATGCTTCATTGATTTTAATATAGTACTTCGTCATTGAAGCATCTTCAGTCCTAAGTCAACGATGGAAGTAATACGTGACGCTACTTTGAAAATTTATGTAATGTTACAGAAGACTTAGGAGAGTGTGGTCTCCTCTAATTCATAAATAGTTTAAAATGTTTAATGATGGGAGACAGTCTGTGTTTAAATAGTTTAAAATGTTTAGAGATGGGAGACAAAGGAATGTGGGCTGGAGCTCTGGTCACTGCTCTTACGGAAATAAATTTTAAAAGCGTTGTTGGCATTATGAGAGAATATCATTGAAAACCGTTAAGAGTATAACTGAAATGTGGTTTTAAAGTAAAACAAAAGAAAAAAGGTGTTCAAAGTGGTGGCTTCTGCTGGAAAAGTTCTAGTTGCATCATTTGTCGATATTCAGGGAATGGTGTACCGGCATTTAGCGCCAGCATGTTCAGCTGTAAATGGAGCATTCCTCAGGGATGTACTGAAAATTCATCATGTTCTTATCAATCGTAAGAGGCCACATTTCAAAGCAAAAGCCTGTATGCTGCACCACGATAAGGTAGGTCGGAACGTCGCAAATATTTTAGTGTGCTCCTCATCCTCCCTCTAGTACAGACCTAACCACATGTGACCTTCCCCCTTTTCCTCAATGTGAATAAACACCTTTCGTCGGGAGCATTGATCATCATCAAAAGCAATGGCGAAGGCTGCTAATGCGAATTTGAAGGGCCTATCAAAAAGTGGCTTCCAATATAGTTTCGAAGACTGGAGGGGCAAGTGTATTGCATCAATGGGTACTAGTTTGAGTGGACCATGAAAATTTGGAGGATAAGTTAAGGCATTTTGTGACATAAAGGTAATCAGCATCCTTAATTTGAGAGCCTTCGAAGAAACTAGAGAATATGAGTTTTCTGAAAATGGGTAGGATTATTCTTCGTCACCTGTGACGATAAGTGAATGAATAAGCATTCTCTTGAAGGAACGGGCGACTTAAAAAGAAAGAGATTGGGCTTTAAAAAAGTGGCAACGGAAATACATGTAAAAGGGAAATAAATGCAGAAAGACAGTATGCCACCGTAACATATTAGATATTAGCTAAGATTGGTGATTGATGGCAAGAGTAAGTGTGATTTGCATGGTGGACGGATTATGCGATTTACGCTCAGATTCCGGACTCAAATCGTAGCGGTGGTGGATTTTTGACGTATACCTCAACTGTCAATTGAGGGCCATTGGCATGAGCTTCCTCCTCTACACCATTTACCTCACCCATGAAAATTCTATTAGACACCAAAATGAAATGTCCTATTCTCTTGACACAAAAGAGATCAGCAGCATTTCGATAACAGCAATAAATGCTGCACTACTGACTATAAATACGTCATGTTTTTTCGTTCCATAATGCAGGGAAATGAAGCATAGACTAAAGAAAAATGAAAAATATCCATCTGAATAGTTTTCAGTTCTGACCATGGCTTCTTTGTGTGAGAAGGCTTTGCAGAAGGGTTTCGGATAAGCTCTTGACAAACAGTTAGTAGGGAAATTCTCCTTCAGCCGCAAAATTGTAGACTGTAAAAGAAAACTCCTCGTGACTACAGTTTTAAGAAGTATCTATATGCTCTCGAGGGGATGAAAGTAAGTGTGCACCGATGCTCAAGATAAATACTAATCCCTGCTGAACCAAAAATTGAGGCATAATGGCAGTATCATGACAGCGATTTAACTCCGTTTAAATTAGGATGTGGTTATTATGTAGCATCACCAAGAAAATGGTTCAGAATTGAGGAATTAAATATACTTCGAATTAATATTATTAATTTCAAGATTATTTTATATGTTCAATTATGATATTTAATTTATTCACTTGTCACTTCAAGTTTAATGAATCAATACCTCAATTTATCAGCTCACAAAGTAATAGGTACAAACGCGGAACAGAAGGGAATTTAAAGTTCACACTTGGGAGACTCTGCAGCGGCCGGTTTCGGCCGGATGAAGAAGGAGAAAGGTGAAGCACCCCTAGAGATCCTCGGGGTTATGGACCCCTCATCAAATACGCAGTTCTAATCGACGTGCAGCTCAAGCTTTTTTAGATTAATGAGCCCCCGGTATAAGCGTGTGTTGGTTTTATCAGTGGTTCTTAAAAATACCCGACACTGAATTATGTAATAATCAAGCAAATCATCCTATTTTCGGCGACAATGGTCACCTACAATTCGTCTCATATTACATAACGCATAAATCTCTGCTGAAATATTGAAAATAATTCAAAGTGAATGTTTCACCTGTGCGATTTTCATAGGATGCTGTGGGAATGAGAAATTGCGAATAGAAAAGATAGGACATTAATTTTAAGAATCTCTAATAAGACATAAAATATTACTTAATTGATGTAGGAAAAGAATAACCGATTTTTTTAAATGTACGAGCATTCCCAGTGAAACTAGGCTGGATTAATAACTACGCAATTTTTAATCGATCATAAATCTTCAAGGGTAGTTAAGTCTACCCGCTTGAATGTATGATTACTTGTATTCGGTATGATTTGACGAAGTAGATACAACTGTATTTGATACATAAGATAAATACCCAGCCATTTCTTTTTTGGCGTTATAATGATCTATTTATCGCGGGTAAATTATGGTTGCTACTATCAACGATGAAAAAGCAAACAAAAAATTACAATGGACATTGTGTTGAGTTTAGCTGATCAGAAATATTTATGGAAAGTAATTTTGGAAGAATTACGGGAATTTTACGGAGATTCGTATGACAATAAGATGATAGACAAATAGATCGAAGAAAATCATTCGGCAGGCACGAGTTTATTTATCTCTTCTTTTTATTCATCTCTTCCGCTTTACGCCACGCCAACATACACAAATATGTAATCCACATATGATTATACATACGTATGTGACTTTTGATGTGAGCGTTTTTCATTTGCAATTAAAAAGGAACAACGTGAAAGAATTCGGGAAGCGTATTCACAAAAAAATGCTTATTCCAAAAATCCGGCAGAAGATATCGCTAAAGAGCTAGATCCTTGCATTGCGGATGGACTACCTTTTAATGCAACAATTTTACATTGTAAAAATCATTCGCCTTGACCAGGATCCAGGTGAATACGAATCCCGGTCAAGGCGAATGGTTTGTACATAAGCAACTGTTGCATCGTAATGCACATTTAGCGGATGACTCCGTCAAAAGTTACCTAAGCGGCATCTCCCGCAGTTTCTTGAAACTATTTTTTAAGACTCAGGAAATATATTACGAAGAATATGCCATAATCCAGTTGAACAGTGTTAAAATATCTCAGTTGAGACTCTTTTGCCATTATCTCTGAAACAATGACAAAGGTTTGAGAATAAATAAATGTTAATTTATATCTTGAAACACTAGAACAGGAACTAATAAAATTACCTAAGTGTCCCATAAGACTGCTCTGGCTACATATAATTTTATTTTACTTAGAAAACAGAACATGCGATGTTCATGGAATGTGAACTCATGGGAAATGTTAGCAGAAACGGCGTGGTTAGTGTGTGTGAATTAATAGCTTCTATGATGGAAATTAGACTGCAGACAATGCTCCTTAAAACTATGCAATATGTTAATTAATGACGAGGCTCTGTGATAAATTTATATTATTCCAATCTGAAAGAGTTATGAGAATCTGTCTTGATTTTATGCATACAGGAAAAAGCTCACGGTAAGTATACAATTTGTTCATTATGCGGTGGGAATAAAGATCAATGCAATGGTCTACCGAATAAATCTCATTCGAAAATGGCCTTCTATAGAATGTTTTCTATTTGGAAGAGAGCTTAAGATGACGGAAGAGTGACCTCTTCCTTCATTAAGAATTCATAGTTCTAATTCAAACGGAATCAAGCAGTGCAGCAGTAAGCATGAAGAAATGTGTTAGGCAAGGATGTAATTCCTCACCCATGCATTCAATATCTATTTTGTGTAAGCAATAAGTGACATCATAAGGAAAAGAGTTTTTTGTCAACGGAGAAAAATCATCATATTGTATTTAGCCTTGACTACATTATATCGGAGGGATAAAAAAAGACCCTTGAAGAAGAATACGAGAAATCATATCCTGAAGATGAAAACAAAAAGAAATGTAATCTAGGAAGTAAGGGCAACTCAACTGAAGTAAAATTTGGAGAATCAGAAGCCGAGAAAAAAAGTAAGAAGTCCGCTGTTTGAGAAGAATACTCATCAGCGAAAAATGAATCAAGAATTGACAGGTAACAGAATATCCAAGGCAAAGAAGAGTTCTAATCTTAAGAAAAGATAGGTATTTAGACAAAGAGCTAGACCGTTTGTAAAGAAGCACCCTACGAACTCTTTGGCACAGCATTGAATGGGGCGAGGTGTGCGCAATAACAGCAGTAATTAGGAATATCGGAAGTAGTGGAAGTGTATAGGTCATTCATGAAGATTTATAAGTGTAACGAATAATTTATGAGGATTTTTCCCCGAAGGAGAGGAGATTTAAACCGTGAGTTTAAGAATAAATAGTATTGCTTAACTGGTCACATTTCGAGTCACGTTGACTTCATGATTACAGCCGTGAAGGGGATATGAACGGTAAGAACTGCTAATTGAGATATGTGCAGCCAATAATGATAAGACATAATATGAAAATGAGAGGTTGACTGAATACCGAAATGAGCGAAGATATGCATTGCAGTTATTGACGACCAGAAGTAAATTTCTTATCCCCTCTCTCTACTGCAGGGCATTTCCATCTGGCGTATCCGTACTCCTACATTATCCCTCTCGATTTCATATGAGAAATTCGAAGAAAGAAAATGTAATGCTCGCCATTAAATAAATGAAAGGAAAAGTACACAAAAATAGAATCTCTCCGAGAAAATAAATTTCCAGAGAGAGGCGAGAAGAGCAGATTCATTCTCATTAAAACTCGACAGGCCGAAAGAAGACGTTCAAATTCGGTCTTTCAGAAGCAAGCATTCGTCGTCTCATCGAGGCTCGTTAATAATGAGAGTAGTATATTATCTCTGCCCTAGATTTCCACAAAGGCTGGAAAAATATGCCTACATTTTTTGGCGAAAGTGTTAAAGTTCAAATAAATTAAATGGCCGAAGCTAAATAAATGCACATACCTGTAGATGTGAGTGAATAAGTACGCGTGACTTCATTGAAATACAACATTAGTTTTACCTCTTGATGGTGTCGACTGTTCGACGTGACTGGTGGTTTTAAATAAAACTCGATGGAACTTGCAAAGTTTTTATTTTTGAAATTCAAAATTTGTTCTAGATTAGATACCTCTGCATTCGTATTGTTGGTAAATATTTTCTTTTCCATTAAGCACACACAGATCGGTGAACTATTTTCGTTTCTCTTAAGACGTCAATTTGAATTTTAACTCCAATGGTTCATAATTTCTTCGAGGGATTTCCATTGGTTAAATTTGTTGAACACAGCAATGGCATTGCATAATAATAAGTAATTGCCTAATTGAAAAACTATTAATTGGCGCGGAAAGCTTAAATCATGTTAAACCATCGCTTTCATCAGTTAACAACATTCTATCGTGATACAAGTTGGCAGGCTTATTCAATGAGTAAATTTTTCTATTTTCACAAAAAGCCTTTCGTAGAAGTTCATTTTACGAAATATATTTCAAAACAGCTCACCGTAGGTTTGTTTTCAAAATCTCACATGATGATTGTCCATTAATTTTTTTCGTTTCCGAAAATATTACTTGATTATCCTAATAAAACAGTTTATAGCTAATGAAATCTTTAGTTCTAGAGTTTGGATACTTCCATTTCGAATCCCTGTCATGTTGCAACGATGCTAAACCGGTGCCACATCTCTTATCTCTATACTTCTTCAATTACCATATTACCAGAGTCAGTGCAGTCAGCAAAGTCATACATTCTTATTACGAAAAAATATGAAATAAGCCCAGATAAATTTGAGAATATACATATGGAATAATTTCTCATTTGCCTCCGGAACAAATATATTTTTTACAATTAGAAATATTTATTCGGGCAGCTCGGCCTCGCTACTTTGTAAAAAAGATGTCAGCCTTGCACCTTGCCGTTCCGGTGGGACTGGGGCTGGAAAAGACCCCGGGCATAGCTTAATACAAGTGTTTTAAATAGTATTAATCAGTGCGTGATTGCATGGCATAAGGGGATACAGTCTAGGCATACACTTTCATAAATACAGGTAATAAACCGGTTAAGGTAGATTTTTTGATGGACACAACTACCAAATAAATAAATATCTTGTCTCTCCTAAAAAAACACAACCCAACATCCTACTCTACAACAAGCCCTTCTTCATCTCTGTGTATTTCCTTTCTCCCTTAATTCAGTTCAACATCCTTAACCTTTTCCTGCCCCATCCGCATTTGCCTAACATTCCTCTATCACAGACTTCAATATCCCACTGCTAATTCATCAATTTTGTTATTGTGCATTGTCTTGATAGTAGTAGTATTGAGGGGAGGCGACCGACTACTGAAGTCATTTGTGCCATAGGGGATGGACAGGAAAGGATGAAGGGTGGAGAGAAACCCGGCGCCGGCATTAGCCTGCTCTTTACGAAAGGCGCCGAGGGGTCCGCAGCTTAACGTCCCATCCGATGGACGGCGTACTCACTTAAAGTACCCTCCACAAAGCACCTCAAGTAGGGATCGAGATATCTCTGAAAAATATTCAAAACGGCCGGGATTTGAACCCGAGCCCTCAGGGTGGGAAGCCAGTATGCATTTTCTTGATGAAACAACACTTTCTTCTTAGCCAAACGTGGTCGCTTTAGCTCGATT
The DNA here is from genome assembly GCF_022747635.1 of Hetaerina americana. Classification (NCBI taxonomy): domain Eukaryota; kingdom Metazoa; phylum Arthropoda; class Insecta; order Odonata; family Calopterygidae; genus Hetaerina; species Hetaerina americana. The sequence continues at coordinate 85,797,635 of NW_027286069.1, forward strand.
TCTTCGCTTAAACGTTGCAATATGTTCGCATAATACTCACCGTTGATATTTTTCCTTTTTTAAGATAGGCAATGAAAATCATCCCATGCGCATTCCAAAAAACCGACGCCATGACCTTGACTGCGAACGGTCTTCACCTTCTTTGGAGGCGGTTCTCCCTTTTGAATCCATTGTTTTGATTATTCTTTTGTCTCGGGTATTAAGTAATGGACCCATGTTTCATCCATGGTAATGAAACGGCACAACATTGCTGCTTTGTTGGAGTAAAACTTTACCAAACACTCAATTGAAACATCCTCACGGCACTGGTTTTGCTCGAGTGTGCGCAAACTTTAAATCATGAATTACCCATTTTGGCCATCTCTACCATCTTACCCATCTTGGATGACCCATCTTGCACCCAGCTTTCTCATGTCCAAATTTTCAGTTAATATGCGATGTACCACACTTGTTGAAATGCCTACTATGTCTGCTAGCTCGCGCATTTTCTGTCGACGATCATTCAGTATCACTTTGTGGATTTTCTTCGCCGTTTCTGGAGTCGTCACCTCATTTGGTCGACCAATGAAATGCTCGTCTTCACTGCTCGTACGGCCCCGTTTAAACTCTGCAACCCAATATTTTACTGTTGTAAACAGAAAGGGGCAGACTCACCCAGAGTAGAATCCAGTCCATATTTTATAATGGTTGGGCCGAGGCCTTTCAATTAAAAGTATTAAATCACAAGACGATGATCAATTTTCTTTATTTTCACAAATTCACTGAAAATGTTTGCTATTGATGACTGCCAAACACATATTAAACAACGAGGCGTCTTCAAACTTGAAACATATACTTTATAGATTACATACTTTCTAATACAGTGATATATTTCAAACAACTACTGGCATCTCTAGATCAGGCCCGGTACTTCTGGGACCACCCTCGTAGCAATACTACCTTGATCAAAAAGTTCCCGGAATAACCACCGTGTGGTGCTCCCATCGTTCCGATTTGAGTTCTGTTTTTTTGTTAAATTGGTACATCTGTTGTTGATATTCCCTTTAAATCTTAGTGTCATAACTTGACATTTGCAAAAGTTACGTAGCCAAGAGTACATCTATCTCTGTGTGTGTTGGCGATTTTTTACAATTGCAGAAATGGATTTAAATTTGCAACAACGAACTTGTATTAAATTTTGCGTAAAAAACGGATTTAGTGGCGCACGGACGTTGGAAATGTTGGAAAAGTGTTTCAGCAACGATTCTCTAAAAAAAACGGTCGTTTACCAGTGGCACGAGCGGTTCAGAAGTGGTCGTGAGTCAATCGAAGATGATGAACGCAGTGGCAGACCATCGACATCGAAAGTCGGTGAAAAAATTGATAAAGTAAAAGAAATGTTGGTCAATAACCGCAAATTAACCATCAGAGAAATAGCGGAGGACTTGAACATTGCCTATGGATCCGCCCAAGACATTGTGGTTAATGATTTGGGTTTCCGTCGTGTAGCAGCAAAGTTGGTGCCAAAAGACCTCAATTTCATGCAAAAAAGAGACCGTGTTGACGTCGCAAAAGACATGATTTGCGAGGCTGAATCCGATCCCACATTCATCAAAAGGATCATTACTGGAGACGAGACGTGGGTTTATGAGTACGACACGCAATCCAGACATCAGGCAAGTGAATGGCGTTCACCAAATGAGCCGAGACCAAAAAAACCACGTCGTTTTCAGTCAAAAAAGAAGGCAATGCTGACGGTTTTCATGGATTACAACGGTGTAGTGCATCATGAATTTTTGCCAGAAGGCCAGACAGTAAACAAAGAGTATTATTTGGGCGTTATGAGACGTTTGCGTGAAGCAATTCGCCGAAAGAGACCAGAAATGTGGGCAGAAAACTCGTGGATTTTGCACCATGATAACGCACCGTCGCACAGTGCTATCATTATTCGTAATTTTTTGACGAAAAATGCAACAAATACCATCCAACAGCCACCGAATTCACCTGATTTGGCTCCCTGTGACTTCTTTCTGTTCAATCGAGTTAAAAAACCATTACGGGGAACGCGTTTTAGCAGCCGAGAGGAAGTAATGGAAAAATCGCAGGAAGCACTGATGGACATACCGAAAACCGAATATAAAAAATGTTTCGAGGATTGGATCAAGCGCTGGCATAAGTGTGTTGCAGTCGATGGGGATTACTTTGAAGGGGACAATATAGATTTAGATGAATAAACTTGTATTTTTAATTTTCTGAATAAATTCCGGGAAATTTTTGATCAAGGTAGTATGTACAAAATGCCTACCACAATTGCGCCTAATTTTGGGGGTATTAGCAATTGGGAGCACCAAGGGCATTAATAGCAAAACCAAGGACGGGTTTCCAAACTCTAAAGGAAATCGCTGACCTTGCGGTATAGCTTTCGCGTCATCATCTTCTTCATGTCTTATTGACCGCTTCAATTGACTGGTTATCTCATGAATGCCCCAATGGCATATTACAGTTAAAGGGGCCATAACCCATGACACGGAAATAGTCTTCCAATTCATAGAAACCGTAAAAGAGATATTATTCTGGTTTTACATTCTGTAGCAATACAAAATGTGAATATGAATAGATCATGCGAAGGGAAAAACTAAGAAAATCCTGATCGAGCATATATAGAGGTAATTCTTTCGTTACCATGACTAAGAAAATTTTCACCCCCCCCCCCCCGTGCTCTGGTTAAGTTGATCCCAAGCGTGGGGCTGATTGCCCGTAAATTACCACTCGAGAGTGGATACTCGGTTTAGATTCCTTTTTTATAATAACGTTTTAAGGGGTTGCGGGGTTCCTTGCTTTGTTTTAGTATAATTAATATCCCACAATCCATACAATATTTGTGCTCAATGGTAAACTTATTTTGTCTTCGTGCATTAAATGTAGAAATGCATTATAATTGCCAAATGGTTACTTGATTTATTGCTGTTAATGTTATATAAGGTGTGTCGTACCTCGATTTCTCTTTTTTTATTTTAATCAGTTATTTCACATTTTGTGTTTTATGTCTATCATTTTCCAGCAACAGAATTTGGGACATTCTGTGGCTATTAATATTGGCGATATGATTGAATCATTTACATATCCCTACAGTTTAAGAGAAATTGCAATCAAAATAAATAGTTTCATATCAATTTCACAAGAATATTGAGACTTGATAGATGTCGAAGCAACTAAGAAATATTACCAGAACAAGAAGAATAACGCCTTGTAACTAGCCAAAATAAATTATAAGACCGATATTTGCCATGCTAATGTTTACGAGAGTGAAAAATCAAAGAGTAAACTTCTAGCGACTATGGCGTTCGATGCATTTTAATTAAAGCCGGCATTCGAATGTCGAAAAACCACATGGAAGGCGGTGTACCAATCAACGAAAGACACCAAATCATTTAGTGGGAGCTGTTTCGATAAATAGATAAGATTAGAATGACCTTGAAGAAGTTTGAAAGAGAAGTTGCAAGCAAGCGACGGAAGGACTCAGTTGCACTGCGTGACAAAGTCTTTTTTCACTTCGTTTGCTGATCTCGTCAGCGCAGCACTTCGTTAAACGTCCAAAGAGGCAGGGGTGAATGTTCCGATGAAATGGGTGATTGGGATCAAAACAAGAGCAGATGTAGAAGGAGTGTCCTTCAAAAAGAGTAAAGACGTAAATCATAATTATAACAGTTCATAGGTTGAAAGCATTTTATATACATTGCTTATTATAGAGAGAAATTTTAATTAAAATTGCCATTGATCATAATAAATAAGCGCCTGATAATAATACTTTACATAGGAAAAACGGAAATGGCAAAATATTAGGAAAACTCAATAAAGAGTGATTATAACTCTTTGATTCATTTCACTCACCGTGAAAATTTTATGTAATGTCATAATCTTAGCGTGTAATATATATGTTGTGCATGCTTCATTGATTTTAATATAGTACTTCGTCATTGAAGCATCTTCAGTCCTAAGTCAACGATGGAAGTAATACGTGACGCTACTTTGAAAATTTATGTAATGTTACAGAAGACTTAGGAGAGTGTGGTCTCCTCTAATTCATAAATAGTTTAAAATGTTTAATGATGGGAGACAGTCTGTGTTTAAATAGTTTAAAATGTTTAGAGATGGGAGACAAAGGAATGTGGGCTGGAGCTCTGGTCACTGCTCTTACGGAAATAAATTTTAAAAGCGTTGTTGGCATTATGAGAGAATATCATTGAAAACCGTTAAGAGTATAACTGAAATGTGGTTTTAAAGTAAAACAAAAGAAAAAAGGTGTTCAAAGTGGTGGCTTCTGCTGGAAAAGTTCTAGTTGCATCATTTGTCGATATTCAGGGAATGGTGTACCGGCATTTAGCGCCAGCATGTTCAGCTGTAAATGGAGCATTCCTCAGGGATGTACTGAAAATTCATCATGTTCTTATCAATCGTAAGAGGCCACATTTCAAAGCAAAAGCCTGTATGCTGCACCACGATAAGGTAGGTCGGAACGTCGCAAATATTTTAGTGTGCTCCTCATCCTCCCTCTAGTACAGACCTAACCACATGTGACCTTCCCCCTTTTCCTCAATGTGAATAAACACCTTTCGTCGGGAGCATTGATCATCATCAAAAGCAATGGCGAAGGCTGCTAATGCGAATTTGAAGGGCCTATCAAAAAGTGGCTTCCAATATAGTTTCGAAGACTGGAGGGGCAAGTGTATTGCATCAATGGGTACTAGTTTGAGTGGACCATGAAAATTTGGAGGATAAGTTAAGGCATTTTGTGACATAAAGGTAATCAGCATCCTTAATTTGAGAGCCTTCGAAGAAACTAGAGAATATGAGTTTTCTGAAAATGGGTAGGATTATTCTTCGTCACCTGTGACGATAAGTGAATGAATAAGCATTCTCTTGAAGGAACGGGCGACTTAAAAAGAAAGAGATTGGGCTTTAAAAAAGTGGCAACGGAAATACATGTAAAAGGGAAATAAATGCAGAAAGACAGTATGCCACCGTAACATATTAGATATTAGCTAAGATTGGTGATTGATGGCAAGAGTAAGTGTGATTTGCATGGTGGACGGATTATGCGATTTACGCTCAGATTCCGGACTCAAATCGTAGCGGTGGTGGATTTTTGACGTATACCTCAACTGTCAATTGAGGGCCATTGGCATGAGCTTCCTCCTCTACACCATTTACCTCACCCATGAAAATTCTATTAGACACCAAAATGAAATGTCCTATTCTCTTGACACAAAAGAGATCAGCAGCATTTCGATAACAGCAATAAATGCTGCACTACTGACTATAAATACGTCATGTTTTTTCGTTCCATAATGCAGGGAAATGAAGCATAGACTAAAGAAAAATGAAAAATATCCATCTGAATAGTTTTCAGTTCTGACCATGGCTTCTTTGTGTGAGAAGGCTTTGCAGAAGGGTTTCGGATAAGCTCTTGACAAACAGTTAGTAGGGAAATTCTCCTTCAGCCGCAAAATTGTAGACTGTAAAAGAAAACTCCTCGTGACTACAGTTTTAAGAAGTATCTATATGCTCTCGAGGGGATGAAAGTAAGTGTGCACCGATGCTCAAGATAAATACTAATCCCTGCTGAACCAAAAATTGAGGCATAATGGCAGTATCATGACAGCGATTTAACTCCGTTTAAATTAGGATGTGGTTATTATGTAGCATCACCAAGAAAATGGTTCAGAATTGAGGAATTAAATATACTTCGAATTAATATTATTAATTTCAAGATTATTTTATATGTTCAATTATGATATTTAATTTATTCACTTGTCACTTCAAGTTTAATGAATCAATACCTCAATTTATCAGCTCACAAAGTAATAGGTACAAACGCGGAACAGAAGGGAATTTAAAGTTCACACTTGGGAGACTCTGCAGCGGCCGGTTTCGGCCGGATGAAGAAGGAGAAAGGTGAAGCACCCCTAGAGATCCTCGGGGTTATGGACCCCTCATCAAATACGCAGTTCTAATCGACGTGCAGCTCAAGCTTTTTTAGATTAATGAGCCCCCGGTATAAGCGTGTGTTGGTTTTATCAGTGGTTCTTAAAAATACCCGACACTGAATTATGTAATAATCAAGCAAATCATCCTATTTTCGGCGACAATGGTCACCTACAATTCGTCTCATATTACATAACGCATAAATCTCTGCTGAAATATTGAAAATAATTCAAAGTGAATGTTTCACCTGTGCGATTTTCATAGGATGCTGTGGGAATGAGAAATTGCGAATAGAAAAGATAGGACATTAATTTTAAGAATCTCTAATAAGACATAAAATATTACTTAATTGATGTAGGAAAAGAATAACCGATTTTTTTAAATGTACGAGCATTCCCAGTGAAACTAGGCTGGATTAATAACTACGCAATTTTTAATCGATCATAAATCTTCAAGGGTAGTTAAGTCTACCCGCTTGAATGTATGATTACTTGTATTCGGTATGATTTGACGAAGTAGATACAACTGTATTTGATACATAAGATAAATACCCAGCCATTTCTTTTTTGGCGTTATAATGATCTATTTATCGCGGGTAAATTATGGTTGCTACTATCAACGATGAAAAAGCAAACAAAAAATTACAATGGACATTGTGTTGAGTTTAGCTGATCAGAAATATTTATGGAAAGTAATTTTGGAAGAATTACGGGAATTTTACGGAGATTCGTATGACAATAAGATGATAGACAAATAGATCGAAGAAAATCATTCGGCAGGCACGAGTTTATTTATCTCTTCTTTTTATTCATCTCTTCCGCTTTACGCCACGCCAACATACACAAATATGTAATCCACATATGATTATACATACGTATGTGACTTTTGATGTGAGCGTTTTTCATTTGCAATTAAAAAGGAACAACGTGAAAGAATTCGGGAAGCGTATTCACAAAAAAATGCTTATTCCAAAAATCCGGCAGAAGATATCGCTAAAGAGCTAGATCCTTGCATTGCGGATGGACTACCTTTTAATGCAACAATTTTACATTGTAAAAATCATTCGCCTTGACCAGGATCCAGGTGAATACGAATCCCGGTCAAGGCGAATGGTTTGTACATAAGCAACTGTTGCATCGTAATGCACATTTAGCGGATGACTCCGTCAAAAGTTACCTAAGCGGCATCTCCCGCAGTTTCTTGAAACTATTTTTTAAGACTCAGGAAATATATTACGAAGAATATGCCATAATCCAGTTGAACAGTGTTAAAATATCTCAGTTGAGACTCTTTTGCCATTATCTCTGAAACAATGACAAAGGTTTGAGAATAAATAAATGTTAATTTATATCTTGAAACACTAGAACAGGAACTAATAAAATTACCTAAGTGTCCCATAAGACTGCTCTGGCTACATATAATTTTATTTTACTTAGAAAACAGAACATGCGATGTTCATGGAATGTGAACTCATGGGAAATGTTAGCAGAAACGGCGTGGTTAGTGTGTGTGAATTAATAGCTTCTATGATGGAAATTAGACTGCAGACAATGCTCCTTAAAACTATGCAATATGTTAATTAATGACGAGGCTCTGTGATAAATTTATATTATTCCAATCTGAAAGAGTTATGAGAATCTGTCTTGATTTTATGCATACAGGAAAAAGCTCACGGTAAGTATACAATTTGTTCATTATGCGGTGGGAATAAAGATCAATGCAATGGTCTACCGAATAAATCTCATTCGAAAATGGCCTTCTATAGAATGTTTTCTATTTGGAAGAGAGCTTAAGATGACGGAAGAGTGACCTCTTCCTTCATTAAGAATTCATAGTTCTAATTCAAACGGAATCAAGCAGTGCAGCAGTAAGCATGAAGAAATGTGTTAGGCAAGGATGTAATTCCTCACCCATGCATTCAATATCTATTTTGTGTAAGCAATAAGTGACATCATAAGGAAAAGAGTTTTTTGTCAACGGAGAAAAATCATCATATTGTATTTAGCCTTGACTACATTATATCGGAGGGATAAAAAAAGACCCTTGAAGAAGAATACGAGAAATCATATCCTGAAGATGAAAACAAAAAGAAATGTAATCTAGGAAGTAAGGGCAACTCAACTGAAGTAAAATTTGGAGAATCAGAAGCCGAGAAAAAAAGTAAGAAGTCCGCTGTTTGAGAAGAATACTCATCAGCGAAAAATGAATCAAGAATTGACAGGTAACAGAATATCCAAGGCAAAGAAGAGTTCTAATCTTAAGAAAAGATAGGTATTTAGACAAAGAGCTAGACCGTTTGTAAAGAAGCACCCTACGAACTCTTTGGCACAGCATTGAATGGGGCGAGGTGTGCGCAATAACAGCAGTAATTAGGAATATCGGAAGTAGTGGAAGTGTATAGGTCATTCATGAAGATTTATAAGTGTAACGAATAATTTATGAGGATTTTTCCCCGAAGGAGAGGAGATTTAAACCGTGAGTTTAAGAATAAATAGTATTGCTTAACTGGTCACATTTCGAGTCACGTTGACTTCATGATTACAGCCGTGAAGGGGATATGAACGGTAAGAACTGCTAATTGAGATATGTGCAGCCAATAATGATAAGACATAATATGAAAATGAGAGGTTGACTGAATACCGAAATGAGCGAAGATATGCATTGCAGTTATTGACGACCAGAAGTAAATTTCTTATCCCCTCTCTCTACTGCAGGGCATTTCCATCTGGCGTATCCGTACTCCTACATTATCCCTCTCGATTTCATATGAGAAATTCGAAGAAAGAAAATGTAATGCTCGCCATTAAATAAATGAAAGGAAAAGTACACAAAAATAGAATCTCTCCGAGAAAATAAATTTCCAGAGAGAGGCGAGAAGAGCAGATTCATTCTCATTAAAACTCGACAGGCCGAAAGAAGACGTTCAAATTCGGTCTTTCAGAAGCAAGCATTCGTCGTCTCATCGAGGCTCGTTAATAATGAGAGTAGTATATTATCTCTGCCCTAGATTTCCACAAAGGCTGGAAAAATATGCCTACATTTTTTGGCGAAAGTGTTAAAGTTCAAATAAATTAAATGGCCGAAGCTAAATAAATGCACATACCTGTAGATGTGAGTGAATAAGTACGCGTGACTTCATTGAAATACAACATTAGTTTTACCTCTTGATGGTGTCGACTGTTCGACGTGACTGGTGGTTTTAAATAAAACTCGATGGAACTTGCAAAGTTTTTATTTTTGAAATTCAAAATTTGTTCTAGATTAGATACCTCTGCATTCGTATTGTTGGTAAATATTTTCTTTTCCATTAAGCACACACAGATCGGTGAACTATTTTCGTTTCTCTTAAGACGTCAATTTGAATTTTAACTCCAATGGTTCATAATTTCTTCGAGGGATTTCCATTGGTTAAATTTGTTGAACACAGCAATGGCATTGCATAATAATAAGTAATTGCCTAATTGAAAAACTATTAATTGGCGCGGAAAGCTTAAATCATGTTAAACCATCGCTTTCATCAGTTAACAACATTCTATCGTGATACAAGTTGGCAGGCTTATTCAATGAGTAAATTTTTCTATTTTCACAAAAAGCCTTTCGTAGAAGTTCATTTTACGAAATATATTTCAAAACAGCTCACCGTAGGTTTGTTTTCAAAATCTCACATGATGATTGTCCATTAATTTTTTTCGTTTCCGAAAATATTACTTGATTATCCTAATAAAACAGTTTATAGCTAATGAAATCTTTAGTTCTAGAGTTTGGATACTTCCATTTCGAATCCCTGTCATGTTGCAACGATGCTAAACCGGTGCCACATCTCTTATCTCTATACTTCTTCAATTACCATATTACCAGAGTCAGTGCAGTCAGCAAAGTCATACATTCTTATTACGAAAAAATATGAAATAAGCCCAGATAAATTTGAGAATATACATATGGAATAATTTCTCATTTGCCTCCGGAACAAATATATTTTTTACAATTAGAAATATTTATTCGGGCAGCTCGGCCTCGCTACTTTGTAAAAAAGATGTCAGCCTTGCACCTTGCCGTTCCGGTGGGACTGGGGCTGGAAAAGACCCCGGGCATAGCTTAATACAAGTGTTTTAAATAGTATTAATCAGTGCGTGATTGCATGGCATAAGGGGATACAGTCTAGGCATACACTTTCATAAATACAGGTAATAAACCGGTTAAGGTAGATTTTTTGATGGACACAACTACCAAATAAATAAATATCTTGTCTCTCCTAAAAAAACACAACCCAACATCCTACTCTACAACAAGCCCTTCTTCATCTCTGTGTATTTCCTTTCTCCCTTAATTCAGTTCAACATCCTTAACCTTTTCCTGCCCCATCCGCGTTTGCCTAACATTCCTCTATCACAGACTTCAATATCCCACTGCCAATCAATATGCCCCTCATCCATTTTCCCGGCTTCCTTATGATTTCTTCCAAAAATCTTCTCTCCTCAACCACGATTACTAGCACTTCTTCATTTGTATTCCTTTTTGTCCACCCCAACTTCTCCATCCTTCTCCTCATCCACATTTCAAAAGCCTCAAATCTACATCTATTCTCCTGCTTCAGTGCCCATGTTTCTGCTCTGTACATAACTATGCTCCATACTTAAGTTTTCACGAGCCTTTTCATAACATCCTTACTCAACGTGCCTGTCATCAACTCCCTCCTCCTCGTGAAAGCCTCTTAACTTAGTGCAATTCTTCTCCTTACGTCCCTACTACTTTGACCTTTTTGGTCCTAAACACTTCCAAGATATGTAAACTGTTTACCTGCTCTAGTTTTTACCCTCCAATTCTAATTTTTAACTTAGCCTTTGTCTTTCAGGAAAATCGCATAACCTTTGTTTTATTTATATTGATTCTCATTCCATATCTATCGCACTGAATATCCAATTCACTCAGCAATTCTTGAAACCCCTTGGCAAACTGACGAACTAGAGCTTGGTCATCAGCAAACCTAACCGATTTTACAAATTCTCTGCCAACTTTACTTCCTATCCCAGTTCTTCCCATGCATCTTTAATCATTTCCTTCACATATATGTTGTATAACACAGGTGATAATGGACAACCCTGGCTCACACTAATTTCTAACACTGGTGTGCACTACATAATAATGCAAATCCAAAAAGAATATGGGTATTGCAAATATTTAAGGAAGGATTTATGGCGAAATTATTTATCTTCAGCTCTCTATATTGAGTTCTCTATTAGAATTAAGAATATATTTTGAAATCTGTAAAAACGCTTTTGTTTCAAAATGCACTAAGAGAGGAAATGATTTTTTCTACAGTAACCAATCCAACTGCATGCACAGATTTAAATAAATCAAACATGGACATTTGAATTAATTTATTATTGATTTAACATGTTATTAATCAAGGGAATGAGTCCAATGTACCCATGATTTTATTTTTGGTCATGACTGTATGAACATTTTTTGGCCTCTTTTTACTTCTTAGTGCATTTTAAAATAAAAGCTTTTTTCTAAGCTTTTAAAATATTAAATTATTTTATATGTACAGTCTAATTAACATTTTATACTCACTTGCTCCCCAAATTTCAATTCAAGCATTCATACCCCCAGGCAGAATAGCCACTAACTGCCACACCCTGCTCATCCCCATGAGCATGTCTTCCCCATGTGTGATTTTTGCCTTTACTCCTAAGGCACTTGGTGGCTTTCCAACAATTGAAACATTTGTAGCGAGGGAGAGAAACTTAAATTTGAACTTATTCACTGGGACCGTTCAATAGATATTCAAATTGAAATTGAATATTAGATAATTGGTCCAATGGTGAATGAATATGAATATATGAAAAATAAGATATGAATGATTGCATGCAAAAATGGATTATTACATGCCCGATGCATGTCTGCCTGACATTATATAAAATGCTATGAAGCCAACAAGTAATGAAGATGTTGAAATATACAAAACATTACCCAGTCATTCTAAATGAACCACCTGACATTAATCATGTTGTTCAAATGAAAAACTATTGACTTTGTATACCATATTTGAGGAAAAAATATAAATGAAATGGTGTAAATTTCCAGTATTTTATTCTGTAGAAGATACGACTGGACAAGGCTTATACATATGTTTTGATATAAGTCATTTTAACAAACTAAACTTAGAGCCATTGTTCTTTTTGGAGAGGGTGACAACAATTCAGCCAATATAAAGGAGAAGTACAATGGACAAACAAAAATCTTAGCAATGAACTCTGGAGCTTTTTAAGGTAACTAAGTGTTTTGATCACAGTATTAACTGAGTCTTCTTTGATGCTGCTTCGATTTCTTTGGAAAGAGCACATATTTTTAGTATCATTAAAAAAATTATGATTTTTTAAATGTATAAAATGCTGGAATATATTATTGGAATGTTTAATACATTTAATTTTAAATTCATTGCTTAAAATGAGATGGGAAATAAAAATCAAATTAAACCCTTAAAATTAAAAGCAAAAGAAATATATCTTGCTTTAAAAGGTATGGAAAAAATATTTCAGGCCAAAATTAATTTGTAAGCTAACTCCATATAAATTTATTTTTCCTCTGTTTTTTGTTGTATGATCCTAATGAATAATATTAATTTCATTTGTAAATGTTACAAAATACCAATTTTTAACTTAAATGAAGCTCTCAAAAATTTGAAAAAGTTTAAAGATTACTTGAATGAATTCAGATGAACCACTGGATTTGAATTCATAATAAAATATGCAGTACAAAAGGCAGAAGAAATAGATTTGAAACCAACATTTTCAGATAGTACAAGAGAACAAAGAAAAAAATAATGCTTTGATTGTGAAGCAAAAGATGAACTTGCTACAGATGCTTTGAAAACATATTCTTAGCAATAATTTATTTAGCCATAATCAGAGATTTAAATTTTAGTGAGGGGCATTCATTCATTTTAAGTTAAATTGCTAATAAAGGTTGCTGGCTTGAGAGAGAAGTGAAATCCTTGTACAAAATCTTTTGTAGCTTCTTCTTCAAAAACCTAAGCAGTGATTTTTACTTTAGAATGTTTAATAGGAGCATGTTGCATTAATGTGGTTTTTGAATGTACAAAAAGATATTTTAATGTTTTTTTCACATTCTTTTTTTCATGCGGCACTTTTATCATCAATTTTTGGCATATACCTTTCGGGGAATTTTTGCATCCCCCAGAACTAGGGATAGCCCCATCTCAGGCCAAAAAGGAGGTAAACAGATGAGAGAAATCTTAAGTCCATTTCCATTTTATCCATCATGAGACATTGGACTCTCAGGTATTTGCTATCCCCTACCATATGGAGTGGGATGGGGAATAACTACTGAGAATATTATATTACACATCTTCCAGGACTTTCTCAGAATAGCCTAATGTAGTTAACATTAACACTTAATCTAACCTAATTTGCTTTATGTCCTATGCTCACCTAAAGCTTGTAAAGTGTCAATTCAATTTTATGGAGGTACAAAGGTGCAGTATTGATGAATTTAAACATATTTCAGCTTTAAATATAATTATAAAATGCTAAAATGTGTGACCCAGGTATTACTTTGCTACAAATGACTATTAAATTTACTAGAATTAAGTATTTTCAGAAAATTAAAGTATCTTTATTGGAATAGTAATTCATAAAATCAGGTGTGAACCATTCAGTTATGTGGGGTAACAGCCATTGCTGAACACATTACAAAATTAATGCGATAGTTATGGAATGCAAATCAATGCTTGAAAAACAAAGATTACGAGCTTTTCGAGAAACAGAAAGGCTAATTTATGTGTTAATATAGGAGGGCAAAAACTAGAGCAGCCAGAAAGGTTTACATATCCTGAAAGTTTCTTAGACCAAGATGGTCCAATTATTAGGGATATAAGAAGAAAAATCGTGTTTGGCAAAGAAGCTCCTGGAAGGAGAGAATGGTTGATGGGGACATTAAATAAGGAGGTTTGTAAAAGGCTAGTGAAAACTTTCATACAGTGCTTGGTTTTGTATGGGTAAGAACCTTTGTTGTTGCAGCAAGATGATAGGCATGGATTGGAAACTTTAGAAATGTGCGTGTGAAAAAGAATGGAAAAGATAAAATGCACACAGAAATTCAAACTAAGTCCTAGGCATGATGGGAGAGGAGAGAGAATTGTAGGAAGACATCCATGCCAAAGAAGGCAGAAAGATGGACGCAGATTGTTTTGATTGACAATGGAATGAAAAGACTGATAGAGAGGAGGACGTTTGGCAAGTGTGGTGAGGGTAGGAAAATGACAGGCATGCTGGATGGAATGAAGGGAGATATAGCCTATGTGCAATTGAAGTGCAGTTTATTTCAGTGTGGGGTGTCAGGTTTTTCTTGTCAGGCTAAGAAAGGAAATGTAGGAGCGTATGGTTCATGTTCATCCAAAAACCTGCCTTAAAATGATAGAATACCAAATAATAATATTGAAATAAAATACTATTCAACTTATACCTACATACTTTGGATTATTTGCATCCTATTTTGTCTACACTGCTTATTACTGTATACATATTTATCTTAATTTCCTATATTATTTCTTACGAGGTCTTCCCTCATATTCATAAAATACATTTTATAGCATAGGTACCATATAATTCCAGCAAAACTGCACAACCAGCCCTGCAATATTCCTAATATTTATTTGAATCTGTTTTTTATTGTAAAATATCTTTTATGAAGCATGTAATAAGCTAAATATTTTTGTATACTAAACACATGGCTAATTTGTATCTGATCTAGAATTGAAAAGTATCTGTTTAGCCTTGTTGTGAAGGGGGTATAGTTAACTTGAATAGGTACCTCTTGTGCACAGAATATTTATTGTGCTTAGCAGCAGCATTAATGAACATGTAAATGAATGTCGCTATGTCAGTAAGATGGATTGCGGAAGCCCAGGGATGGAGCGTTGGACTACTGACCAGAGGGCCCAGGTTCGCTTCCCTGGTAGGCCTCTGATCACCATCAGCTCCACCCAAGCTGTGTGATTTTTTAGGCACCAGACCTTCACAGGGCACAGGGAAAGGAACTGGCCCCCCTACACTGATGTTTGAATTTTACACGCCGTAAAGGGCTTAGTTCTGGGTGAACTCTACTATCACCAACCAAACAGACCTTCGGGTTGATTATTGTGTTTATGGTTTTTAGAATCAGTAATTATGTGAAAACTATGATAAAAATATTTACATAGACCTTTGTAACTTACAGATTAAAACTCAACGACCTCACAAAAAATGCAGTGAATAAAACTAGCTAAACTAATTTTAATATTGTACTTATTGTCATTAAACATTTATGATTTGACGTAAAAGGCCAAAATTTGGCTGTTGTCGGATTGGTGCCAAATTCGAAAACTACTGATTGACACAGATCCAATCCACTGAAATATTGATCAGTGATTATATTTTCCAACTGAGGGTGTTGGATATTAGTATTGTTTCATTAATAACTACAAGAATGAAAACAGTCTATCTTATTCACAAAAATACAAATGTTATACAGAAGCTGTCCTACTGATTAAAGGAAGTGAAGGGATTATGGAGACTAATAATTAAAATTGAACGAGATGTTTTTGTACATCACCCACTTAAATGTATTGAAGTTCAAAATTGAAACTTTTGTCTATGTAAAAAGACACAATACTTGTTAAACAAGGATGGCCAACTGCTTTTGTCTTTAAGTTAAAATATGCTAAATTTTTTATGATCTTAGGGTTGGTGCCAAAAGAACGTCGAATTACGATGCTCTTCTGTTTGGATAAAACACAATCGAAAATTTAAAACTGCAGAAATGAAATCGTCAAAGAAGATTGAGGTTTTCAGCAAGTCTGCGGTAAGAGCAAATTATTGATTGAATTTCGTGGAACTGTAGTGGAATATATTAATAATTATCATTTACAAATATGGACGATTCATATAATTTCAGCTGGTTAGTTTAAAAGCAGAACTTTCGAAGAAACAAGAAGAGGCTCGTCAGGCCAGGCTAAAAGGCAATGGAGAAACGGTTGTACCCACCCAAATACCACAAAAAATATCTGAATATAATAGAAAAAATCATGGAGTTGATGAAAGGAACCAAAAAGATGCAGAGCAGATAGCGGAAGAAGAAGCATCGTGTAGAAAATCAAGGTAAGACTGTGTTTGTGAAATGAATGGTGCTATATCGAATTCCGACGAGACACTTGACTTCTGAAAATGTATAATGATTCTGATAATCTGTTTGGTTGATGTCTACATGATGGCAAATATGCCAATCTATAATTGATGGTACTGAAGTTGTCTTAGGATGCCTCTCCTGGAGGGTCTTTTTCGATGTGTAATTAATAGCAGGAACTACATGTCATTATCATACAAGGTTTTCACTTTAGTCAAAGTAAGAACTATAGTTGAATTTAATTTTTATGCCTAAATTTTTATTCAGAGTTGCTCTGGAAGAAAAAGCCAAACTCTATGAAAAGCTCAGCCATGGTCAAGAAATTGACAGCTCAGAAAATGATGGCAGGTTTGTAATTTTTTCTCTGTGCTTAGCCATTGAGAAAATTTATACATTATTGTATTTTTCAAACTTTTATATTGGTAAATACTGACGTTCATGTCGTAACTGTTTAATTTTCCTAGGTATCTTGTAGATTTTGAGCAAAAAGCTATTGATAAAGGTGGAACGAGTACTAATACAGACCATGCTGTGGAAATCGATGAAGAAGAAGAAGAGGAGAAATATGATAGTGATGATTATGATCACCCATCAGATCCAGAAGAGGATTGGTATGTAAATTAGCGTTGACATTCTTAATTATGCCCTGTTATTATATAAATTGTAGGAATTTGAAAGGTTTGGATGATACATTTATGAGTTTAATGTCTTTCAAAGTATATTCGATTGAAAGTATGGTAAGACAGTTTTACACTGTAATGGTAAGGTGGAATTCATAACTTTAATGGTATAGAAGCAGTTGTCTCCTAGGAATTGTGGGAACATATGCATTAAAAGTGATGAGAAATTAGCAGTTGTGTACCTGAAAGTGTTTTATTATAACTAGTCTGATGTCACAAATTTTTATGCTGGAATTATGCAGCTGAAAAATTTGCATTATTAAATGAAAAACTTAGCATTTTTTTGTAAAGGGACTCTTTCATTTTGTTAGACCTGATACTATAATGTAGATATTGTGTGGCAAATGTTGCTCTATTATCAAGAACAAATGGCAATCAATAAAAGAAAGAGGCTCTTTTTATTTTACTTTAATAAGAGGATTGATTCTCAGGGTTGATTATCGTGACTGCCTTGGCAGAACCAGACGATGCCTCCGCAAAGATCTCCCATTTGTCAAGATGAAAGATTCTAAATTGGCTGACTCACTTGGAATGAGTGCACCTCCCATAGCAATGGGAAAACCAGGTAAGGGGCTGCACGCATTTTGAAATTACCTTTTCCAGCTCACTATGGTTAAAAGTTGCACCCTTAATTTCATGAGCCATAAGAGTTTGGGCCCCAACCATTCTATGACCAGCTTCAGTATCATATACAAAATAATATTCTTGTGTCATAGCAGTTTATTATTTTCTTCAAAATATTAAGAACATAAGCCAATTGTGTTTGATGGCAGAATACATTTAGGCAGATGTTTTGATTATTCCTTGATATATCTTTCAAGGTAGTTAAAAATGAGCATGCTGAAATCTTGGGACTCAATTAAAAGTAATTAACTTTTAAGGTATGCATTTGATTGTACTTTCAACAAATATTAATATCCTGATCATAGTGACAGTGAAGAATTTTACCAATAAAATTGCATACTTGTCTCTTATATGAGATTTGAGGGGTCAATTTAAAAAGAGTGTTTAAAAGAAGGCATTTATCATAGCAAAAATGTATGAGCATATTTACATCAATCCTTGCCAGCGCATAATAGTTTACTGTAATTATAGAAGAGTTTGAGGGATGCTTGCACAGTTTTAAATATTGAATATTGCATTTCACCTTATTAGCCTTTTGTTAGATGTTTGATATGTCCTGGATCAAAATTTACTGGATGTGTTTTTCTGCTGATTTGTATAGTGAAGAAAAACACGAATATTCTTATTTATTTGTCATCCCCAAAATAATCAATCCTAAGTTTATATTGGCCCAGGAGGGTTGAGTTTTCCCAAAAATAAGAAATGTGAAATTCACATTCAGGGTGGCAGTTACATTCCCTGTGCATGATATTAAAAAATCAAACTGCTCAGCTTTTACGTGTAGTTATCTAAAAGTTATCACCTGGGACCTTCCAGTCAGCAATTGAATGCTTCTACCCTAGAGATGCTGCCATATAGATAAGTGAACATTTTAGTAAGTAATGCATAAAATAGTATGCCTTTTTTTCATTTATGTCATTGCGCAGCATCAGCCTTTATGATATTTAGGTTTTGGACATAAATCCAATTACGTGTCATTAGTTTCATCATGAAATTTAAATGTTTTTCAATGGCAATTAGGTATCGTTAAAGTCTTCAATTTTTCAACTATGGTTTCCAGTGAGTAATTGATTATATTTAATTTTATAGTGACAGCATCAAAGGAGGCATCAAAGCCTGAGAGTGAAACGGTGACCGCATCTGATACCAGCAGAAAAGTAGAGCCACCCAGGGAAAATCTTGAGCTAATGTCTGAAGACATGAGAAAACAAGAAATGAGGGAGAAGTGGGAGCAACAAGAGGCAGAACTACGGGAAAAGAGTGATGTGCACTATCAAGATGTTATATTCGATGGTGAGTGTTTGAATTCCTTTTTATTTATCGGGCCAATTTTATGATGGATGGTCGGCTTTAATTCATTCTGGCGTGTATGCGATAACCATATCAAGTCATTAAATTATTCAGGCTTTTATTGTGTTCTTTTTATGTTACCATTGAATCTCTGAGTAGAGCACTTATATTAATGTGAATTTTTGCTCTATGTTGCGGCGAGAGTAGTTGAGGATGATTCTAATTGGAATACTCTTTAATTGTATTTTGCTGTGTTGAATTTTAGAAAAAATTAGTTTCAAGAAGGGAGAATGGTTAGATTCTTATTAAGCACCTTTGTATACCTACCCAGACTTATCTCCCTACATTTTGCTCTCAAATTGGGGACCAAGTGTTCTGCTAATCCATATTAACTATCTTGGAAGTTGATTTTTTTACATAAAAATTTAAAAATTAAAATTTTTAAGCCTAATTTCATGTGGGATTTGTAAATAAATCTTATGTTACCTTACTATGGGAAGTAACTACTGAAAACACTTGAAAATATAAGTGAAGCAAACGTATATTCTCAAAACTGAACAACTAAGCAAAAAATCATGATGAAAAAGTTTAGTGCATTGTCACTTAATAAGCATAAAACAGTTGTTAACTAAGTTTTGTTTTGTGGCATAATTGTATGATATATTTAGTAAGGATGTTACCATTCTCATGTCAGAATTTCTGAAACTCTTCTCTATAAGATGAGTGATATAATTTTTGAAAAGAGACTACTTTGGAGTTACCTGAATTTAAGAGGTGTAGCCCTGTTATCTTACTTTAATCGATAAGCATTAATAATACCACTTGACTATATTTACTGACATGAAAAAACAACATTGTTTACAGTTCAGTGATTATGATACAGTGATTTTGGGAGTTGACTGAAGCAATTTGTAGATTTTTAAAAACAATTTCGCCCTTAAAATGGTATATTATTAACTAAATATTATTTGTATAATAATGTAATGGCATGTTTTTACTTATATTTTCATTGAAGTTTTAAAAGTTGACCAAGAATCATAAGTAAAAAATAAGGATGAATGCCTTAAATAAGGATAGAATGTCAAATAATTCCATGGTGTACTAAGATAACACATCCTACCTATGAATGAATGAATGAACAAGCTAGGACCCACAATCCATTTAATTACATATCCATTCTCTTGGGATGGAATATTTTTAGTGAAAGAATATTTTATCATTCCTCCTTTGGCCAAGTAATTTAATGAGTGCAAACCTAATTGCCACTTATCTTTAGGCTAATACAGTTTTTTAGCATATTATTTCATCTCCCTCTTGATTTACTGCTAGTCATATTTCAAAAGAAATGATATCCATGATACCTTTTGATATAGGGCCATGTAAGGTACATCCTAAGGCATTTGAGAAATAAATCAAAGCTATTGAATTGGTCTTTGGGGTTTTTAAGTCTTGAATTTTCGGATTTGATGGTGACGACAATCATTGTGGGAGCCATGTACAGTTGGTTTAAGAAAGGTCCCTTAATTTCCTTACCATGTGCGCGTAGTCTTGAACTGAATGCATTTTTTGCCCCGTGTAAAGCCATTTATCTGACCCTTTTTTATTTTCTGGTGTTCATGTTCATATAAAAAACCATGCAGCCTCACAGAACACATCATAATTTATTCCTTCTTATCCAAAACAATCCCCAGTAATCAACATAAAGGTTGGTTTGATAGCTGAGGGTTGAGCTCATTATACAAAACCAAATGGCATGTGAAATACACGTCAGGGTCGTGTGCCGTTCCTTTTCCTGCACTGCCTTCAGTTCCCTAGGAAATTCAAAATTATTTTTAAGGACAAAGTAATTATACTCCTTTAATGAAATTGAGGGTGTCCTGAGGCATCACCAAGATTTGTATCTGCACCCTATGGGGAGTAGCCAAATGCTCCATTCACCAGGCTACCACATTGCTGCCATGAATTTACCCGACTAGAATTTTTAGCTTGATGACTAGTGCTATTTTCATTTTCTTCTCTCTGTCTTCAGTAATGTTTATTGAAAATGTGCGTAGTAGTAGGAAATATCTTTCTAAATTATGTTGGCACAATAGTTAGGCCTAAATGAGCAGATGTAATGATATGGCATGCATGGTTTTCTTTTTCTCCTCATCAAAAATCATCCCATTTTCTTTGGCATTGGACTAACCTTTGAGTGAAAAGGTTTTTGTAATAATCATTGGGAATTACATTTACATGGCCTGATGCCATATGGAGATTACATCAAATACCTGTCTGATGTCCTACCTGGTTGATGAAATATTCTCCTTTGGACACCTGGGCACCTCTCATTAATGATTAAAACACCCTGTGGAGGGTTTACCTGTGACCTTCCTCCATTCTTTGGAATCTCAATTATATCCCAAAATACCATCAATCCCTAATAATAAAATATTTGAAATAGCTTCAGCTGTAGGTTAATTACCTTCTTGATTATAGCTACTTATGCATAACATGGTTAATTGATAGAGTTTAGTGATCAAGCTCTATAAGAGAAGACTACCAGGTATTTAACCGGATACTCTTTACCATAACTCTTCAAGCTTTTGACTGCATTTTATGCTTAGTCCCAGCATTTGACAGATTGCCTATTAATTGGAGGTGACATTAATAATTAACCATGTCTACCAGGATTCTTGTAAAAATATGTAATATGTTATCCGTGCAGTGGATACTGACCTGTAATGTTTTTATTAAACTTTGATTCTCTAAGGTTAAGGAGATCAAGTTATTTACACACTTTTATTAATCCAGTGCTACACATGTACACAGCAATTGAAAACATAATTACCATATTCTTCTTTGTATGTACTTACATAGATTTCCACAATACCTTATAATTCCTTTTATGTCCACTTCTACTTTTAATTGTCATCAACAAATGTTGGATGGAATGAATGCATTGATTTCCTCTGATTTGTAATAGCTACGAATCCCCTTGGCTGCACTCTTTTAATGAGTACTTCTGATAAGTCCATTCATCACCTCCCAAATAAATGAATTTCACAATGTTGTGAATAAGCAAATTTATACTTAAAGCCCATTTACTTACCGTCCCAGTGTGGTTTTGCAGGTATTTTGGGTTGGGAAAAATTTTAATATTCTATTTTTACATCGTTTTAATTTAGTTCATTTTGTACATATTACACAAATCCACTCATATCATTCAGCAATTTCATGGTGACACTTAGAAACCTTAATATTTATGGAGTATTTTTGTTAAAATATTTATATACATTGAAATCATTTGTTACGCATGTGGAATAGGAACTCATTGCACATGCTTTCTTGAGCTAACAATCTATTGAAAAACAGTTGAGTCATGGGCCTATCTATGCTCTGCTTAGAAGAAATTAGTCTAAAGAGAGGAATGCTTATCTTTTCATTCATCTTTTCCAGTCAAATTGCTACAGCAACGTCTTGATTTTCTTTTACCAGTTTTTGATGTTACAGCCTCATGTAATTCGTTTAATCTCTGCTTCATGCTCTTACCATATCCAGAGTCTTGTGCAATCTCTTCTTCCGTAATACAATTATTTATTTAAAACCTACAGCCAAATGGGAATCAGAACAGTATACAAGATTATTATGCCCACATGCACATTCATCAAAACATTAGCAGAGCTTCCAGATTTAGTAAATGGCCGAAAGGTTGTTGCCGATGTAATAGAAGGGAAGAAGCCATCATCGTTAATTGGTGGCCTCATGCCAGAGAGTCCTCCTGAGCCTTCACCGCCTCCTCCATTACCACTCCCGTCTCCAAGATCCTCGTCATCAGAATTCTCAATATCCCCTGCCAGTCCTGATTGACCATGAACCCCATTGCAGAGATCTCCTATGCAATAACAGTATCTAATCTTGTTGGCATTTTTACAATCAACGACCGGCAACTCTCCACAATTTCTGCTAATTTTTGTTCCTGAAATCATACACACACAAAATTAAAATGATTTGCCATTTTCTGTAGGCATGCGTAAAATTTTCACTCCACTTTAAGATGTCTTTTTTTTCAAATAAGTGTTACTGCAAGAACTTTCAGTTTTTTATTTTCATGTTAACATTTTTACTTATCATTTGCACCTGACGTTTTTAATGGTTTTAACAGGGGAATGTAAATTTCATGAGTCATGAAAAATTAATATTGAAATTGATGGAAAAATTATCATTCAATGAAAGCAAGTGTCTACATTCTCGGCGTTTTACAACCCTTATCCTTTATTTTATCAAGCAGCCATAATAAGTAGACTTTAATTCTGGCATTACATTTGAGACATATTGACTTACCATTATGAATAGTCAGGCAACTTCCATGACGTGATGGACACGTTCTTACCATCTCTGGCTGTGGGGCTGGTGGCTGGAAGTCGCAGAGTGGAGGTGGAGGGTATTGTGGGAAAAGTCTGATAATGTCATCAACAAACCATGGGTCATGAGATGGGACGCACACAAAGCACCTCTGCTGCTGTAGCAAGCCTCCCATACTACGTCCATCATTTTCCCCATTTCCTTTTCCTTAAAAGAATAAAAAAATCAAGAGAAATATTTTATTAATTGCTATTGATTTTTCTAAAAAAACATGATTTATCTCTAATCCATATGGCATGCATGAATTGGCTGCAATTATTGAGTATACCCCATTGAGAATGAATTGATTATTTAATGCAGAAAAATGTGATCTTGTTCAACTCAATAAAGGATCCATTATTTAATGATCATTACACGGTCTGTATACGTTCAGCAGAGCATTAGAGTTAAGTTGTGATTTTGCCGAATAGAATGTATTCATCCATACTAAAAGGAAAGAATTGTACTTTTCCACAGATTTTATTATATGGTACAATGCGTTTCACCGACTTGCGGCATCATCAGGTGATATGTATGGATATTAAATACTTCCATGAAGTGAAGCCTGAAACATTAGAATAGAATGTATTTAGCACCGTAAGATAGTGAAACAAAACCAAAAAGTACAGTTATTTGTATTTCCCCTGAATTTGATCCAAAAGTCTATCTCTTTTTGTTACCCTCGACATGCTCGGTTTTTTTTTAATATTCGGGATTCGTCTCGATGTTTACGTTCTTTATATAAAGATAACTGGCTTATCTACCCCCATTTTATCTTTGGAACCGCCTTGTTTGACTCTTTACCTACCCAGATGCTGCGATTTGCGGATATGAACTTTCAACGGACGTAAATGTTTTTCCAGTGCATCGCACCTGCTTACACTCACTTTTCTCTTCCGTCATCACTGCCTTTCTTGCGGAGCTTAGGCGGCGGTGAAACTGTATCAATTTGTGCGAATTTGCTCCCCGAGTTTCCCTACTCGTCCGTACAATCTTACCGAGTGACGCCGGAAGATGATATATCACTTTTCTTCCATTCAGAAATCTCTCTGTCTCGAGGTTTTTCTGGGATCTTTCAATTTTTAAGAACTCGCTTTTCTCGTTTGTCGAACGGCTCCGATTTTTTTATGCTCGATCAGTTACGGTTGTCGCGACGTAAGAGGTTCGTGCCAAGATCGTTGACCCTGTATTTCATTCCTTATTCATGCATTAATTCGCATAAGGTTTCTCCTAGGTGCTGGTGAAGTTTTTACTTGACGCCCCTCCCTTCTTCCCTCTTCCCCTAACTTCGACTGTGTCAGTTTTTCCGTGCTACGCGTAAGACTCCGGGTATTGCGTGTGCCCCTAATGGGATCGTTAATGGGATTGCGTGGGACCGCCGCGAATGCTTCTCAGGGCTGCCTGCTCAAGAGAAAGGCGTGAGGGAAACGTCCAGAGCTGTCGTGCCTTATTGAGCGTAGTGGCGCTGCCTCGTAATCATTTCGTCACGGGAGACATACCTGTAAAAATGTATTAATGTACCTGGAAAATGTATCACTCCGATTATTTTGAAATACATTCCGCGCGTTACGGCTAAAGTGCCCTTGCTTCATCTGTCTGTCTACAGTGTGGTGTGGGAGTGTTTTCTCGTGGTGGCACAGTTTCAAGTGTTGAATGCACGTGGAGGAACGCATGAGAATTTGAGCGATTTTACTTTCCGTGAAGAGGTTTTGCAGGTTCAGTTCTAGCTCGTCACAATGGGAAGAAATTTTCAGCTGTATGAAATCCAACGAGAGGGATTGTTTGAGGTTGAAGGAAAGATTTTATCTGGCTGGGGCCAAATATTTTTCCGAAACTATGCATAGGTTTCCTAATTATAGATTTAGTAATAATATTATTTTTAGTAATCTTGAATTCTATTTTATTTTACCTTAAGGCCCATTCCTAAGCCATATTTGGCAAAGAATCCAAACCGGCTTGGTCTCTGTTTACGAAATCTTTTTACTGTTTTATCTGCACGTTTTCGCCACTTTTTTCGTTTATGGCCCGTAGGGTGCCTTTTATAGCTATCGCCACCCTGTTTTTATATGCTGACAGCCGTTGACAGCCGAATCATTTGTCATAATGTAATATTAGGCTAAGGAAGTCGAATAAAATTACATGCCCGCTAGTAAGATTCTTCCTTTCCTCTGCCTCCTACGGTAAAATAAAAATAAACTTTTCACATATAAAAAATAAAACGTATCAAATCACCATACAAATAGTAATTGCAAACAAACACGGTTTGGTATGTCTAGTAAATGAACCCAGGTACGTGAAAAAATCAGCTTGCGGGCAAAATATTGTTCATTCTCATCATACGGATTAAAATAATATTGTTCAATTAATATCGTTGGTATTGTTTGATGGAGAATTATTGACTCCTGGTATTTATATTGAAAATGTGAAAACCAATTAGATTTAATAAATCTGCTGACATAACACATAGTTCAATAATTGCATAGGAATATAACGTGTGGAATTCATTACTTCTTTACTGTGTGTCATATAATTTTAATTGTAATTTATATTATCTCAAGGAATATTAGGAACTTCAAAACACAGGTTACGGGTACTAATTCTTATGAAAGTCGTCGGGTTGTCTCAATTCCATCTACATTAAGAGAATTGATAACCCTAGGCTTATTTTGAGAATAGATTCAACCAATAATTTACTATCTCTTAACATATTGCGCCATTATTTTTTATCACAGACGTGATAGTTTCCGGTCAGTTAAGTCATTTTCGTCCTTAATATTCCTTAACTCTCCGTCGCTAAACTTCCCACCCAACGGTGGCGTCGGCGCCACGAGGAATAAAGAGGTTGCGGTATTTTCTCCCCTCTTTCATCTTCATGCCGCTTTCAGCCGTTCATCATAAATTCAATCCGCCCTTGTTCGCAAACGAAGATAAACGAGTTCCTCAGCTCTTCACGGATTACCTTCGTCTGAAAAGAGGGAATCGTTATTCCTCTTCGGCGTAAGTTTGTTTGGCCAAGGGCTTTTGGATGTCGTCGTCGTCGTCGCGTGTAAATGGCCGCCCTGCTTAAATCTTCGCCGTCTTGTGTGTGTGCATGCATACATACAATATGCACACACTTATGCACATAAGGCACCCCCCCCCTCTCTCTCCCTCATTTCGAGCGCCCTTTGCCTCGTTTTCCTTCGCCGATGCCCTCGGTGCGATGTGGAGGGCGGAGCGTGACGCGGCGCGGGAGCTTCAGCACTCTCGTCGCGAATGGATCATTTCGAAATTGTCCGTGCCCATCTCTTTCTTCCTATTCCTCCCTCCTCCACCTCCCCTGACCAGTGGCCTTCGGCACTCCGCGCGAAGTGTGATGGGAGCAGTTCCACGTTCGCGTCGTCAGTGCGCGTTGCCCGTACTGATGCATCCGTCTTGCTCTCGTAAAATTTGTAACCGCCTCGGTGGTTTCCGTGAGGGCCTCCGGCAAAGGGGTGGGCTCCTTTCTCTGACGCAAGCGATGCGGATGCATACCCTAATCTAGGGGATCGGATTGTTGCGGCGGCTAATGTACTGGCTTCTCAAACCGAGGACCCGGGATCGAATTCTAGAGTTAATGGAATTTTTTTGGTGGTATCCCGATCCCTATTTGGTGGGCCATGTGGGGAGCGCATCTAATGGAGTACGCCATCTATCGGATGGGACGGTGAACTGTGTGACTCCTGGTGTCTTTCGTCTCTAGAGTAGGCTAACAATGAGCCCCGGTATGTCTGTACTCTTCTTCCATTCCCTGAACATCCTACCGAATTACACGCGTATCCCTCGATAACTTTCTGTGGGCGTTCAGCATTGTCCTGCACACGTTTCCAATGGTTTTATTTTTATCTTATGAGCAGCAGATAAAGGAATGACCATGATAGGAGCAGCAGATGCAAGAAAATTGAAGGCGATGGAAATGTGACGCTACAGAAGAATGATGGGGATTTAATGAATAGACGGAAAACAAATGAATAAGCATTTCGAAGAATGGGTGAAGAGAGAAACCTTTGGAGGACACTTAAAACAAGATGAAGGAAAAATTTGGAAACATCTCGAGGCACGATAGTTCATTGAAGAGCATAATTTACGGAGATATGCAGAAGAAGAATTAGAGAGGATAGCCTAGGATAAACTACGAGAAGCAAGTAATGGGAAAATTCGGTGCAAGGATACATGAGGGAATGAAGGGAGAGGCAGTTTTAAATGGAAGTTTACGGAGCTGCCACTAACTAATTCTCGGATAGATAACCCGTTATGATTATGTTTCCACGTGCTATCATATATTTGGATATGTTTCTAATAATTAGTACCATATAGTTTTCTGCCTAAACCTATCAATTTTCTCCTTCATCCTTCAGTCGTTGCCGACGTGTTATGGCAATTTTTTCTCTGGAGTACTAACATTATCTTGAATGGTTTGGAATGGCAATTATGCCGTAAAATTCACAGATGCTCGATATAGAGCGGAAGAGTCACCATTTTTAATGTTTTTAAAAGTAAACAAAGATGGATCGGTGGCTATTCTATTTCTAATTACTAAATTTCTTAAGTTTTACTCTACGAAAATTGCCAGGTGCCATGAGTAGTTAAGAGCGTCCCATGTATTCAGAATGAATGGATATAACAGTACTCATTAAAAATACTGAGTCCCCCTTCTAAGAGATGCATTAAGAGCAAAAAAAAATCTGATCGGCAAAATGGTTTTGATCATTCATTTAAAATTACTATTTGAAAAATCTCTGGTCATATAGACGAAGTCCAAGGATGATAATTTGGTGTGAGAGGGGGAAACGTCTGGTTAACGCTATTTGCCGTCTGAAATATCGGGTTTGTGGTTTCTGGAAAACGGGGCAACTAATACCCTAGGTAAATTTTAGCGCATCATTTTAACCTTGGCTTGTGATCGCAACAGGTCCGAAAAAGGTTACCTACCCATAACCTTTGCCGCTTGTTGAATTTCGAGCGTACATTACAGAATTTCAAATGCCGGCCGTCAAAATCCCATTCCAAGAGCAAAAAATATGGGCAATGAAATTATGCTAGTAATTCGCATTTCATGGCAAACGGGATTCTTCCCTCGGCCCTCAATACCGAGGCTTTTTATGGCAATATTTTTTGGATACACCTCACGTATGAGAATGAATTTAAATGCCAGCACCTTCCTCGGGTTTCTCTCGCGTTTTTTTGTGAGTTACAGTGCGAACGAGTTCTGTGTGAAAAAAATGAATACGTCGAATCGGTCATTATTTCCGGTAGATGTTCCGATTTGAGTGTTACTTGTAGGTCATTTCGTTTGAAAAGACACTGAAGGGCTCAGATTGCTGTTTGTCATGCTCTGTTTATAGCTCGAGAAAACTTCAATTACTATGTGAGTAATTTGAAAGTTATTTAATACTTCACAAAATCGGGGGTGTTATGTCGTGAATGCCGTGAATAATACTTATTTCCTTAACTTTGATGCGTAGCGTTGGTTTATTATCGGGGAGTTAATGAAGTCTTAAGTGTCTGAGCGTCTGAAATTCCGTGATTATAGTGCATATGGGGGATGTCTTTTCTCGGGGGGGTGTCTGCAGTCGCCGAGTTATCACCTGGGGCTTTGGGTCTTGAAGAGCAGCTATCTGGCACAGATGGACCGTGACGTCAACGGGTGGGAGTAATTTAACCATCGTTTGAATTACCGCGTTAATAGCAAGGAGGAGACAAAAGGTTAGATTGAAGTACAGGGTCTCCTGAGCCGGAAATGTCTGCCTAGCCCCGGTGTAGCAGTTGACTAATTTTCACCCGCAGGAGCGATGTTTTGTCTCGGCTCAAAAAGCCTGTGATGTATGCCTGTGTGTAATTATAGTTTATACAAGCCGAAGCCCCCGACTTCGTGTAGAGGAGTTTTTTCCCGGATATTAATCGAGTAAAGGTGCTCTCATGCAACAAAGGACACAATGCGTAGCTAATCCCAATCCAAAATATACTTTCCGCATTTATAAAAAATGATGCCAGTTAAAAATGCCAGATGAGTCAAATTTTTTGCCTGTTTTTGTTAAAGTAAAAACATCTCACCTCCAATATTCGGTTTTCCACCCACTCCAATTACAAATCCCAAAATATTTCTATTCTAATTGCTTTGAAAAAAACTTAAATTAGTGTGCATTGTAGCATTTACAACGAATTGCCATTGAGTGCGAACACCCATAATAGAAGGGTTAAATTGTCCGTTTCTTCAAAGTTAATTGCAGTGTTCATAGAGACGAATTTAAGCCATGAAAAATATCAAATTTAGGGTGCAAATAGTGATGCCAATCCCTGGTTTAGAAGGTGGTATAGAAAATAAACACCAATTCATAATAAATAACAATGTTTACGCGAGGTTTCTAATTAACTCCGGATGTACGCCGTTCTTGTAATCCTTCCCAAATGTAGAAGATGATTGATGTGTGCTAACTGCTAACCTCGTTAGTGATTTCCTTTGTTGCAGTTAACACGGGTATGCATTAATCCCTTCAAAGTGATGTGAGTATAACTCGAGCATCAAATTTGCGCTGGTTTGCTCTGGAATCATTGTTACTTTCCTATTTGACACGCCAATAGGCGACTCACAATATCCCAACTTTCTTGCTACTTTATGACATATCCATATGGTTGTTTGCAAAAGGAAAATGCATTAGTTTTTTTCCGTCCTCAAGTGCACGTCATCAAGAATTGAATGCGATGCATAGAAGGTATTTTTTACTGGATTATTAGGAACACACAGTGGACATGCGCTTGGAGAACGCATCGATTTTTTTCGTCCTAGATGTGTGTACTTCATTAAGATATGAATGAGAGAAACAGAAGTTCCCTTTAGGATGAATGATCCATGCGCAAATGCAAGCTTGTTTGTTTTGCTATGGGATTGAGCAATCTGAAGACTCCCTCTCCATGAAATATTTTCCACCAATCGCGTCTCCTTCTCGCAATGTTATTCAGCTGCAATTTATTTGTTGATTTCATTTATTCCATCGACATTTTATTTTCAAATATAGCGCCGCACGAGTTGGCATGCCCGCTTTGGTCTTCGATATCGAAATTTGAATAAAGGAACCCCACTTACGCAGCAGGCGGTCATTTTGGTGGATTTTATGCGTATTCATTCCACACGAATGCATAATGCTGGCACCTGGCGTGCATAATAAAATCGCAGGCGCACGAATCTTAAATTTTCCGCTGTCCGTGTGCTGGGCATTGTGGAGAGGGTCGGGGAGGAGTGGAAAGCTGGGAAAGACCTTGAATATGGGACGCCACCCGAGGGCCACATTCAACACCCACGCCCGTGGCGCCGTGGGCGGTGCTGTTATGTCGCACCCTTATGCATTAAGGAATTTATTCGGCATTTGGGAGCGCTTATGGGTCAATCCCCGCTGAGAACGAATTACGACCGTTGTGTGGTGCGTTATCACCTTCCTCACCCGTGACGTTTTCGGCGTACTTCCTCTCGTGAGGTCAGGGGTAACCGCGTGGGAGCAGAAGGGAGTGGTGCAAGCTGAGCTGACCCATCCGGGTTCCTCGAAGGGATTGACGTCGTGGGAGGGGTAATATTTTTTTCAGTCCTCGCCCCCGTTCATTATTCTCATTTTTAACAGTAAATTAATGTACGGTATGATGGTCAAAGGGATTTTTTCCTGTCCAGTCCCGAGCGAAGGGAGGAAGAGAATGCGGAAGGAGTGGGTAACCTCCCGCACCCCCGTCTCCCTTCCCCACCCGCGCAGCTCTGTCGTCGTTGCGTGCGTAATCCACTCAAAAACGTCGGCCTCAGCACTGCGAGTGTGCCGACAGAGAGAGAGAGAACGAGAGAAGAATTGAGGGGGTGGAGAAGGCGAGCAGCAATCTGCCGTATCAATTAACCGAATCCCCCCTCTCCCCTTCCTCGCTCTCTATTCCCCCGCTTTCACGAGACAACCGCTCGCCTCTCGGTCGTTCTTCATCCTCCTCAAAAAAATCTTATATCCACTCCCACATCCTCGGCCCGGTCCGTCTAATGGGTCTCCATCGCGCCTGTCCCTCAGGGATGGGTGACGACCAACCGAGTGATTCTAAAGGGTTGCTTTCAGGAATTGCCCTTTTGCCAGGATTGTCCGTTTGTAATGATTGTCCTTCACAAGCACCTCTCGAGGTCAATCCGTGGGGGAAAGTTTTTTGATGAAATCCGTCTCTGCTTTTCGCTCTTTGATTTTCAGCGGAGGAGATGTTTAGTTGCATATTCTTACAGCGAATTTAGAACGTAAACACAGCTGAATCAATGCAGATCGAGGTCCCGTGACAACTGTTATTATGACCTCCAATAGTAAATTAATGGTGAATTGTTTATTTTTTTTTAAAGTGTGGCACGTATTACTCCATTCTCTCATCAGAGGGAATGGTGTTGAATAAATTGTTTCCATTGAAAGACTTTAAAGTCTTTTTTATTTTATTTCCACCAATTTTTTTATTTCTTAATAATGCAGATTGGAATTTGAATAGTTCTCCCTGTATTAAATTCAATAAATTTCTTTTTTTTCAACTCTACACGAAATCAATCATTTTGAACATCCCCATGTCCCCTAACCAAGGATTTGGTTTGTGAAATCGTGTGTAACGAAATTATTGCTAGCTTAGTGATAACTAATTTTGGACTCACTACAAGTGCTTCCGCTGCAGTGATGGAATGAGAACTACACGATCTGACTAATTCAATCCCTCCTAGTTTTAAGATATCAAGCAATATTCGAGAAAGTTGACCATGCATTTTTTATGCCGATGAAGAAGCTATGCAAAGTTATAAACGAAGCAAAATATTCGCTGATAACTGCCGTTAAAAACACGATAAGTGTAAAAATAAGTCCATAATAAAGATAATAATCAGTTGTAAATCTTAGAAATGTTCGATCCTTCGGTATAGCCACGTGCTTATTATAGCATGACCTATGACACGCTTCTAAGCGGAGTCAGTATTTCCTAAAAGTATGAAATTAAAATTAATTGATACTTTTTTTCATCCTCACATAACCCCAATCTCTCAGGACGTCATGCAATTTTCTTTGCACCGCTCCACCCCTCGGGCAGCGTCATTTCCGGC
Source organism: Hetaerina americana (assembly GCF_022747635.1). Classification (NCBI taxonomy): domain Eukaryota; kingdom Metazoa; phylum Arthropoda; class Insecta; order Odonata; family Calopterygidae; genus Hetaerina; species Hetaerina americana. The sequence goes on from NW_027286069.1 coordinate 85,829,864, forward strand.
CCGCTTACTCCCCCCCCCCTCTCTCTCTCATTCGTGACGTAATCTCCCCCACGTTATCGGATCGCTCTGTTGTTTTTGCCCTCCTATGGCTGCCGTATTTATCTGGACGCCGCGAAGCGAGGGTCGACAACCGCGTCTCTTGGTCAGATTTGGGGGTGTCACGCTAATTCGGCGGAAAACACAAGGCCAACGGAGCCTTTTAATACGGGTGTTTACGGTTTTATTTCTGTGACTGGAGAATTCTCCAGTGATCGGCCTCGGTAGGGAGATTTTTGAGATTCGTCCATTCGACCCAACGTAAGGGTGTTTGCGGGGAGATGAGGAATTGTTGCTGCTTCGGGGTTACGTCTTAGGGGCGTTGGGGAAGCGGGGGCGGATTTTCGTGGGGGAATGGGAGGTATGGTAGGGGATGAAATGCGTGTTGAGTGCACATCGTTCCCTGTCCCGTGACACGCGATGCGAGGGAGGTTGTCGAACCCTTCAGCAGGAAATGGCCGGCAGCCCAAAATGCTTTGAATACCTGAAAAATACTATGGTGACGGCTGCCGTATTTTTGTCGCATTCGTTGGAACTTCGTTAGTGTTAAATCTGTCCGAGGGTAACTCACTTAGGAGTTCGTGACTCGTTGGAATAGTCTCCGAGAAAATGTCCAGGTTTATTTTTTTTAAACTGTATATTTTTCCGGATAAAAATTTGCTTGCGGCGAAAGACCTGTTTCGATGTATAACGTCGTCATTATCGGCTCCAGAGAACAGCGATATTTTTCGAAATCATTCTTGTGCTCTAAGTAAATTTTATTGTGGAAAAATAAAAAAAAAGAAATCTATTTTCTTACCTTGAGTGAAGAAAATATATTCTTAATTTCTATCAGAAAAGGCATGTCATAATTTTTTTACTTATAAGCTGCGGGTTAATAATGTGAATTATTATTTATATATGTTCATCAAAAATCTGCATCACTGAAGAAGGCTTCCGCAGGGTGGGACTCGTAGAGCGTTGGGATTCGTGCTTCATGTGTCTAATGTTGCAGTTGCTATGTCAGTTAAATTTTGAAAAATATCCCTTGTCGTTGCCTTTAATTGGATTAGCGGTTTTACGGTTAGTGCTGACGTCTGATGTTTGAGTCTCTTTTAAATTCGCGTCGCTCCCCATCCGAACGAAGTTAAGCGTGTCTTTGCCCACGAGCTTCTCCCTACTCTTTTGTCCGCCTCATCCCTCACTGCGTTACTTGCCTTTGGCCTTTGTTTACGGGAGTGATGAGCATCCCACTGGCCTTGTGTAACTAATATTTAATTAAATTTAACCCGCGTCGTTTCAAATCCATCCCCGACGGCTTATTTTCACGTAAAACGCCGATAGTTAAGATGACATAGGGCTGCAGTTGTGAAAATGAGCCGAGAGGTCCTCCCTCCTTACACTATAACCAACTCGAATCTGAAGTTAGCCCTGAAGTTTCATTTATCATTCTTACGCCTTGGATGGGACCTGATATCCACAGCCTAGTGTGCAATAAACAGTCTCTCACTGATATTTAAAATGTATTACAGTATTAAAACTTTAAGGATTTAAGGTTTATGAGTTCTGTGTAATTTCAGATGTAAGGAAAGTAAATAATTTAATAAAATTTGTTTTCTATTGCAAATAAAAGATGCTTTACGAATTTTAACTGGGAAAGATATTTGCAGGCGACGATTCGCACAATTTGTGTGGGAGATAATAGAAATTAGGTGCTGTGTTAAATACAGCATTTTGATTAAATTTTCCCTTTGCGCGATTTCCCGTGGATGGCGCTATTTAATTGGTCCACGAGAATATAATTGTGGCTTTTCATGACTGGTATAAGTGGGCTAACAAAGCCCCCGTGCAGAGCATTGGGCGAGGAAGGGGACGGAGTGGTGTGGCACCGAGGATAGATGAAGTTGGAGGCGAAAGATGGCATCCCGCCCTGCGCATCTCTCTCCATACCTCCGGGGCGACCGCAGGAGAGGATCCTGTGGAGGTCGGGGGGCACTTGGTCTCCTTTTATCTCAGCCCTCCGTTTCCACCCATACTTCCCTCTCCCTCCTCCCCCGTCGCAACCACTTTCCCGTCCGCTATCCACCTACGTCTCTCCGAGCGACAAACCCACCCTCTTACTCCCCCCCCCCCTCTCCAACCTCCACATCACCGACCTTCTCCCCCCCCCCTCCTCCCGTTGCCACCCTGCGAGTGGCTGATCCCGGCAAATTTTCATGTGGAGGCGGTTGGATTCCGGTATATCCCTGTTAGGGATGCACTATAAGATATTTGCCGGTACAAACTTGTATCGATTGTTTCGATGCGATAATAATTGAAAAATTATGATTCGGAATGCTTCCCGATTATCGATAATATTTATACTTTTCCTTTGATATTTGTTTTAATGACCCGTTCTTCAAACTATTTTAAATGGACGTACACTGGCATAAGGGGTAATGTCTTTCGGCTTTAAGCTAATTCGGCCACACGTAAATTGGCGTGAGGGACATGAAAGAAAATCAGATCAAGCATACATGTTGATATCAAACTCTTGACCCTCTCCTCGGGATTATTTAGGTAGCACAAAACATTTCACCGCACTGTGGTGTAATGTATTCTAGTAATCCTAAAAATGTATATTAATTGAAAGCAATATTTTTTAATAATGAAAAGCAATGTTGTATTTCAACAACCAATTGAGTTACGGGTACGTATTGGCACTGTTATTGAACTCTATTCTTCGTCGTAAATCCACGTGCAACGGAAGGTTCAGAATAAATGTTTATTTATTTTATGTTCGATTCAGAAATATGTCAATAATATTTCATTTGCATGTTAGGTTGTCATATGGCTCTTTTTTCTGATGTATCAATGCAGATGTATTGATAATTTAGACTCAGTTTTCGGATCCTATTTCTATGTGACGCTTCTTGTTCAGCATGTAACCTTTGTTTAATGTGCAATGAATCTTATTTATGATTGCATTAATTAACTTATTTTTCTCTATGTCTCTATCTAATTTGTAGTTCCATATAATTTGCTGTTTAAAGCCGAATGCTCCAAGAATGTTGGAGATGACTTCCAGGTCAGAGTTAAGACCTTCTATGCGTCTGTTGCCCGCTCTTCGATTCGTATCTAAGTATCATGTTAAAATCCATTCATTCATTGTGTCCCGATTTTACATAGAATGCAGTTCACGTGTGGGAGCTGATGAGGTGTGTGGTATAAATGCAGTAACAGTGGACTATGAAGCAATCATTTCATTCGATACAAACTTAAATCGAAAACGTACATATTACGAGCTCAGGGCTAAGTACGTAAATCCTATGGGAAAACTTGCACAAGCTATTCCGAAAAAATTTTCACGGACGCAATATTACAAAATCCTTATAATATTCAAGAGCCAAAGAAATGCACCGTATAAAATTTTGGGTTGATGTTCCATTAAGGTATGTTGGGAAATGTGAAGACCGAATACATGGTGTAATGGAGTCAGGTTTCAAACGATCTCCGGATGAATGCGTACTCCATGTTCCTTGCGCGTATTACGTTACCTTTTTATAATCCTGCGAATGCGCACTTTAAAGTACAGGTATTGTTTAGTAATCGCTTAGAATGTAGTGTACCACAATTGTTAGTGAAATATTTTAGTGAAATCAAAGTAACAAGTGAGACAGGTTGGTTCATCTTTGAGCACAATATCAACTTGAAGATGGAATGTTCTCAATATCATGTGGGTGAAAATCAGCCGATTAGCCCAATTAGCTGATTACTTAGCAACTAAACAAACTCTCGAGTTTCCCTGGTTAACCAACAAAAACAATTCACTGCTTGTTGATGGTTTGTTTTGTTATATTGATCGCGCTATAAATACCCCAGTTGAGAAGGCGCCCGAAGCTTTTAGCTTTAATTCCATCTGGGTCCCAATCCGTTGCCTCTGCGTCCCAGTCCCTATGCAGCGCCTACGGGGGTTGTCCGCCATGCCCGTGGATCGAACAGTTTTACATATGACAAAGATGCAGCTAGATAATAGGAACTCTGCCTGGGCGAATCTAAAAAAAAAAAGAAAAAGTCCAATCTTCCTAACAAGGGATGCCGGGAAGAGACTTGCCTACGTACGCCTCTACGTGCGCCAATTGCGCTCACTCCTCGTGCGCCACACCTCTCCCGGAATTCCGAAAGAGTTGGCAAACCTACTTCTCATTCCCCCCAACGTAAACTCTCCTCCTCGCCGGCGCATAGGGTTGATGACGACGATGATGTCGGTGGCTATGGTGGTGGTGATGCTCCATGGTTCTCCACACCACCCGCTCCTCCCTCCGTACCCTCCCCCCCTACGCCCCCTCGGGGAGGGGGAAGCGCGCTAAAGGAGGGAGGGATGAGATAGAGGAGGAAGGGGTGTTTGAGGGTCTCTAGGGTGAGACCGGCAGGTCAAGTGTATGCTTGGAGGTGGAGCTGGGGGTTTAGAGCCGGGAACTGACGGGTGGAGGGAGGGTTGCGAGGTGCGAGACGGAGAGAGAGAGAGAGAAAAGGCTGCTTTTCCTCCGCAGTGTGGTGGAGGGGATGTCTCGAGGGATAGGGGAGGAGGAGGTTGTCATTTCGAATGGGCGAGGCGAGCCGGGGGCGCGCGGGAGATAGGGTGGCGGGGATAGAGTCGGGAGTGTGTCGGGTTTTAGAGTGAGAGGGGCGCTGCTTGGAACTGGGCGGGAGAGGTGACTGGCGGCGGCGAGGAAGTACGACGGTTTTAATACAGCCCCGTGATAAGGGAATCTCGGGACGGGAGCGCGTAATGTATTTCACGCGTGCCCAAGTTGACGCTCCCCCGAGGAGCCGCCGACCGCTCTCAGTGGCCGCGCGCGTGTGTGTGCGTGTGCCGCCGGTTTACGGGTTGAGTGTCCCGGGCGTGTGGGGGAGCCGGGTGCCTTTTTCTCGCGGAAAAAAATAATGTGGATGCCCGAGACAATTTCGAAACTCGTACGCCGTTATCTGGGGACGGTCTCCGACATGGGAAAGGGTCGTGAAATGGTGCCTCGCGTCGTTTTTCCGGCTTCACTTAGAGCATCCCTGTCGCCAATGGTTCTTCTTAACTGTTTGGGTGGTCGATTTTGAATGCCTTTTCGAATTTACACATTGATATGGATGAGATATTATTCAAGTTAATGGAAAAAATTAATAAAATAACAATTGCAATTTATTCGTTTCGAAATATTTTCCGGGTACAGAAATGTGACCGAATACGTTATTTGATGTAGTTTTGGAAAATGTTACCTTGAATTCCGGGTAATGCTGCGGATGGCAAATAGATGCAGTCATGGCAACTCGTGTATTTGACAAAGTATGTATAATCTGGAATGGATGTATGAAATTGAAGTTATGCTTAAAAATTGATATTTGATTTCACATCTGTTGATGACAGAATCAGTTGACTGCAACAGGAGCCTAATATACGTGTGCTTCATGACTAGTCAATAAATTTTGCGCCATAGTGATTGATTGATTCCTTCCATTTAAAAATGAAACATCGCCCCACGTCAGCATATATCATTCAACTGAGCTGCATTCTTCCTTTAATAAAATTATAATGGAAAAAGTTTCATTTTATAAGCAATACATTTCATTTGCATCCTCATAAAGGCCCCTAGATGTAAATTAAGCAATACTTTTATTAGAAATAGTGTTCCGTTTCATTGCAATATTATTATTATTTAAGTTCATAAACGAATTAACGTGAAACTTTCGATTTCGTGGATCCTTGATCGCCATATCGAGGCGTCAGTGACGACAGTGCGGACGCCTCGGAAGATTTTGCATGAAGTTCGTTCACACCTCTAGAGCCAATGAACTGTCGCTGACATAAAAAAATCATTTTCACATATCCGTTACTGCGTGTTTTTTTCCTCCTCCTCTTAAATCACCTCGACTCACACGCATTTCCCTACGCTACTTACGTACTACTTTAGGGGAAATAAAGGTAAAGATCGACCGGGGACATTCGGCAGAATGAATGGCTGCATGAGCGAATGAGCGATAGGTTTTTTTCGTGCGTGGAATTGAATCGACCGAGCGGTTTTACTCAAGGGGATGAGGGAAGAACCTTTTCCGCGAGGAGCATTGTTTTTTTTTTGTACCGTGGGAATGCGTCCGCGTCAGAATGGCGTATTTTCGAACTCCATCCGTCATCATTTACTCACCTGACGTGAGTTTTGCGGCGTGAAAAAAGCAACACTTGCGATCTCTCTCTCCCCATCCCTCCCTTCCTCCCTCCCCAATTCTCTGTTCAGTGTTCCTCCTATTATTAACGCTTTGGGGAAGCAGAATAGAAGGGGCGGGTGAGTATGGAGTGGTGAGGGTGGAGGATGCGGGAGAAGGCGGGAGGGATGGAGTTGTGGCGGTCGAAGGGAAAAAATATCGAGGGCCGGGAAAGGAGGGAGAAGCGAGGGAAAGTGGGAAAAGAGCGGATGAGAGAGGCGGAGGAGGGGGAAGAGGGAATGAAGAGAGAGAGAAACGGAAGGGTTGGCGGAAGCGAGAGAAATTGGTCGAGGGTGGTTTGGAGAGGGGAGCGGAAGAGGAAGGAGGAAGCCAAGTGTGTAAGAAGAGGGACTAAAGATTGAGTGGTTAAGTCCTAAAGGGATCGAGAGATTACGGGCATGGATGTGTTAAGGGTGGGAAGTAAGAAAATGTTAAGAAATCGGGCGGGGAGGGGATTTCTTCTGGCGTCATAAGAAATGACATCGGAGGAAAGGAGAAGGGATTAAATTGTTTCCTAAGAGTACGGTTTGGATACTACTGAACAAATCTTTCTGATATTTGAATGCCGTCTCTTACCTCCAAAGCTAGTCAAAATTCAAATACGTACTCATTTGTATTCGTAGTGTACTTGTCTTATACTGAATTGTCAAAAAAAAGGAATCGAAATTATTCGGCCCAACATTTCGTCATTAGAAAAGTCTAGAGAGATTCTTTCCGTTTGGAATAGTGTTTGTGGGTCCGAGCTGGTGGAAATGTGTCGGAGAAAAACGAGGACGGGTTGAAAGAGGGAAGGATATAATGTATCAACTTTAATCTACCCTTAGTCGAAACACCCCGAGGGACCCAAAGTTCTATCCGACGGACGGAAATCGTTCTCGAAAGTGTTCGTGACTTAAATTCGGAACACCACCATGAAATCATCGTCTAAAGAGATTTGAACCCGAGGCGTTGATCAGGGCTGGCAGTGCATAAGTGCAATAGTATTGCATTTAATTTTATTTAAAAATTAATGAACAATAAGTGCGAATAGACGTTCTGTCGGGTCGTGCGAGACCCGATTGGATCCATCGCTCTGAGCTCCTGACCTGAATGGGCGAATGTCAAGTTTCTGTCTTTCCCTCGGGCTCATCTTATCTTTGAGCCCGGAATACTCAGCGTGGCGTCTTGCGATCCCATGTCATTTCAATGTGGCTCTCAAATGGTGGAACACAGAGAAATGGGCCTTTCGCATGGGGAATACGAATCCTCAACCTTTTAAATGTCAATATTTTCACCCAATCTACCAAACCAGAGGTGCCGGCGCGTTGTAATTCATTGCCTTTTTGAATATCAGCCATTTCGAATCATTGAAAATGATAACGGTTGGGTTTAGGGAACCACTAATTGATTGCATGATCAATTAAAATAGTCTCTCCATTTTCGTAACTGTAATATTTAGGCCGTAGAGGAAAGTGTGTATGCATTCATACCGTTACCTGCATCCGGATTTCGATGAAATGCAAGATTTGATGCTCACACTTGGCCTTCATAAAATTTTTTAAACTTTGAAATATTGTCTAAAATTCTTCTTTCTGTTTTCATTGAAGCGCTCATTGTTTATAGCAAAAAATATTGATAAGTCGTTGGCGAGATGCTCTCTGCATGATGCCATGGGTACTAATGAAAATGTTATCGGTAACTAGCAGCTACCTTCTCTCTATTTAACGAAAATCCACCTCTCTGTTTTTGATAACTTGAGCGCGACTCATCAAGTATCTCGTGTGACCCATACTCTGCTCACGACCTATGATTTGGGAATTACTCCTTAAGGATGGGCAGATCGTACATCGCTAGATCATTTCGACTTCCAATCTTAGTGTTCTGTAAAAGTATGTGTGCCACCGTGGTTCAGATACACCAGATAGATGCACTCGTACATACGTACTCATCGAGAGCGAGTCGTCATTTTTTTCTGTCTCATGTCAGTGAAAAATAATTCTCTCGGGACAGGCATTCCGTGAGTGTTGGTGGTGTTGAAGGCGATGGGGCGCGGAACAGGAAGAGGGTAGAAGTGAAGATGATGGAGAGATTGCGGTTACTCCTGTCTCGGTTGTCCATCCGGTGGTAATGAGTGCTCCAGAATGAGCGCCTCCAATTAGACGTGGACTTGTGGGTGGGGGGAGAGAGTTGGTTGGGGAGCGAAGCTCGGGAGGGACAGGTGGGGATGGGATGGCTGAGGGGCTAAGAAAACCCCTCTCTCTCACGGATAGCAGGGACAGGGAGGGAAAGTAGCGCTTTTAATGCTTCGTGACGGCGTTTTCTCCACCACCGGAGCCCTGGGATCAAGAGGCGTATTTAAGTTAATCCGTAGTAATGGGAGGACGAGATTATGAGAGAGTTTTTATCAAGAAAAAGTTGAAGAGAAGGAGGAGGAGAGAGGGTAAGGTAGTGAATTTAACGATGGGGAGGGATGGGGTGGTGCGGGTGGTTGCGATTTACCGAGAGCGGGCGGGGAAAGAGGATAATGCGTGTACATGCTCGTGGGCATCAGAGCGGCAATTTTTCGTCCCGGGAAGGAAGACGGAGAGGGAGTGGGGAGTTGGGGACGAGAGATGTGAGTGTAGGGAAATGAATGGTTGGGAAGAATAGGGGAGGGGTGTTGTTGGTTCATGGATAGGGAGGCGGAGGAAGATTAGGTCAGGGGAGGCCTTAAAGTCGCGAGAGCAAATAGTGGGCAGAGGGAGAGGAGCTGCGCGGCCGCCGCCGCCTGTGGTGGGTGCTGGGTTTCTTTTTTATTCTTGCCTTGTGTGCGTAGTTTATCTCTCCCTCCTCATTCGCCTCGGGTTTCCTTCATACTAAGCGTCTTCATTTATTATCTTTCCCTCCACTTCCGTTGCTCTTCACTCTCCCGCTCATCCGCACGTTTTCTCCCGACCCCCTACTCCCACCCCGGTCCTTATCGCCCACATTTCACCATCTCCTCGCCGACCTCTCCTCGCTCCCTCCCGCCCTCCCGCCACCACCGTTATGCTTCGCCGGTATTTTGTCGCCCGTTTTGTTTGCCTTGTAATTTATTTATTTAATTAACTCCGCGCGGGAGTTTTTTTCCCCATCCGTCCATTCGTCGCCCGTGGCATCCGCGGACTGGGTATTTAACCGCGCTCGCCCCTCCCACAATAGTGGAAATATTTCTCAGTTGCCCGCCGCTCGCCGTTATTCATTCGAATTTCTTTTCTTCCTCCGTCGCTTCTCCCACTTCCCCAAACCGCTCAAAGGCCGCCCTTTTCATCAGTAGGAAGGGTGCAGCGTGAAGGGAGGGGGAAGGGAGGAAGTGGAGTACAGTACGCCGTCTCATATTTCGCTCATTAATTATCTCGAGCGTGGTATCAAGACGAAATTTCGAACTCAGTCACCAATCCCATTCCAACTCTCCCCACTTCTATTTTGCGGATGATATCCACGACGAGACAAATAAACGTGGAGAGGTCCCCGCTACGCCCCCCGTTGAAAAGTGAAAAGTAATCGGATTGAAGTGTGTCCTCAATGGAGCGCATTAGATACTTGTTCGTCCGCAGGGTTATAGTGAGGTGGGGTTTTGCTGAATTGAATTCGTTGTCGAATTGCGTATTAGAACTGTGGCTGTGCAAATGTTTTTCTTGCCTCGCGTTCGCCCACAGCAGAAATTGTATTCCTCAACCGCGAAGTCCTCCTCTCATCCCCTTGTCCCTTCACTTTCATTTGTCGCATCCTCCTCACTGCCTTCTCGTTTCCCCGCCTCCTAGACGCTCACATTTTCCCATCTCCTTCCCGCTTCACCCCTCTTATCATAGCCCCACTTTTATCCTCCTCCTTAATCCAGCTGGGCAGTAGCTTCCTCTCAAGTATTCCCTCCGCGGATGCGCCCCCCCCCTCTTCCACCTTCCCACCTTTGGCCACTCCCCATCCTCGCCCGCTCCTTCCCACTGCCTCCGACCATCCTCTTCGTCGCGCTTCTCGTTAATTTTCGTTATATCCCGTGCACCCTCCTTTGTACATTACATTCCTTAGGGTTTCCGCTGGCTTTTTCACGCCCTGTGTTCTCCAAGTGTGTTCCATTCGGTGCGTATATTATGTTTATTATTGCGGGAAACCCTTCTTTGTTAGTGGAGCTTCGCATGTCTTCTCATTTTATTCATTCATTCCTTTTCCTTAATTCTAACGGAGAGAGGATTTCGCGAGAACACGATACCCTCGAAAGAGTTTAGCGATGGAAAATTTAGTTTCTCTGCTCATGCCCTTTGAGTGATATTATTCTAGATTTCTTATTAGAGATTTGATAGTATGGTGTGGTATGGAGAACCTCGACATAATCGTCTCATGTTGTGAATTGTAGTATGGACGAAAAATAATTGTTATTATTAGCAGTAGTGTACCGGATTAGGGTAGATTTTTGGTGAACCCTGGGTCTACAGATTACATACCACACTCGTAAGCCGTGACTAAAATTATACAAAAATATCTTTCGAGAAATACCAAGAATTCATTATTTGACCCTGTCTAATCAGTTTTGTAATTTAATGTATTTTTCCTCACAATGAAACATCTTCACATACATGGCAGTGGTTATGCTTTAAGTTGTATAGTTTACGCAAATGAAACGAGTATTAATGGGTGAGAAATGAAAAGTGAGAAGAAAAGTAAGTGATTCACTTTAAAATTTGTAGAAATTAATTTGGTATTGGAAGTGGTGTTGCATGAATTAATTTGATCGGGAGTCCTAAATAAATAAATCTATTTTATTGAATGGTTAACTGAGTTTCACGGATAATTATAGATGTATAAAACGATAAATAAATTGTTACTTCAGTAACAATTGATTATATCACATGAGATCAACTTCGAATAATTCCTTTACTGACATTTCACCTCGACACGAATATTTTGTTCTCCGATCCACTTTACCTTATGCTAGAGGGAATTCGGTCCAGGATTTCTTTTAGCGTCAGATGCTCGTATCTTTCGCGGAGGGCGAACTTTAAATGCATGGAGATTATATCTTTTCGACGCATTCCTCGGTCCCATGTGGGCTCTCTACGTGGAGAATAGGGAGAATTTACGTTTGAAGGGGAGTATCAGATTGCTTGTATCAAGCAGTGCTCTATCCTAAGATCACAACATTTTTCAGGTTTATGCGAAAAGGTTTGAACCAAACATGACGCTTACGACGCCTGCTATTTCTCCGATGCCTTTGCTTTTACCCATTCTGCAGTTGATTGCGGAAATAGACTACAGGAAAATACGTATCTAATGTTCTTCTTCACCTGGTGCCCAAAACAAGCATTTCTATTCGTTGACTGCAACGTCATAATAACGAGCGTGTTTCTGAAACTGCTAATGATGACTCTGAGGTCGGCCGTTTCATTTGGCATGCCCATTGTCTTCGCGCGTTTCGCCTTGACTTGCCTAATCGTGTAATAATTTAAGTGCTAAATGGTCTTGCTTGTTTTACTGTCATTTCTCGCTATTTTATGGGCTCTGAGTGAGGGAGCGATCGGCTTTATGGTCTCGCTTTAGCCCAAAAAGCCGTTTGTATTTGTCAGCCGATGCCATTCTCTTTCTTCCCCTCTTATGCGTACCATTATGCTTCTTTCCCCCTTCGCATTCGCACCAATTCAACCTTTTTGTGAACCAATTTAATGTCCCACGCAGCCTTTCCCTTCTATTTCCCTCGCAAACTCCGCTTCGCCTCAACCCCGTACCCCGCCCTCTCCCAACTCTCCCCCCGCCTTTGGCATCTGCTCCTCCTCTCCCCAGGGATATCTGGGATTTTTCCGTTTGCCCCATCCCTCCGTACCCCTTTCACCTTTCCCCTCTCTTCCATTAGGATTCTTGACCTTCCTCTTCCAGTTCCCTCCTCCCCCATTTTACCGCTCCACGCACCCCGGAGAGCCTCGGGCCCCCAATATCCTTTAGTTTCTACTGAATATCGGCAATTGCCCAGCGTGCTGTCACAACGAAGCCGAAATGTCTCGAGCTCCGTCGTCCCCGGCCTCCCTCCGTCCCGTCCACTCCTCCACTCCCTTCCAATCATACATGGGAATGATTTTCTCCACCCACCATCAAACTCCTCCCCCTCCCCTTACCCGTCTCCCCTCCCCCCCACCCCTCGCGCACGGTATTATTTACCGTTGGGGTGGGAGTGGGCGGGGCCGGAAGGCTCCGGCTCCGTCCCCCCTACCAAAGATTGACATTTTTCCCGGTGGCCGCACGTAGGGCTACCCTTTCTTTTTGGACCGGGGCGAAAAATCGCGTAGTTGATAGTTACGGGAAACGTTAATAACCTTCGGCTTCCGAGTTGAAGATGTTTTATGTTTTCCTGTTGTTCACCGTGCCAATTGTCGTGGGGGAAGAGCCGTTTTCCCATGTCGCTGCTTGTTTTAGTATAGTTTGTTTTTGTTTCCGAAACGCTTCATGGATTCTTTCCGAAACGCGATTACGATTACGGAAAAAAAATTCAGAGAGCATGGGCTCGGGTGGCGGGTTCACTAATGTGAGAGACGTCCGTTCCTCCCTCGCGCATGAGCGGTAAGGATGATAATGGAAGTGGTGCCTGCCTCTCTTTTGAGAGATGTGTTTGTTCAGGGAGGTTTTCCGTCGGGTGGCGTCGTTCACGTTTCACCCTTTGCCGTGAATGTTTATCGCCGTCAGAGAAAGTTTTGGTCGGCGCCCGGAAAATCGAAATGCACGACGACTCCATTCTGGAGGCCGACAGGAAGAGTATTTTGCTCTCGCTTCTTACGTATTTCGTGAAACTTGTGAATTACGAACTCCGTAGAATCGCATCATCGCGTTACGTTGGCTTCAATTTCTCTTATTCCTCCCTTTGCACCCACTCCCCCGGCAAGTCACTGCGGCATTCCTCTCTCAGTGTTGCGTGTGGCTTTATAATTGCTCGCCCCTTTGATATATATTTTTCAGTTGCGGAGCAGACTTAGCGAAACGAATATGTTTTGTACGCTAGCGATTTCATTTCATGAATGCTCTCGCCTTGCCGTAACTGCTTCGCGTGCTCGCGTTCATATTTTCTGTGGTTCGCATGGCAGTACTTTTCTCCCAGCAATGAGCGAGTGGTTATGATTTTTATGAAAAAAACATCCTTCCCTTGTATTTCGACGACGATATCTCTCTACCTCCCCACGGACTCCTATGCTTTTGTTTAACTGTAAAATGACTTGGGTTGAGAGGCACAAACTTGATGCGTTTACATTATAAATGCACGAGATGCCTTATCCAGTACAGAGTGCCAGCGTAGTTGGATTTGTTAAATGAAATTTGCCGAAGGTCATCTTAGAATCAGCGATGAATATTGTTGTGGTTTAGCGTGTCAAACGGCGCCCGAGGGCGACTAACGTTGGGTTAAGTTCTCATTGGGGTCGAAATTAATCAAAATCTGGCCGCTGCCAATGTGGGTTTATCGATGCTTTCACGCATGGCTGGCGTTGAGAAATAGCTGTTTTGCGTCTGTATAATGACCGTTGAACTCTGGAAGAAAGACTGGGGATATAATATATCACAAGAGTGTAGCCAAGTGGAATTCCAGCGCACTTCCGCTGCATCATTATCCCTCATACGTTGGCTTGCGACTGCTATCCGTGATCGCCCTTAACCCGGCATGACCGTCAAGTGGAACGGATAGTGCATAGAAGTTTATGGCAAAGGTGTTCTCACAGTAACTTTCTAAATACTTGCTAGTGAATTCTTGCGAATTAATTATATGAAATGAGTGCATGTAGAACGATCGTCTAATGTAAAAGCTTAAGAGTTCAATAGGGAGAACGTACCATTCTCGTGTGTTGTACATGTATGTAGTTATTTTTATGTATGTCGTATGTATGTAGTTGCTATATTTATTGAATTAGGATTTTTTCATTTGATTCAAATGTTAATATTGTGTCTGAATTTTGTTTTAATGACGCCTACGATCAAGTTTGGAAGCCATTTAAAACCAGAATGGCGATATTTTTTAAATAGTTTTTCATTTTTACGCTGATTTCTCATATATAAATGTTTCGATTTAGATATTTTGGCAAGTTTGAATGTTTGTACGCTAATATTAGTTCGCGAAAGAAATCTAAATATTTAAATATTAATCCTAAGAAAAATGTTTGGAATTGTCCCATATGGTTCCTGGAATATATTCGGGTCGCCTTTCAACGAATAGAAGAATTCTGTGGAAACAGTTTATCTTTCATGTACAAAAAAAGCAAGTATTTAAGGAACTCCTTCAATTATTGTTCGAATATTAAGTGATTTTTCAATCTGATTATGATCTATTGTTTTGATTGTGGAGATATATACATATATTTATCCCAGAAAAAGGATTAAATTACAATTTAAATTATTATATTCGTTCTTCTTTTGCGTCATTTTTTTCACGTGGAGATTGATACGTTTCATGAGTCCACGCGATCACGATATCAATTTGCGTTATCATCTCCATTTTTCGAGTTATTTTGGCAAAAATGTAGGCGGTCGCGGTGAGAAAATAATGTTACCAAAATATGAAACGCAACGTGAATTGAAATGATGTTTTTTTTGTTGTAGTCTTATAAAGACTGATGGTGGCAATACTTAGTTGTTTGTTTCCAGCCATATCGGCCATAGAATGACTGTTATTTTTTTCTTCAGCATAGACCGCCACGTGTCAAGCATAAGTCCGCTGGTATTAGAAGCGTCATCAATTTTTGAATTAAGGCGTAACTTGTTCAAAAGTGCCCGGAGACTAATTTGATGGCCGCAGTCCTTTAGGATTTTTATTAGCATTTCGTGACGCATCCAGTTGGCTTGAATGGAAATCTTGATTCTGGAATTGGAATTTCTTGGAATTTTAAGAGTTCAAAATTTTATTTCCCTCGTTCCCTTCACCATCTCCATGACCTCTAAATGTACGAGTAGTTACTTCGCTTTCTTTTCGCTCCATCTTCCGAACATTTCCATTATGCTACCTCTAAAATAAAAATTACTTCGAAACTGACTAGATTTATGGATCTCATAACCATCTTTATGGATTTTTTTTCGAGATAGGGGACTTTAACGCTTTCCCATTTATAAATTCGGATTTCATTATCATCTTTGTGTAGGACCTTTGTGTCAAAGTTGATTGTGAACAAATTTTGAGGAGGGTTCTTCATTTCAAACGGTGACCGCATTATGGTTGAATTGTTTCAATTTTTCGATCGCAAATAAGTGTTTATCATTCATTAAAAAGCGAAGGGAACTACCCAAAGGGTTATTTGATTGGATACGGTGGAGCTTACCTTGTACTAGGGCTTGCGGCAGTTGAAATTTGCTTATCAATGAGTGGGCTTGGGAGAAATTTCTTTTCTCTGTGCCGCCGGCGGTTTACTTTAGGGGATAGCTACTATTACCTGAACAATCGTAGCTTGGGTGAAGTTGTTGGGGAGGGCAGTGAGTGGTCCAGAATCACTGGGAGTTGAACTGGGGCCCTCAGATTAGGGGTCAGAAAGCACTGCCCGATGAAAGCTCTAACCACTCATCCTAAATTTCGTAAATGCTTAGGAACATTTTTAGTTTCTACGCCTGCTCCAAATTAATCATTATGCATGGATTAGGGCAAAATCTTATTCCTTTCTCACTTAAAGTATATGTGGCGTTCCAGTTAACGGTCTATTTTTGAATGAGCTGCCGCGAGGCGTATTTTATGGGCTAAGCGTTATTTATGTCATTGATTTATCCACAAACTTGGCAATAAAAACCTGAATAGGTAAAATAATTGAGAGTTTTCATGTTGTTTTGGAATTAAAGCTATAGTGAAGCCACCATCACATGAAGAAAGCATCTCCATTAATATTATTTTAAATTCAGCATTTTAAAACAAGATAAATGTAATTGTGTAATATTATGCTCGAATAAAATTTGCGCTAAGGAATGGTTAGGTTCCACTGAGGTTATTTACATACCTTTTTCATATGGCAGTCAAAGCTGTACACTTATAATATTTCCAGATAACATTCTGAATGATTTTAGCCCCTCACACAAAAATATATCTTTGGAGCAGTATTTTCCTGGATATTGGCTTTGATTCATTATCTTCTATGCTCATTAATAGAGCAGGGAACATTTGTGATGATAATTGTTGCCCAAAGTAGATTTAGCAAAAGTTTAACTTTGGTTTTTCACCTCTTTCATTGATTTTCCATAAGTTGTGACTGCTGAAAACCTTTCCCTACCTGTAGGATGTTTGAACATTTGAGTACTCTTGATGCTTGTTTTATTTTCAATGTGAATAGTTGCTCGTTCATTTTATTGTTGGCATCGATGAAATGCTTGGTTTTATCTATGCTTTCGCTATTTAGGATAAACTCCCACACGATTGCCGTTTGCGGATGGGTTCAAATCCTTCTTGCTATGCTACTTTAAAGCGTGTGTGTAACCCTTGAGGCCTATAGTTCTCAGTGAGCTAATGCCAATCTCAGATTTCTCTCAACCTGCATTCATTCAAAATTCCTGCCTTCCACAAGTGATTCATCTCCGTCGGCAAACATTACCGTCCGTTCACTCTCGTCATAAGTTGAAGTAATTCAACCTCACGTAATTTTGGGCGATAAATTTGAATTCCCCCGTCGCGCCATCATCTCACCTTTCTTCTGCTCAAAAACGGCGCAAAATGCTGAATAAATCGCGGATGTCGAAGTAAGAAGATATGGATCCTCGTGGGAAGTTCAAAAATAGGAAAATGCCGCGGGAGGGTTGTGGATGGGGATGAGAGGGGGGGGGGGTGTGATACGTTCGGGAAGAGGAGTGCAAACATATAAGTATGTCTTGTTTACAAACGTAAGTGTATTCCCGTTTTTGACTCATTTCCGCTCCATCTTCTTACTCCTCCTCTTCCTCTTCTCCCGCCGGAGAGGACGAGACTCGAGCAAATAAAAAAATCCGAGTGGATGTTGGTTTTAGAGGAGTTTATTTTATTAATTATTTTTATTTTTAAAGGTCGCGAAGTGGCGGATCTAGAACTTTGCTTATGCGCGAGAACAATGGGCGAGTAGGGGTGGAAAGGGAAGCGGAGTATATCCTTCATTTCCTTAAATTTCCCCGGTTTTGACTTATTCATGGTTTTAGCCTACTCCCGAATTCTTAATCGTTAGGTGCCCATGCATCCGAGCCGAGACTATGCTGAGACGTCGTCAAGCTTATCTACCTGAAGGTGAAGTTCCGTGCTGGAAATTGAATTTTCAAACAGGGTCAACTTTAAGCTTTAAGGGTTTCATCCGTGGGAACAGTGGAGTGAGTGGCCCATGTTGATGATCCAGGTATTTTCTCGCGGTGAGTAGTTTTCTTTTTTTTTTAAATTTTAAATCCCCACTTTACTTCTTCCATCACGGAAAGCGTTCGTGAAGTTTAAGTTGACTGCAGTTAAATTAATGCGTAGGAAAATTAACACGTTTATCTGTTCACACGAATATTTTTCCCGCTGCGTGTTCTCGCCACTCTTTCCGTCTTCTACGGTCATTGCCATAAAGATATTTATGAAATTTTTCGCCAAAAACCTATACAAAACGGGAACTCGACGATTAAAAGGTTTTTCTCCGTGCTGCAATACGACTTGCACCTATGTTTCCGCGCTCGACCGAGGACCTTCGCAAGAAAATGTATCGTGCCCAATTAAATCCGTCGTTTATTTTATTTTAAAGACCTACCCTTCTCACTCGATATATGTTCGTACATTCCACGTTTCTTCCCCCCCCCCCAACTTTTGGATGACATCCCAACTCCATTTTGGGCCTGGAACAGTCTCTCTCCGGTGAACGGAGTGGTAAATGCGGAATGGAGACATCGAAATTAGTCATCATACGCGCGCGGGCCATTTTCCCGCAAGGGCAGGATATACGACCGCACGGCGCAATGGCAATTTATGACCTGGGAATATTTTTTCTTCCCGGACAAAAAAATGGAAAAGTCTGGCATGGGCTTTGTTTCGGCTTAACGTCGTTGGGTGGATCTGCGTTCATGACGGAACGGGGCAGGAACGAAACTTTTGTCGTAGTCGGCGAGCCGTGCATTCATTTCTCTTCTCCCCCCCCCCCAGTCAACTATTCGCATCCCCAATAGTCCGCGCCCCTTTCCTGTTCCCCTGTAGCGTCTGCGTCTGGAAAGGAGTGAGCTCGGAGGGACGTGGGTGGACTGGAGTGGTGCAGGGGAGAGAGAGAATTGCCTAGGGACATGTTATTATCAGAAAATCACGTCCCTTATTGTTACCCAAGCTGGAACATGTGATATTCAATCGAAATGGTAAATCGTGGGCCTATGCCCATATTATTTCAATGATTCCTTCCGGGGACGAATTTTTGGAATGGAACAGGCCCACCGGCTGTTTTCTTAGTGCGCCATCACTCACTGTCACTCGTCTTCGGCAGCCACGGCTGTGATGTGAAAAACTGTCAGTCGCCCACCGATAGGTGTTTTAATGAATGTATAAAAACTTAATTAAATCACGAGATATTATCGAGATCTAAATTGTTCTCTTTCAATAAACAAACAATCAGCGTCAGAGTTTCAGTTTTCCATTTTACTCCCGTGCTTGCTATACCTATGTGGTGTGGTGTTTGTATGTATCGTGCAGTTTAAATTATTCCACTCTCACCGCCCCATCGATCCGTTTCAAGAGAGTAAGGTGTGGCGCTTCTGTGAAATTGGTAATGCATATCAATCGTAACTTTGTGCAAATTCTTCGTTGTGACTGAAATACGAGAAATTTACAGATCGGGTCATTTTAAATTTCGACGCTGATTTTGGTATCTTGCGAAGTCTAATTGCAGGCAACACATAAGCGTTTTCACTTCCTAATAATCTGTTATTGTCAAGAGGAATGATTTCCTGGCGTACGTTATGCATACAGTAGATGCCACGAGACTACAGAACCCGAGTTGCATTTCGGAAATCATGCGGGTCATTGAAGTTTTTGTTTCATACATGGACCGTAATTTTTTCCCTTTTTTGGACCGCGAAACCTTAAGTCGTGGCATTAATTCGTTAGTCCTGTATTGGCTTCATTTTGTAAATCGCGCATCGATATCAATTTTAGCCCGGCACGTGAAGTTCAGAAGTCGTTACTCGATCGGCCACAGTGCATGTGCCCGGCGGCATAGCCCATCCGTTCCTCGTCGTATTGACGTTGCCTCCGACCTGGCTACCTGGACTATTCTAGTCAATTAATCTGAACGTCGCAGATTCGCTTTCCAATAACTACACGAATATTGTCCTGTCGTATTTCGTTTTCTTGCCCATATTTTTTTTTACTGCGAAGAGACCTCCGCTCATGCATCCAATAATATCCTTCCACGCGCTTATACATCGTGGAATCCGTTTCTGTCGTCTGTTTTCATTGTTATTGCGTCCGTATTTTGTGTTCCAGCTGCGTAGCATCCGTTTTATTTCATCATTTGGTCTGAATGTTAAAAAATTTGATCACTAAGTTCCAATCACCGATACATGACACCCTCTTCGTAATTGTCTTTCATGAGGAATGATTTCACGTATTGATCGTTAATGTCTCTCTTTTTGTGAGTTATTAAATTTAAATACATTTTAATTACCATACTAAAAAGAAAGACTTGTACTTTTCCACAGATTTTGTGTCTTTGGGTTTGTGTGTGTCATAAAATCTGTGGAAAAGTAAAAGTCTTTATTTTTAGTAGGGATATTAAATACTTCCACGAAGTGAAGCCTGAAACAATACATTTTAATTAGATATTCCGTCGCGCAGGGCAAAAACTTGTGCGATGTAGTTAGCCTTATGATAAGGAGTGTAGCATAGAGATAGCACTACCTAGCTAATGGCTTGTGAGAGGATAGAGACGATTCATATAGTAATTCAATATCGGGAAATAGTGTTAGTTTTGGTTGATTTAGAGAGTATAATTGCTTGCACGTGCTCAGGATTATAGAAATTCCCGGCCTCGATCTATACAATGAAGAAATCGGTTATGTTATGCATGCGTTCGGAGGTCGACTTCCATGACCTCGCAATGTGTATTATGGGTGAATTATGCCTGACGCTCTTGTAAATAAACCTTAAGCAATGGATCGAATGGTTTCGTTTGACTTTGGTGCGCAATCCTCCCAAAGTTTACCTAATACGCCATTATTCTCAAGAGAGTCGGATTTAATCGGTGGTGTGTGTACTTTTATTTTAAAACTGTGTACATTTTGGGTCACTGAGGTACTGGAGTCTTTCTCCACGGATGTCAACACGTTGAGCACTTAAGATCTTGGTTTCGACCTTGGCGGATTCGGAGGCGGTCTCTGTTTGAAGATTTGAGAGGGTGAAAATGGAGGGAGGGAGGAGAACACGTCTTCTCCACCCGCCCGACGCTAGACGGCGATCGTTGCATGTACCATTGCGTGCCTTACTCGTCCCGTCTCCTTAATTTTAAACGCTCATCGTCGACTTTGATGATTAATAATGTTCTACGTGTGTTTGTGTGAGGCTATCGTTCAAAATTAAATTTCTACCGTCCAGATTCCATGCCATATAATCCATATTGATTTTGAGGCCAGGCGTGCATATTGCTTCTGGCGTCTCTCCCTTCCATTCGCTTCGCTCTCCTGTTTGAACACGAGCAGACTTTGCATCGCGGATTGTGATGGTAAGGGTTCGTGGTAAAGGGGAAGCTTGGTGTGTGTGGGTGTGTGTGCAGACGTTTTGGTGTGCGGAGCGCGGGGATGTGCACTCTGGTATGGCGAAGATGCGGGGGAAGAGAGCAGGTGGAGAGGGAGAGAGAGAGAACGGTCTTCGGTTTGGTAGGAGGAGGGGAGTGGGTGGTTGCTCTGTTGGGTGGCGCGATGTAAGATGGACGCCACTCCGCGAGGGTGCTTGTTCCGGGAGAGCCTTTTAATTGCCTCCGCGGTCTTACTTCGCCCTTCTCTACACCCTTCTTTAACATCCCTCACCCTCCGCAGCGGCGAGCGCCAAAGGTCCGACCACAAAACCGCCCCCAGCCCTTTTAATCCGAATCTCCTTTTAAAACCCTTCCTACGGCCGTCGCGACTACTTCCTTCATCACTTCCTCCTCATCGGTCCCCTTAGTTTCTCGTCCGCTACTTGCTCTCGTGTGTGCATGTGTGTGTGTGTGTTTGTGTGAACTCCCATCACTCTGTCCCCTTATCTTCCTCTTATATTCCGGACCCCTTTTCATCCGCGCCACGTCCCTACCTCCTTTTTAAACGCGCCTGGTGCGTGACACCTTCCCAACGATGTTAGGTACTATCAGCGCGTGGAGGTGCGTGCTCTCACGTTGCTCCGACGTCAAAGATCGTTTCGGTCTTGAGTTCGGGCATCAAGTCGGACGGTAAAAACGAAATTGAGATCAGCACTGCGAGGTCAGGACCCTACCAGTGTGGCAAGATCATCCAAGAACTTCAGTATGCGAAGTATCGGAATCCAACTGCCGATGTGTTTATAAAATACTAATGATTGAAAGTATGAAAGGTGATCTTTGCATATGAGATGGCAATTCATTTTAATGATTTTTTCTTAGTTAATAGCTGTAGAAAATTCAAATTTAACCCCTCAATGGGGCGAAAAGTAACTTAAAAATGAATAGAAAGCAATCAAAAGTTTAGTAATGTAAACAATGTTTTCTCGTCACTGGAGTACTCGTAAGTCGAAGTTTAGTGTGTCTTTTTGCAGTTCTTCGTCCGTTATTACGCCTCTCCGTCTAAGTGCACGAAGGTTGGACTTCTGGCGCCAACTTTTTAGAAGAATCTTGCTGAAGATACGAATTGGTTTGGCTTTTAAAAAAGTCCATTACAGGCGATTCCATAAGCCGATTTCAAAAGTACCACAATAATCAACCTGAATGTTTGTGCGAAAAATGAGGGTTACTTTACCTCTTTTTATGCCCCGGGGTATGTAAAATTCAAAATCAGACGAGGGAACAATCCTTTTCCTTTGCCGTCTGTGATTTCTCTGGAAGATCTGGCGCACAAAAATCACAGGTCTTGGGTAAAACTGGTCCAATTCCCAGTGGCTTAACCCAGATCTGAATCCTGGTGGTTCTTGCATCAGCAAATGCATTCCCCAGGCACTGCACTGTCGCGTAATAAATAGCATAATATATTATGATATTGAAACGCAGCATAGTGAGCGAGCAGCTGACAGTATCTCCTCCTAACTTGCTGCTGGAACCAGAATTTGTTTCATGAGATTGAGGGAAATGGACGTGTATTGAAATAAAAGCCAATTCAAAAGATAAACCTATGGAATGTCAACCTTCTTCCCTAGGAGGCACAAATATTTGACTGTTCAGTCCTCCCGCTGTTATTTTTTTTATCTTTACCGCATTATTAATTTTCCTTGTATATTTATGGCAAAGCCACGATATTCAGCCCTGAATTCGCGAATAATATGTTAAATATTGGTGGTTATATATCCCGGTAAATTTCGTCTTTTCACATACTTCCCAACTCGCATTTTCCTGTTTTTCCTCCATCTACATTTCCCGGAAATGTAGGTATTTAATTCCAGTGAGCCGTTGGTGTTGTTATCTCATGGTGTAATTTGTCGGGCTGCCTTTAAAAATAATCCCGTATTTCCGCTCTTGAGGTTTTATTATTTTTTGCATGTTATTCACCCACCCTTCCTTTCACTGTCGTTTTTCTGTGCCGCCTCCTCGAGATTGATATCTGCTCAATTTAGTTGGATTTCCAACTTTTGCGTTTTACAACTTCATTTTTAGAATCTTAAGCAATGATTTCTCACTGTAATGTAATGTTAAATGGAATATGCTGAATGTGTTTTTCTTCGCTGGATGCTAGCAGTTGAGAAAGCCAATTCGTGTCGGCTTCACTGAGTTTAGTAACGTGACTTATGCTCAGATTTGTCGTTACTTATTGTTAATCCTTAGATTTTTAATGTTCAAATTTCACATATACCCTTCGTAATAAATATAGTCATGATCACTGATATGTACGAGAACTACTGCTTTTTATTACTCCTCGTCCTATTGCTTTTATAATAGTCTTTTATTCGTACTCGACCTGCGGGGATATTTAGACCATTCTTCTGCCCTTGTCTATGGCTTGTCATGTCGTCTTATGCTCTGAAGTTCTTCTCCTGTTAAGTTCACCCATGGGCCCCCGGTACGTGAGCAATTTCTACGTTGGGATGAGACAATGCACATCAAATGCTCAGCACTTGTGAAACCACCCCTGCTCAGAAAGGGGAAATTGACAAATTCAACCTGGAAACAGTTGTAGCGAGACGAACACACGATTGTGTGGAATTCAATTGTTCCTCATCACAGGACAGTGCTACAACTGCGCGCGATATTTAATAAACCACATGACTGCGAGCGCATTATATATCTGCAAGCGTCTTAAATAACGTTAAGACCCCTTAGTGCGTTAGCAGATTCGAAAGTATTATGTGCACTCTAAAAAATTGAAAATGAGATAGTAACGTCACGTCGAATGATTACATATATTATACTCGTGTTAAACGAAAAATGTAATAAAGATACGGCCGAGAATGGAATCTTGGAGAACTCTTCTAAATCAATTCCTGGATCGCTCATTGAATACATTAACACTCATTTGAATACGCATGATATTGAATTTCCCATAGCACTAATGTGGCGGGAATTTGAATTAGTTTTCGAAATATTTCGAGTTTTGTAAAGTTTTGAGACGAATTCGCTCATGATCTCGTAAAATTTGCGCTATGTAATGTTAAAAACAATCGTTTGTTCTGCCATGTGTGTCATGAAATGCAACATTTGTCGCGAAAGCTCTTCATCCGGCGAAGCTGTTTTCGCTTTAGACCGTAGTCACGTTCCTTAGGAAATGCTCAGGGAGCTAATGCGCTCAGAGTCGTGCTATTCTTCTCGTTAACGTGCATCTTTTCTCGTCCTGCGGACGATGGTCGCTCGGTCGTGGGCAACAGACTTGATTTAGAGGGAGGAGAAGAAGGGCGATGACTAATTATCCCGATGGCGAAAGCGGTAATCGGATGGAAAAGGAAATGGGAGTGAGGGGGATGGGAGTCATTGGGGTAACTTGCCCCGAGCCGACTTAAAGGGGCAACTGCGCTGAGTCTACACCTGCAGTCCACAATCTTCGAGCCGCAGTGTGTGTGTAGGGAGGGGGGGCGGTGGTCGTGGAAGGAGAGCTCGAGATAGACGCTGGACATACAAAAAGGGAGATGGCTTGAATTTGACTGGGGATGGCTCTGTTTAAGTTGTCTAATATACCATGTTATTTTATTTTCTGATTGAATTGTTTATTTTATGCTATTAAAAGAAGTTTAGAAGTTGTAATGGTGGCACCATCATGCCGTTTATCGTGAAAGAGAAACAACATGACGTGCCTTTCACGTCATGCATGATATCCGTCAACCGTTCCATACGGGTCAACCGTTCCATACGCGTCGCACATCGTTACTCTATGCTTCAATGCGGTATCTATGATGCATCTTTCTACCTCTCTGATACCTATCTCTCTTTTGTGGTAAGGAATTTATGCATTTATGCCAGATTTCTTCATTGAGAACTACGTTACTTTCATTTACGCATAGGAGGGTGCCTTCACTGAATCGATTTTAAAAGTCGATTATTAATGACGTAATTGTGTGGTATTTGATATGAACATTTTTATTTTTACCTTTAATCGAAGTTTACACACTACATTTTTGTGCGTTTTACGTTCAATTCCATGTCCCATGATGTTGCGAATATTTCCAGTCATCAAACTAACGTGATGCAATGGTCTTTATTTTTTAAGTAAAACTACTATCTAAATTCTCAGTTATCCATTTTAATTATCTTTGTAAATCTGGCTCTTAATTATGCTCTACAGTTTGAGACGATTTGAAAGTGTTCTTATGTCTTTGTATGTATGTACGTAGAGCGGCTGTTTTAATGGCAAAATCTATAACCTCTGATAGCCTCCCTGAGAAAGTCAAACCTAAAAACATAATTTCCATCTATCGCTGAATTTCCATGATGATATCTTCTGTGAGCTTCCTGAAGATAAGTATACATTGATTTAATGAATCAATATTCATATTTTAAAAATCTGTATTTCAGTGACGTAGCTTCATTATCTCACAAAAAAATATTTCCGGCCTAACTATCTAATATTGATCAGAAAACGCGATCAGGTTATTTAATTTACTTAAGGAACCACTGGTTGCTACCAAATATCGGCCCTACCGATGACGTGGATTGTAATAACTACCAGGAACCGAGAACGGCTGCTATCTTAAGTTCGCCTGATGAAACCATCCAAATGAAATAAGAAAGAATGTTCTCTTTAATGAGCTAAGTTAGAATTTCAATTTTTACTCAAATTAATACTGGACATTAATTGGGATTTTTGCACAGTGGCTCTACTCGATCGTGCTGCCTTTTGGTTAGAAGGCGAACCCTTGGCTGTAGGGCAATACCCTCCGTCACAGTAACTCGATGCATCAAGTGATACTTGCTTTCTTTGCAATGCAAAAGTACCTGAAGCATACTGTGTCCAATTTTCATACTGTTATGACCAATTTCCAAGTATCGTTGCAATATATCGTTGTACATTTTCTCGCTGTGTTGTAACAATGCATAATTTAGCACTCACCTTAAGTGAAAAAATTGCTTTCATAAGACAGTAATTGATTGAATGGAATTGCCTCATTTTTGACTGAATACGTGTATTTCTTATAAATACCAGTACCGTCTCACCCTTGAGTTTCATTGATTATTTTTTATAATGTCCTCGTATTGGCTACCAACTGGGATTTGGGTTTTTGTTTACCGATATAAGATGCTATTAGTATTTACGCAAACTTATGATGCTTGCATTTAATTTGGGTGTAAAATTATCACAGCATGTGAATAGCACTGGATCGATAATGTTATTGATTTAAAATTCGCATATAAGGAGTAACGGTAATTCTTCAATAATCGCCCATTCTAAACCTTACAATTGGCGATGTATGCCGTGTCGCGATTAAGTGCGGTTGATTGAAGCCTCTATGAATTGGAAAGTGATCAAACCAAGGTAAGACCTGTTGGTAACCAAGGTTGTTTAATAGCCGACCAAAATTAATTATGAAAATGAAAGTTAATCCTCAGAGAGGGACATGGACTGGTGCTTATGAAAATAGATCATCATTGTATGTGTCTTATAAAGCATTCATTTGAAATTGTGGGTTACTTCACCTAGATTTTTTTGGGTAATACGTTTTGCCTTTCACAATAAAGAGAAAAATGGTAGGAACATGATCATATTTATGTAAGCGTAATAATAAATGATTCTCCTCTATACATTATACCTAACGTACATCAGCACGAAACGTTTTCAACTAAAAATGTAGACTATGATTTTTTTAGGCCAATGTCGTCGGAAGTCGTCCCCTCTCCCGCCGAAAATCGACCTTGGATTCACCTATGATGCTGAAGAGTTAATGTATTCTGAAAATCGATGTATCATCATAAATTTCGGCAACACTAAAGCACAGTTTAACTCATGTGTTTGTTTTCTGCAGTAATTACCTGCCCATGTCTAGTCATCAGGCTAAAAGAAATACGCAGGTATGCAGACTTTGAAATTACTAGCTTAGAAACAAACGATGTAATATGATTCCATTTAAATAATAAAAATATCCGAATGCATTTGTTTTTCAAAGATATAACTCAAGAATCTAATGGAGAAATTAATGTGAATTCTTGGCAGACATGGAAAATTTGTGTTAATTTGGGATGGAAAGTTAGTTGGCTGAGTAAATTTCGTTCAGGATAAAATTCTTACTGTTAAATTTCCCAAATTGGAAAACTGCCACCCTTTTGATGGCTAGCAAATACTTCCATTGCAGAATGAACCAGATGGGAAAGCCTCTTGTTCTCACAAAACACTATTGTCTCTCGGACTGCACCTTGAAAAGGCCAAGACTTAAAATAAATTCGTACCGAATTCTCAGTTAAGGAGCATTAATTCCTACGGGAATCAGCAAAGTCTGTAGCTCGTGCTCAAAGATTAGCAGGTCTTTAGAATTGAGGAGTTTGGACTTACTCGGCTAATGGAATTCAAGACGTCCTCTCTACCGGGTTCTGCTGCGGACCCTCACCATGTCCAAAGCATCCATGCGCACTTTCTTATTTTTTAGAGGGCGACTCGGACCGTACAATTCCCGCCCAACAGAACCCTCTCTCATTTCGAACCAAACATTTGCCTGTTCCCTTCTTTTCTTCTTCCAATCTTGGAAGCTCTAAACTGACCTTAATTCATTGGAGTGAATATCATATTAATTTTTCCACATGTGCACCACAACAGAATATGAAATGTGATAATGCCATGTAAGTATCAGTGCGTAGGTAAGCGTTGAAACTATCTACATGCTTATTTTTGCGACTTTTCATTTTGCATTAATTGTTATTCGATCATCTTTAATGCATTCAAGGCGGTAGAAACGCTTAGGGAGAAAAAAAACCAGGACAGCCATTTGCGGCCTTAAGCTCTCGAGCAGCACTCAGGTGTTTTTTGCGACCTTTCTATAAAACAAGAGATCGGGGACTAACGGCTCGTAACGAATGGAACATGATACGGAAAAGCGTCAAGAATGGCGCGAAGAGCGTTAAAATCGTAGTACTCGACTACAACCCACGTACCAGACAGTTCGGGCATGGCAAAATTTTCACTGAAGACAGGAACGCCGTAAGAACAAGACCAACGCCAATTATTGGTTAGTTCGCGAATAATTCAGGTTGGCACACTGGTGCGGGGCACATCAGTGAAGTGCAAAACGATGTGGAAAAGCGTCGAATGTAGCACCACGGGCATTAAAATGGCAAAACCGCCAGCCACGCACCTGATCGTCCTGAACGCGACCCCGCCTCTCCTCGGAGGCCGGCTTGCGTGAAAAAAGCTCCACTCGCCACGAATTGATGGGTTTGGAAAGAGCCTTGGGGAAGGGAGGCGAGCTCCTTTAGTTGGGGGAACGCGCTCAACAACACACACCCTCTCCCCCGCTACCACTCCTCTCTCCCCAACCTCCCAAGCAGATGGATCACGGCCCTCCCTTCCATCCCTCTCCGCCCGCTGAGCACTGGCCAGCCCGCCGCTCCTCCCGCGAGGTACGGTGAATGGCCCTGCGGTCCCATCTCTCCCGCGACGTCCCTTCTTTCTCAACGTCCCACGTGACACATCCCGCGGAGTTCCCCTTTCCATCCCCCGTCATCCCTCTTCCGCTCTCGGGGAAGACCGGGAGAGGCCCACTGCGTGTGCGTGGCGCGTATACTTTATTTCCATGAGGAACCGTGTCGCATCTTTTTCATTCGCACCGTGCAACTCTTTTTTTCCCTCTCTTTCTCTCTTTCCCGCCTGCGAGCTCTCCCTTCTTCCGTTGTCCTATCTCCTGTCTTCATCTCCCTCCCACACATCTCTTACCCTCCCCACCCCACCCTACGGCCCTCGCTCTCCTCCTCCACCAGTCCTCTCCCTCCATTCCCGTCACACCTACCCCTCCCCACGCTCACTCCGGCGAAACAACTGCAGTGCGTCGATGGTAATTTTTTTCCGTCACAGCCCTTCGTTCTAGAACATTATCTAGGTGGCGCCGGAGTTGATTCCTTTTCGTTTTTTTTATTCATCATCCTCCTCTCCGGCCGTTTAATTTTTTTTTCCCCTGGGGAGGAAAAAATGTCGAGCCATTTTATTTTTCCTCCCCTCTCCCTCTGTCCTCCGGGGCGGCGTGTGCGAAAGACACTCTCGCAACGGACTCCCTTGCTGCTGCTCCCCGCCGCCCTCGGGAAAGTCGTGCGCGGGTCCCTCGTGGAAGAAATAATTTCATCGGCCATTAAGTCGCATCGGCTTGCGTGGTTATAGGGCAATTTTCGGGATCAGATTCTTTTTTAAAAATGTAAAGAGCTTGCCTCAATTACCCGTTCGTGTGGAGAGATTTTTCGCTCGTTCCGTATTACGTAGCCGTCGCGTATTCCTTTTTCCTCCGTTAATATCGCCTTACTCGGGAGCGGGGTGTTTAGCCGTCGTAATGTTTACCATTCACACCGTCTCGACAGAGAACGTGAGAAGAAATGCGGATTCGTTTTTATCTTCTCTCGGATTGTCGTGGAGCGATATCGCCGGCCTATTTAGCCATAGAATTCTCCTCGCTTCTCTTTGATTGCTCGTTCATTAACGTTTTCAACTAAAAAGTTAAATCGGCTTGTAGGTGCAGGGGCGTGACGAGATTTGCGCAGCGCAGGCGAGGGCGTATCGAAATGATTTGGATATGCCCCTACTAGGGATGGGCACTTCCGTTTAGTTTCCAGGGAGATCGATAATTTTCAACATTTTATGTAATCGATTCGAACAGGACATGTATTGACTCGATTCCATCGGAGTTGACCTCCGCGCATTCGAATCCTCCCGAATCTTTTCAATTCGATCCGATCTCGATGAAACATATTTCTCCCAATTCTCGTACACCCTGCCGTTTGTAATACTTCGCGAGCGATTCATCCTATTCCGTGTCATCGAGTCATTCGATCTCCTTTCACGTAAATTAAATCTACGAGCTGGATGAGATATAGGTTCGATTTTTAATCGTCAAGTTTAGGAACATCTCCGAAAACTGAAGCAGGCTCTAACCAATGCAGATGTAGTCCCATAACTACTGCGAAATTGTGCCATTGCACTGCCCTCTTAAATTTCAAGAATTTTAAATATAAGCCTATGCTGTCCTCTTTTGGAAGCTCTAATGTGACAAAAACAAAAAGTATTCATATTTTCCAAAAGTGCTGCAGCGATGAATACTTATGTTAAATACGAATTAATGATGACTGCAATAGTTTGTGGATTGAGTTTCAGCGCTCTTCCGTTCGTCTTCGTGCATATAAATCGGGTATTTCCGTCGTACAAGGCTACTTCAATTATGGCATACCATCCGTTGAATTTCAATGGTGAAATCTCAGTTTTCCCGTCTTTTTTCAAAGCCTTTGAATAATTTTCATCTGGCGCTCATTTAGGATTTTATATTTTGAAATGTGCTATTTTAGTTTTTTTAAAGAAGTTTCCATGCATGGAATGAAACAAATTTCTTATTGATAACACGGATGAAATCTACATCAAACATTGGCTGGAGTATCAAGGGGCTGGAGTATCGGGAGCGGGTACCCGCTCCCGATACTCCAGCCCCTTGTCCCCCACTTTGCGGTTTTTCCTGTCATTAACCCCCCATTTTTCGCTCTTTATAACCTCTCCGCCTCTCCTCCCTCCCCCTCCTCCTCTCCCCTACACGACTCTCCCTCCCCAACCACATCTTCTGTACATATAAATAAGGTCTCCTTACTATTTAGTTTGTCTTGTACCTGATGATGACTCTGTGAGTTGAAACGCGTCGTACGTTAAATAAACTGTGGAAAAGTGCAAATTGTCCTTATTTCATTATGATGAACTTCCACGACCTCAAGCCTGAATCTGTTGAATATAGATTTAGATGAATAAACTTGTATTTTTAATTTTCTGAATAAATTCCGGGAAATTTTTTATCAAGGTAGTATGTAAAGGATAAGAAAAGATTTCCATTGAAACTAGATGATTTAGATTACTTTAATTCTATGAGCACATACATATATTTCTTGGGCGTGGAACTACAATAATGCATTTAAAAATCGCGTTTATGCACAAGTAACAAAAAGTTACGATAAAATATCTTATATGTGGTTAAGTACATAACGTGGTGTACTCGAGTGACACATATATTTTCGAATGTGGTAGTTGGCAATTGATTCGTTGAGTAGCGATTTTTCACCATGACATGGCGTTGTTTTTGCAAAGATCTGCCGCCAAGGAATTGCAGCTGCAGGGAGAGGAGTTTTTCTCGTCCATCCAAATTTATAAAAATAAAGTGTTTTCGTTAATGTTATGACACATGGATCCCTCGAAATGCGAAAACGAAATGAAATGGAATAAAATATAGAAATTTAAAAAAATTAAATCGACAAACATTGGAAAAATATTGAAGCTCTTATATAAAGACCGTATGATGGGAAATTTGAATAAAAAAACTGCAGCTGGTAGTAATAAAGCTTTAACGTAAAATCATCAAAAACGACGGATCATAACAAAACAATAAAAATAGCGGTGCGGTTGTTTTTTTCCGTAGGCGACCATTTGATGGCTGAGAACCTCTCCATTGTAAAAATCAGGTACCTTAGTGGATATATCAGTCATGAAACATCACTTTTCGATAATAAGTAATAAGTCATCAAATTGAATCACTTTTTTCGTTGGACTACTGTTCTACGTCTACATCTACTCAATAGCCCGAAAGCCACCGTAAGGGCGTGTGGCGGGGGGTATTAGGGCACCACCTGTAATAAGAAAAAAATCACATGCAAAAGCCGCAAATTTATATAATCCATAAACAAAACATGGTCGGAATTCATGCAAAAACCCTTACAACCCTCACCCATGGAAACCCTGTTCGGAGGGCTTGAGTTCGATTACCGTGGACGCCTCTGGGCATCCTCAGCTTCACGCTAGCTGTGTGATTTTTCGGGTACCAGAATTTCCTGGGAACATTGGTGGCACGGGGAAAAAAACGGACCCCATACCCTAATGTGTGAATTTCACGCTGTTGGGCTTGCGAGTATTGGGTTAGCGCAACCCTCACCTATCAAATCTACCGTCGGATTGATAACTGTGGTTTTTTCGGTGGTCTTCTATGAAAAAGTAAATAAAAGTAATCTACTCGTGAGTATTGGTACTCTGCGGCCAGTAAGGGGTAACTTACTTAACCTGTAAATATTACAGTCTCACCACTCAAAGCACTTGTACTACAACTTGTATCACATCACCAAAACTGTCTAGTCAGTTAAATAACGTAGACAGATTAAGATTTTCCGACCCAAGGCGATCTATTGCATTCACGCATACATAACCATGCACATATCTCACGCCAATATATGTGAATTCGTGCGAGTAAGATCTTAATAGATCAGCTTGTAGATCGATTCAACCGATATAAAATGAAGTCAATACATGATGCAATCCGAATGAGTCATCGAGATGGTAGGCATGCGATTTGAATGGATATTTTAAGTGCAGTCTTATTTGTGAATTGATCAAGCCTATCGAAGTCTATTCAGTCGATGTCTTTGCTATAATTTTTACGATCTCCACGGTATAGGTTCATCATTTAGATTGTTTTACTGGACTTCTATAATATTATGGTATTCTCAATGTCCCCCATCGCAGCAGGCATACCAAAAAGGCTTTATTCGATTTCTAACTTAATGCCCTTTTGGGGACGTGGTAGTCCAGTGGGTAGAGCACTGGCCGGCGAGTTGGTCATGCATAGTATTAGGTGAGCTTTACCCTCACCTATCAAACCATCTTTCGGGTTGATTGCTTTGGATTTTATTGCCCTTTGGCGGCGTTAAATATTAGAATGCTCAATACCCGCTGCATAGACACTAGAAATTGTGTTGAACTTGAGTGTAAATTATATTGCTTTCATTACAATGGGTAAACTAGGAAAATTGTAACTAATCCGGCCACAAGAAATTTTCGCCGCATTACTATAAATCTGCGGAGTTTTTTGGTAGACTTGTATTTTTAAAGCAATTTGATAGAGAAATCACATTTTTATGTTGTGATGGAGTGTGTACAAGTATGCCTCGAATGAAACACAGGAGATACGGGATTTGTGGTTGTTTTCATTTCCAGCTTACGACTTAACGTTTGTCATCGTTAGAAGTCCAGCCGTGGAGATCTTCCGCCGATTTAAAAGTTATTCAGTAAGAGAAATCCGTTGTATATTTTTTTATCCAACCAGTTTTTCACCAAATTTACCAGCGTCACTAGAAGATGCGAGGTTTCTCGCCCCATGGAAGATCGATATGTTACTATTTTTAGATGTTTTATGCGATCGATGTGGGACTTTAGGGCCTTTGCTCATCCGGGATTATCCCGCTCCGAGCAGGTGGGATTAAGCCTCCATCCCTCGCGGAATTAAAAACCCTGCGGAGGGGGGTATGGAGAGGGATGAGGGCAAAGACCGTGGTTGACGCACGTAATCGCCACTCGGCGATCGTTATCGCTTAAACTACATTTTCCGCGCGTCAATCCGTGCGTCATTCTCAAGGTGGTGCTTTTGATATATTGGGGCGCGTCCTCGCTCCGGAATCCGCTCGCGATGGAACTAGTAGCGAAATGCATCGAGTGAATCGTCGCGTAAACCTGCCAACGGAAGACGCGTTTGGCTTCGTGGGGATGGGTTGGGTAGGTTGACGTGATGGAATTCATTCGACGCACTCTCTTTGTTACCCTGGGTGTTAATAATAAGTTACGACGCAAGCTTTTATGTATTTCCTTCATCTTTCTCACTCTCTGATCCTTTTCCTCCTCTCGTGTCACGCTTTCTTCCAACGTGCTCGTATTAACCGTCAAATTATGTACCAAAATTTCCTCTTTTCCCTCATCAATATTTTTTCAATTTTGATTTCTAATTATATTTTGTGCCATTTTATGACGATTCTCCCGCATGTTGGATTCTGGCACATTTTATTTCATCATGATTCCTTTTTACGGTTGGTGACCTAACACCCCCCGCCACACGCCCTTGCGGCGGCTTGCGGGGTATTATGTAGATGTAGATGTTTCCCGTGCAAAATTTTGTACTTTTGTAACCCCTGGAATCAGTTTTATTTTGAGGAATATTTCCATATTGTAGAAACAAAAACAAAACACTGCTAGTTAATTTTGCATACGTTTCACATGACCGGTTTCGATAATTGACTCTCGTCATCAAGTACCATGGCGATGCCGTTTAGCTATTTAACTAATAATACCTTAATAAGTTTGGAAATTTACCAAGAAGTGTTTTCATTTCTTCTTGTTATAACATGGCATACTTTTCGTCTGGCATTACGCTCATCGTTAGCACTCCCTAGCCTCAAGTCGGGCATCTTTTAATTTAAAGGGGTTACCGGGGTCCGTCCAACCTGTGAGTGGTGTCGTTACCCGTATATGTATATAAACTCCAAGGGGCCACGTGGGAAAAATGACGAACGCTTCGAGGTTTTGCGTGTTTCAACTGCTCGATCCATAGCCAAGCCCTTCGCGTTGCCCCGCGAGACCCTTCAAATATGAACAAAGAGTAATGTCTCTCGCAAATAGAACTCTCCCTCCCCACTTCCCCCCCACAGCCCCCCAAGATTCGCTCTCGATTCCCAGCCACTCACCCAATTATTGCGTTCGAATGCCGCGTCGTCGGAAATGCATCGCGGATGGTTGCCCTCCGCATCCGGTTTCGGAATGATCCGGTGTGTGCGCCGTTGTGGGACGGACGTCCGTCGCTGGGGTGGTTTGGTTTGTGTAATTACCCAACTTTGTGACCCCCCACATCCCTCGCGCAGGCTGTCCATTTTCCGGGCGAAGCGGACGGATTTCGGACGCCCTCCTCCGGCGACTTCACCTCGTCGAGGGAGACGACTCGCCGTCCTGATACTGTAAAGTTTTTACTCGGGACGCGGAGAGGGCAAAAGAAAGAGATGGGCGAGGAAAGAGTTTTGTTTTAATCAACTGAATTAATGCTCGCTTCAATCACTGCAGCGATTTATTTTTCTCTCTTTTTTTTCGTTCAACCTCCCCGGTGAGAGAGAGGAGGATAAGGAAGATAAACTGCGGTCGTCACTGCCGTCCGTAAGCAGATACCTCTTCCCCAGAGCCGCCCTCAGTCACTCCGCGGCCCTCCTCCCTCTCCTTCCCGTCCCACACACGCCCTCATCTCCCCTCCCCCCCTTTCAGTCCACGGAAATGCTAAATTTGCATTAATTACCTTTTCGTCTGTGTGTGTGTGCTTTCCTTTCTCTCTCTCTCTCCATCTCCGGTTTTATCCTTCCTCCTCTCAACCTTTTCCACCTTCTTCTTTCAGCCTGAAATTCCTTATCCCCGTACTATCATCGTCTCCCTTTGAGTACGTGTGCGTGCGCGCGCGTGTGTGTGAACACCGTGCGGCAGATTCGTGTATACTCAACTCTTCTTCCCTCGTCCTCGTTCCACCCTCTTTTCCCTCCCAACCCGCACCCTCTCCTGCCGCCGAGAATCCCTCCCCCCCCACAGCCCACGTCTTCCTCCTCTCTTTCTCCTCTCTCCCCGTTCCCTCTTGTCTCTCTCCCCAGCCACCCAGACTGCTTTGATGGGAAGGGGGGAATAAATTGCACGCCTTTACGTTTCGCGTCTGTAGCTACACTTTCATTCGACCGGTTTGTTAGTCTAATATGAATCCTCGTCCCCGGGATAGACGGAGCGTGACCACCTGGCGATAAGGTGGGAATGGGTGGGGAGTGAGGATGAGGACGATAAAAAGCGGGAGAGTGAGGAAGGGATTGAGGGAGGGGGAGGAAAAAAAGACGGACCCTCTCCTCCTCCTTCCTCCGGTCATGTTCTTCTTCGCCTTCTTTGAATGGACGAGCGTTCCCCGTTCTACCTGCCTCCCCTCCCCGCCCAAACCCCGAGTTCTTCTTTCTTCCACATCTCCCTCCCCGCCCCGGTTCTCGCCTACCCGCCTCTCCCGCCACCGCCGCGACCGTCCGCTCCCGGGGAATCTTTAATCCAGGTGGATCCGCGCGCTCGTGTGAGAGGATTCCTGTGTGTGTGTGTGGGTGTTCGTTCGTTCATCTCGGTGCGGAAATCCGGCCTCCCGTGTCCTAATTAAGGCCGTCTTCGCTTCTCCCGCTCCTCAGAGTACAAATCCATGTCCGCCCCTCACCTAACCCCCCCCCCTTCCCCTACCCCCAACGGCCCCAATCACCCACCTGGTAATTTCCAAGAGCCAAAAGAAAAATATGAGAGGATTCATAGGTCTAAGGAGCGAGTCTGTTCATCAATGGTCGAGGGAAGGCCGTGAGTCCGAGTGAATACTAGTTTTACGCGAGTTCCGTTATGATGAACGTAAACGATGCAGATTGGTTCAGCTTTTTTCACCCCTTGCGCGCAAGCGGAATCTCGGATTCATGGACCGTCGACGATAATTCTTATCTTCGGGGACCAAGTTTGGGTAGTAGGTACTGCAGGTACAGATAAGTGGCCATGTAATCCCAGGCAATCGATCCGCTGGCTTATATATATGTATAGTTCCCGTCATGGTGTTGCATTCTATTTCGCGTATTACGGAATCGCATTCTGCCTCGCGAGACACACATGTATTCCTCGGGAACAAGATTCTGTTATTTATTGCGGCATAATGATGCCGATAAATCTTTTCCCATGAACAGTTTGTGTAACCGCGTACTAGGAATTTCTGCATGACGCGTTTTTGTAGCTCACAAATTCGTTCATTTTTCATCATTTGTCGCCATTTAAGCTCTCGTGTTGTATACTCGCATTTCCTAAATCACCGCACCTTATGATTCCGTGTTTGCTTAAAAAGCGTCCTTATGCACAGGTCACCTTCACAGTTTCTTCGTTGAATACCATTCAGTCAAATTAATGCAAGTTTATTTTTTCTATAAATGAAGAGTTTTTTTTAGTAAAAGAAAGAAATTGTGAAAGGATTTTGAAATTTTCCTTATTTTCGCTGCGTTTCCTTATTCCATTCATGCACAGCGCTAGATTTTTATTCTCATCTCTTCAATGTGCATCGAAAACTGATGGCAATTTAAAAATATGGTCAAATGGGATGGCACGAATGTGTCGTTTGGAATTACGTAATTATCCGGCGCTCTCAAAGTGGAAGGTGCGTATTTGTCTTGCGGTATTCTCTATTCTTCGACATGAGAAAGAGGAGCGCGGGCGAGCAGTCATTGTACATGGTCGCTCAGATAACAGGAAAGGTTGGAGTGCGTTAAAGATTGCGTCGATAAAATTGGATGCACGATACTCTCGGTCTGATGGATGTTTATCTTTTCTACACCTTAGCTAGATGCTTATCCTACGTTGTTGTTC
The DNA here is from genome assembly GCF_022747635.1 of Hetaerina americana. Classification (NCBI taxonomy): domain Eukaryota; kingdom Metazoa; phylum Arthropoda; class Insecta; order Odonata; family Calopterygidae; genus Hetaerina; species Hetaerina americana. The sequence continues at coordinate 85,867,022 of NW_027286069.1, forward strand.
TTCCGAGATTGGGTCTTAAAACACTGTCAGTTTGCACGCTCATTGCGTTCTAAGTGTACGTAAGCACTTATGTAAATTTCCATTTTTTTCCATCGAGTGTTGCGACCGTACCCACTAACTCAATATTCCCGCCAAAGATGTTAATCCAGCTAATCTTTTCTGAGCGATAAACATGGTATCTCGTGCACCTCATTCCTAATTACCAACAAAACGTAATAGGCTGTGATGATTATTTAAAATTGAAGGAAGGCGTCTTTCAGGCATTTGCACTCATTTTCTCTCCCTTGGAAGTTGAAGTAAGCGACGACCTTCCCCAGCTATTTTTAATTAGCAAATTTATGGCCTCACATTTCCGGACCCCTTCGCGTGCTCCACACAAAGTAACGATCTCATTTTCCCGAATGAAGTGCTTTTGATGTGCCAAAAGTGTTTCAAGGGTGAAATTTGTTTCTAGGAAATAGCCTCGGCAATGCCCCCCGCTTCTTGCTTGCCTCTCTCGCGTACGAAACTACGGTTAGTTGAATAAAAGTAACGCTTGCGGCTGCATCCGACGCTTTAATTTCCATCTTTCGCTTTTAAGAAAGTTCACGCTCGAGTTAAGAGCTCGCAACTCTTACCTTTCTGGGAGCTGAACATAATGAGTCCCAGTTCAAAAGCTGTGTATATTTTTTTCGGGTATCCGGTAATGGCGGCGCGAGTTTATTCAAGGGGCCGAAGCCTATTTTGCCCCTTCGTGTGATAAATTATGTATTAGATTCTGTTAAAACTTGAGACGGTCATCAATTATGCACATTATGCTTATGATTGAAACATGTGAGTTACGCCTTGAGTTAACACTCAAAAGAGTAGTGGGATACCTGGGGTATAATTTGTATCAAAGTTGATGTTAGCGCGTGGAAATATTTTTTTGCCTCGGATAGAGTGGCAGAGAATTATGCACGACTTGCAATCTATGAAGTGTTTCAGATCTGGTTTTTGTGTAGTCGAAGAGGCAATCGGCGTTAATATATCTTCACGTGCACCATTTATGAAAACAGTTTATAGGGTTGATTTATTGCGATGGATGAGGAAGTAACTGTGAAAAAGATAAGTATGTGATTTAATGAATAATTCATAATAAATAATTCATTTTTACTCCACGTTACTATGTGTTGGTTTTTCGAAACACTCCGCGTGCAAACCTTACGAAGATATTTTATGGAGTACGGAGGGAAATACTCAGGGCAGTCAAATGAAAATCGAACAAACGCTACAACGTGACCGAGGCATGGCTTAGGACCGTGAGTCCAAACGGACCGTTATGGACCGTGAGTTGTCACTATGCAGTTCTCCCTCCACAAGGATGGTAGTATCGGTACGTAAACAACAGTGTTGCCACCTTTCGCGCTGACTTTGTGTTAGGGTGGGTTCGGTTTTCATTTTACTGCTCATCATAGTACCAACATTGAAAACACTTATTAACGCTGAAGCACTCGGTCTTTACCTTGCGTGAGATACAGATAAGTCTTCTCGGATTCCCCAGCAGGTTTCGTGTTTCACTGACAACGTTTTGAAGACTAATTTTGTCATCTTCCTCAGGGAAACTCCCCGTGAGAAACGCCCTGAGGACGATGGTAGAGTTAGCCTTCGAAACGGTGGTAACGAAATGCATGATCTGCTTCAAGACCTGTGAAGATTTTCTTTGCATATCAACGCTTCTGGTCATCACCTTTTAATGAACTTCCCAATCAACAGTTTAAATTGGCGCAGATTTTCAATATTATCACGAAAGTGTGTGCATTTACACGGATGAGGCCTCATATAACTCTGGATCCTTCCATTCCTTGATTTCGAAGCCTAATCTAATGACTAATGACCCAAATCTTCTCATTTACCTCTTCTCGGTTGTCACACGCCATTCTACGGTAGTAAAATCTGTCATGTTTGTCGGTGGATTTTTCTTTTCACTATATTTTCTCAAAGTTTACCGAATGTGTTGATTGTGACCCATGGATGTTTATCACGTTTAAAAGACATTGAAATTATTTTCACTGGAAAAAATGGTCGCTGTTATCATACGTCCAAATGGACGTTATTTGAGTTTTATTTTCTGTTTGCCGAAAATCGGAAGTTGTGTCATTTCCTAATTCGTCTCAAAAGTAACTTACTTTAAATGCATGAAAAAAAAAACATTTTTATGTTTTCTTAATTGGCATGAAATCGTAAATGTATTATTTTCCGTTGCTATTTCATTTTGGCGTTGAAACGCGAAACAATGTTATTATTCTACCGGCGAGGCACTTTTCCACGAGCTTCATAAATGTATTTTAACGCTCTGTTGCTCGCGGAAAATCCGCATGTTCAAATTAGCCGCGTCATCTTAAATCTCAGCGCGGTATCGTTTCCTCCTTCACAAGCATTTCCACCCTCCGCTAATTACGGACGTCGAAACGAAAAGAAACTTATTTATAAATTAAGCATCCCGGTAAAAGTGGTTTAATAACCTGATATTTTTAAGCGCTCGTTTCGCCGAAGAATTCGTTTTGATAACGGAGGTGAATGGAAATAAAGCAAAGAGTTGAGGCAATTAAAAGCGCTGAAATTGGCATTCCCACCTTACACGTTTCTCCCACTCGCCCCGGTACTCCTTATCCATTCTCCTCCGCAAACTCCCTACCCCCCCTCCCTTTCTCTCTCTCTCTCCCACACTTGGTTTTGCATAGTTGTAAAAAAATATTTACTTAACAATGAAGGAGAATAAAAAAATAAGAACCTGAACCGTGTCCGAGCGTTGAGATGCATTTTTTTTCATCTCATTTTTTTTTCCATTGCCACCAACCATCCCGCTCTGTTAAGTGGTGCTTTAGTGACCGGAACCCAGTGTCGGAAAAGTTTCATTTTTTTTTAAATTTTTCTATTTTTTTTTAATTTTCATTATTTTCTTTTTAGTTCCCTTAAAGAGTTTCAGGACGGAGGCATGAAGAGGATGGGGAGATTGGGAGGAAGGGAGAGAGTTTCAGTGCCGCGCTGGAACCGGAAGCTTATATCGCGGGTCACTTCCGGATGAGTTTTGTTAAAAGGTACCTACTACCTGAGCCCCGGCGTGGGTGTAATGATGGCACGGTTGGGATGAGAGGTGTGTCGGGGGAGAGGACGGGGAAGAGAGCGGGAGCGTCGGGAAGGGAGTGGGTGCGTGGAGGGAGGAGAGGATTGAGGAAAGGGTTACGCAGATGAGGGAATGGGAGGAGGAAAAAAATAAAATTTGCGAGCGGGAGAGAAGTTTGGGTGGAGGGGCGTGGAAGTGGTGGTAGGGTGAATTGATGTGCGAGGGGAGTGGGTGACCCGCTAAAAAAAAATGAAGAGGGGTGGTCGAGAGGGTGAGAGGAGGGAGAGAAGAGCTCGTTGGGGTGTGGGTGGGTGAGTGGGGGTGGGGATGGACGGAACTATTCATTGGGTAGATTAAGAGCGGCAGTGCGTATATGTGTGCATACACGCAGGTGGGAAATGGAAACGGTGGCGTTGTGCGTTTGCGGCGGGAGGGGTGAGCCTGGAGGTGGGTGCCGGAGGACCGGTATGGAGTTGTGTGCGTGTATTTGCGTTTGGGGATCGCTAGAGTGTATCCCATTTAGTGCCCGGCTCCCCCACCCCCGCTCCCCTCGCTATACTCGATCGACCATCCAGATCCGGGCGCAGCCGTAGATAATGCGAATGAAGTTTTGGGGAGGTGGGTCGGGACAGGGCACAGGGCAGGAGAAGGGGAGCGGACGGCTAAGTAAGTTACCCATGGCTCCCACTCTCGCGTTTGTTATTATTATTTTTTTTTTAACGTCCAGGGGCATCGCACTCTCCACCCTTTTAACGGAGCAGCACAGTTTTTTTTTTTTTGGTTGAGAAATTTTTGCGCGCATGTGTTGGTAAGGACGTGTGTGTGTGTGTGAGGCCGTGTTATGTTTATGCCTCCGCAACGGCGTGGTAAATGAGCTTCAGTTTTGTGTTTTCTTCTCGATTTTCCCTGCGATTACCTAGGATCCCTTTAAATGGGGCGGGTTTTTTTTTCCTTTTCATTACCTCTTGTTTCCTTATATTTTCAAGTGCCGTCGGAATGGTTTGGTACGTACGTACGGCGACCGAAATTGTGCCCGGTGCCCTTCTCAACGGTGATCCAGTTTAGCGCCCCATTCCCTCTGGGCACGGTAACGATCGCGTATTTGTGAGAAAAGGAAAAATTAAAAGTCTTTTCGAGGAGGTGTATTTTAACCTTAAACGCGTGTGCTGAATTGAACCGCCGCTATGGTGCAGCTTTCTCCCTCTCTTTCTCTCCGGTCTCACTCCTTTTTGACTTTGAAGCCGTACTTACCGAAAGGGTACTTACTCATCTCCGACGTGTAAAAAGGTATCTAGCGAATGAGGTTTTTAAGCAATCGTGGCATGTGTTATGCACGTGGCATCCAAGGGCGTGTTCAGAATATGTGATGCTCCTCTGTTTGACATGGGTGCATTATCCGACGGAATGCCATACCCATCGTCTCGTCTTTCCGGGGGCTCATGTTACCATGATCTAATTTCATACCTTTCATGTAGTGAAGGTGGATTTTTATCTAGGTGAACTAATGTGTCAACGTGAACAGTTGTCCATTATCTGCTGTGCAACTAAAGCCATAACGAATGTATTAAAGCGGAAATGTAGTCGAGAGATGAAAGTAACGTGCAAATAATGTTCAGGGACAAACGATGTGCGGTGCATTTGGAATTCCTCTGTAAGTAGGTTGCAAGGATATATTAAACTCGTAAAATTAAACTTGATCCATTTTTGCCCCTAATTATATCTACCTTCAAATATTTAAGTGTAGCAATTAATTCGATGAAGCGCTTGGAGAAATAATGTTATGGCTTCTGCTAAAGCCCTAGAAGCTTTAACTGATGCAGTATACTATGTCTGTGACTCTGGCAAATTGTTATTTTGAAAAATAAATTCTCGTTGGCAACAAATCATATCGTTATAATAGCCAATTATATCGTTGTACCACGCCGCTAGATATACCCAATAGAGGTTGGTTAGTAATGTCTTATTACCTATTTGCGTTCTGTTTTTGGTAATAGTTTGGATAATTGTGACCGTTAAAATTTACGAAGCAAGGAATTATCGCAATTTATTAACCATAGCTCCCCTCCCTCTAAACTTATCGTTTTAATTTGAATTCATCTCTTCCTCTATCCAAAGCAAAATTTTTGCGAATCCTTCCATCTCGGGGACGAACTTTCCACAGGATTTTGCATTTTGTGGTCTCCGCGGACATTTTTTTAATCTTTCTTTTCTCGCCCGGTAGTATTTCCACGGGCAATAAATACATTCCCCATTCAAGGGATCAACCTCAAAACGCATTGCTTCTTCCTTTTCCGTGGTGGGAGGAAAAATTAATTTTGGCTCGATTAAAATAGAGACGGGCGGAAACGAGCACAGTTATTTTTTTTTTTCGAATGTCTCCGTTCAATAATTTGCACGAGTCGGTGGGAAATGGATGACAAAAGTTTCCTCTTTACTCTAGATGTGGTGCTGGTGGAAGGGCGTTGGGGGATAGACACTCACGTACGCGCCCTTTACCCCCCCCCGCCCACCCCTCCCCTACCCCTCTCCCACCCCCGGGCTCACGGAAAGGACGCCGAATTACTAAGGGGCCAGAATTTACGACGGCGTAATGCATGGGTTACCCTCTAATGTCTTGCCGCCGTGCAAAATTTAGGCCTTCTCTCTCTCCCTCTCCACCCTTTCCCACTCTCTCTCCCTCCCTCTCTCTCTCACACACATACACGCACACACTCAGGACTGATATCGCCTGTTCGCCATCTCTCTCATTGTGTATCTCTCTCCTCTCTCTCTCTCCCATCCCATTGGGACAAGTTGTGATGGACGAAGAATTTTTGTGGTCTCCATGTACAATTCAAACCCTCCCGTCATTCACGTCGGTGGGCCAGATTCGGAGGAAAACGTCGCCCTTTATATTCCCTTTGCTCATGTGAGGGAGACGTTACAAAAAAATTATGTTTTTTTATGGCGTTGCGTCGGGACAGTCGACTAATTGAACACGGAAATCCACTCGATCCGGAAGTTCCAGTCCGGATTACCTATCTGGATCCAAATGAAATCCTCGCCTCTGCCTGGACCCTTCGAAATGGACTCTGCCGGTCTGGATTGGAGCTCTCGGAGACGGGGACTGACTTGGGATTGAAAAAAAAAGAAAGAAAAGTCTCGGCCGCCGGACGATATCGCACAATGAGTGCTTCCATCACGCTGTATTGGTCCTCTGGGCAGAATTGTGGGGAAATCGACTTTTACGAGTTCCACTGAAGTAACGAAATTCCCAGGTTGCGGGGATCAATTTAGTTCGTTGTGATTTTTGTGTCCGAGGTGGGTGAATCCTTTTACTTGAGCGTTTTCCCCTGTCGTGGGTCCGCGAGAGGCGATTTTTTGGAATCGACTTACGTTGCGTCGGCCATTATCGAAAATGGAAACGGAAAACGCCGAACGGAGGCCACAGAGCACGTATCATGTTGCGAGCCTGATTTTTTTTTACTTGTCACTCTAATGTAAATCATTGTTTGATCCTTTTATACGGTTACATTCTGTAAATGTGTAATTATACCCGGAGTAACTGTAACGTAAATATCATTACTGCGAATACCAAATATTATTTCGTTGCCACGAATTTAGAATACAAGCTGTCTCTTATTAGCCTTTATTTCTCAAGCGTAGTATGTAATTATCATTTTAGCATGATATAAATTTGTTAACTATAGTGATTCTATTGCACCAGTATGTCATGAGATGCGCTAGAGTAATGGCCAGTCTTTGAGTTCAGCATTGCTTCTATCCAAAGGCTTAACATGATTGCAGCCTGATGCTCAATCTCAATACTGTAATGCAGTTGCTTGTGCTAATTAAATTACGCCGTGGAGTGCTGCGGTATCGTTCATACATGCGCTCCCATCTACATGCATATATTAGCTCAACCCTCATCGATACTATTCCGTGTTGCTCTGCAAAGGCTTCTGGAAATTTCTCTTAAAGTGGAGCTCAGGGAGACATCTACGTATTTTTTTCAATTTTAGTTACCTATTTTCAACATTTTTAGGATTAATCCAATGGTCCGAATATGTTGATTCTCAAATGGAGCCCTATAAGGCTAAAAATACGAATTTTTTTCCTCTCCAAATTCAAGAATAGTCCCTTCTTTGTCTTTCAAATAAGTTCGCATATATTTTATGGTATTAACTCCCTCATTTGAAAAGCTGACGTGAAGCCATTTTAATCCATTACTCTACTACCGAAAATCATTATCAGTTAATATGTTATTATCGTTTTCGCGGATCAGATCATTAATCGGAAAATTTGGTAGAATTCTCTGCATGTGTAGGTAATATGTTTCGTATGCAATTCTTTTCAAACAACTTGGATTCCAGTGTAATGTAATGGTACGTTCTTACAATCCAAATGCATATACTATTATAGTGAATGTCATTAATAGCAATCATGAATTAAATTTGGTCGTACAAAATTAATATTCGATAAAGGTCTATTTCAGTTACCATTTTTATGCCTCTCTAGCTTGTCAATATGATCCTTCTTGTCGTATATTGATGGAGTTAAAATATGCTTTTGACATCTTTCGATAAGAAAACTGCTTCAATTTTACGAATGAACATTATCTTCTGTGATGAATAATTTAATTGGCAACTCCACCCTTTAATTAAGAAGTATTAGGGAAAATGCATCATATTATCACAAGAAATTTTGTAAAAAATCCCCCAACGCCTCATTTCTTCCTCAGGATCTCAAAATATATTCTGGAAGGTACTTCTTAAGTTTTCGTATGCACCGAATGATTGGGACTACTTGATTGCAATGCGCAGTAATACTTCGGAGAGTTCCCCCAGAAGAAATACGACGTCTTTTCTACCCCTTTCTGCCTCCCATTTCGGGAGAAGACATTTGTCCTCCGCTTAGATTTTGACGCAGGATCAAGATTTCGGTTTCAGTTGTAACGTATGGGCTATTTTCCTTTCATTCATGCTTTCTTCCAGGTGCGTCAGCTGAAAGCGTCGCTGTCGAGTTTAATTCGCATCATTCGTTTCCCGCGGGGACGTGATGGCGTGTTCCCGGGCCCAAAGCCACCCCAAGCCACTCGCTCTCCCGTCCTTCGTCCATTGTCATGCAAAACCTTTTGCGAGTGGTGATTGTGTGTGGTGTGGGGGTAGGGGTGGGGGGAGAGGCGAGGGCTATTTTCCTGCGGCATCCAGTCTCTCATGCTTCGGGAGCGGATCCACTCTCCTCTCGCTGCATCCGTGCACGCTTCGGAAAGTTGCGTTGTCATTCGCGTTCCCATGGCACCTGTGGCCGGCCGCTGAAGCGAGCGCCCTGATCTTCCGTGTCACGAGGGCGGACGAGAGTTATTGCACCGTTCACAAGGGGGCCCTTTGTCATTCGCTCGCGGATCCTTGGCTGTGCATACCTAAAACCGTTTCTCGCCCATCTCTCGACTGCGATGCTTTCGGCGCCAATTTCCGAGGCTTCGGAGCGTCTCTGTCGCCTCTAAGGGATGAAAAATTGGTGAAATTAGGAGAGTTTTCCTTCAGACCGGAGGGGTCGTGGCAGATACCAGGAAGGAATAAGAAGGGTTTGTATTTTCGTTGGGTTCCTAAACGGGCACTTGTATTCGACTGTCGTTTCTCTGACGTTTTATCCGCGTTGTCGCCGCCATCTTCAACGGCCATCGGTGGGATTGGTGCGTTGAAGCTCGCCACACCTCTCGTCTTCGTGGCTGCGTCGTCTGTCTTCATGTTTCTTTACTTTTATGTCTTCAGTTATCTGTTTCATTTGCCGTATTCTGGGTCTTCGTCAGTAGTTCTTCCCGTCAACCGTTTCTCTCCCCAGTCTGTCCGATAAGTTTATCCCGTTGCCGTTTTATTCCTTTCTATAGGTTTATTTTTTTTCGTCCATTCTTCCTGTAAATTCAAAATATAAATATATTGCTTCAAGGGAAGAGTTGAATAACTCCTTGGGAAATGCCTGAGCGGAGCCTCGTGTATTTATTCAGAAAAATGCCCGACGACGATCTCGGAAAGAGTTTTAATGAGTTAGAGCGTAAAGATCGTTAACTATGAAATTTTTGAGTGCTTCTGCAACTGGTTTTTGCCATAAATTATATAAATTACATAATTGACCTCACTTGAATGAAATATATTAAAATTATTATATAAGTATTTCCTTGGAGTTTGAGTCTTTGAATTCTTCTTTGCGGATTGGGGTTTTGTAAGTTTTAAGCGGTAGGTTTAAGTAAAATGGAATTATTATTTTGTAAAATACATGCATTCACCGTCAGAAATTGAGCCTCGGATTGAATTATGCGCCTCTTTTATATAGTTCTCATATCAATATAAGGTATTCTTGAGGAGGGCGTCTGTTGCTGCAGTTTATCATGATTTGATGGAAGTTTCCATGCTGTGTACTAATTTTCTTTCCATGGAATGCACTAATTAGCTGATAAAGCTTTCGGAATGACGACAACCACTCGGGCATCAATTTGGAGCCAATATTTCAATATTCTCACCAATTAGGCTGGAAGACCCTCTCGTTAGGAAGAAGGATTTGGTGTTTTCCCGTAGTGTAATTTGAGCGGTTCAGCCTTGTCTCTTGATTCCAGGGAAGCTCTTTAGCGGGTGAACATTATGCTTCAAATAAACTCTTTGCTCTGGTATGAGCAAAACCATAATTTTCACTGGCTTCTTTTTTATTAAAAAAAAGTCGCAGTTAATTGACTCGTTTCTAATTACCTTATCATACACGGGTTTCCATTACATTTCTGTGTCGTTTTGGAGTAAAGAGTATTTTTTATTGGGACATTAAACTGCAGCAGTATATCGCTGTTGCCATCAATTTTTCCATTCATAAATATTATTATTATTATTTTCCATAAAAAATGACATCAAAATGCTTATTTGAGCATCTAATGGATCAAAAATGAATTATGTTGAATTGGCGTGCGTAATTATGGCTACTCTTAAATTAGTTCTCGGGATTAAATGAGCGTATGTAATACAGCGTCGCTGTTCACTACCTCCACCCGAATGTTTGCATTAATGATGAAATCCTTTGATGGCTTCATTAGAGATTTCGCTCTTTAGTGTGACCATTGTTTTTATTACTCAAACATGAATACTTTAATTGCTCGTATACTAGGCGATCTCACGCATTCACTGTTTAACTGCAGGTACATAGGTTTTCAACTAATTTTTTCTGGCTCGAAATCGAATCTCCTTTTTTCCTGTTCCGACTTTTTTACGTTCGGAATAAAATTTCCTTTATTTTTCTCCCTTGACTTCTTATTTAGGAGCGTTGCGGTGGTTTACCACCCTTAGACCCTCACCTTTAAAGACATGAAAACCGGAAAATTTCTTTCGTATTTCAAGTAAGTAATCTTTCTCCTATGTATTCCTTACATTCTTCATCGGTTCTGCACGCAGATGAGAATGGTGACTTAACAATTTGACGGGCTACTTCAGGGGAGATGGACTGCATCACATCGACCTCTGTCTCTTTTTCATTCATTTCGTATTAAGTTAATCGTTTTCGCGGAAAATGCCTGTAGAAAATGAAATAATATTGTTTCCTTTGCCTTACCATCATTAAGGGTCACTTAACAGTGCACAGGGGGAACTGTGGCCTAGTGTTACGGGCTGTTACGTGATAAGGGGGGGAGATGTCCTGAAAGCTGTTAAGTAGCAAATTTTCCACCTGAGCGCAACTCCGGATTATTGTTAGTTTTATTGACCGGTAGCGCCCATTACTTGTCTACCTAACAGCTGGCGGATACAATTAGGCGAGCGGGTAATTAGTTGTTCCGGCTTTACCTAAGCGACCGCAGGATTCGTCAGATGCCCTTATCGATCCAATAAGGCAAAAATGTAATAAAATGGGGTCTGCGCATGCTTACCGAATATACGTGCCGAAATTCGTTTAGTTTAATGCGTCTCCTTCGAATACAGAAGGCCTTTCCCATGGAAACCATATTCCTTTCCAGAAACATTACTTTTTACTTAACGTAGTCACATGGCGGAAGGGTCGAGATGGGTGCGGAATCTCTAAGGCAATAGGAGAATGGTTGTGGGTTTGGGTCCGTGAAGGCTAAAAGGAAGTTTTAAATACTGAAAAGTACAACCACTCTTTTTATACTTTGAGTAATTCACTGTAAGATCCAAACTTGATTTTTTTTTCAGATTCGTGAACCAAATAATGTTTAACCGACTGCCCGTTCTGGAAAACTTTTCGCGCAGGTCTGCTTCGCTGCCCGCCTACCGCACAAATCCATCCGCGCCTCCTCATGCACGGCTCGCTTTCCGTTCCTCCTCCTTCCCTTGCACCCATCCTCTGCTACCCCCCCACCCCTTTGCTTCTGCCTCGCCATAAGCTTTTACATTGCTTTCTAAGGTCGATGGCCCACCGAGGGCCCATCCCGGGTCCCTCCCCTCAGTTTTGGTCTCAGGTTGCCGAGTGGAGTAGCGCCGCATAGCCGACAGTTAAGGTTGAGAGGCTCAAAGCGGTCCCGCAGGAGAAAGGGCTGGAAGGAGGGATACGTCTGTGTTTTTGGTCATTTGCATAACCATAAAGAAGTTCCTGCCTGCCTGGTCCTCCTCAATCTTTCCCTCTCTCTCACTCCGTCTTTGTCTCTCCCTCTCCGCTGATGGCCGAAGGGTTTTTATATTTTCCTTCCCTTTATTTATTTATTTTTTTCAAGAGAGCACCTTGCCTAGATCCTCCTCTTTTGTCCCCGTCTTCCTCTTCCCGTCCATGACACTTCTAGACCGGCGTGGGTGGCTCAAGTGTTATGGGGTAGGAGATTCTTTTCTTGCGGAGAGGCTCAGCGCGAAATTTGCAATTTGATACGTGCCCTACAATTCGGTCGTATTTTTCTTGTCCAGCTCTGGACGTAATTTGAATCGTTGTTTTATAATATGACGTTGCGAATCCTTATTTAAATGCCCTTTCACCTAACTTGTGTGACTGAATCAGATACTTTTCTACCCTTGTTATTCTGGGTTTCCCATTACTGGAGACTACTTTCAAGTATTGGACATTAATGGAAAGTAATGGAATTTACTCGGGAATTTTTTATATACAGCGAACCAGTTTGCGCTGGTTTTCGCGTGTAAGGTCAAGGTGACTTCATTCTATGGACATGGCGTGTGCTGTATTTGTAGAAAAACGAGGTATTGAAAATTAAGCACGGGTGCTCTAGTTGGTCTATTTTGTCTGAAAACTCTTTTTTCCTTCACTCGCATTGATTTTCATCATCACGCGTCTTTCCCTGGATGTTTGTCATCAAGTCGTGACCTTGAGAAATGTAAGAATTCAAGTAACGTCATGATGAACCATGTTGATGGTTACTCAACCATATTGTTAGACAGAAGAAAATTTACATATATGATGCAAACGTTACATAAACGATTTTTTGTAGCAGGAAATATGGCGTTTATCCGATTAATCACCATCCACGTCCAATGCTGTTGGCATGAGTACCAATTACAATTATAAGCGTGTCCATGCTCTTCCCCGAAGTTTAGATACGTGCACCAAAACGTCTACCATATAACGAATTTAACACTCATGGTTTTTAGATCTTTACAGTAGGATTTTTAGAATGAAAGAATGACTTGGAATGAAAAGAGAATTCTCATCACCAAATCGGGTCAACTTCACTTTAAAAAAAAAATCATTTCTTAAACTTCCTGTCACCTTTAAAAGCACCTTTCGCTTTATTAGGGCACTAGGGTTTATTAAATGAAACGCGATGTCAGCAAGTGTAACGAGGCAGTGTTCATTTCGTGCCCATTTACCGTCACCGCTCTAAGGACGTTGCACCCGCCTTCCCCCAAGAATTAGCGATGACCACCCTTGCCCTTCCCCTTGTCCGTATCTGACACAAAAGACCCAGAGGAAATTCGACCATTAATAGGTTTCGATCTCGGGTTACAGCGTCTCGTGCTGTCCAGGAGTGCACACGCGAATTCTCGTGTCGACGTGAGTCACTTGTAAGTGAAGCACTCAACTCCTCCTCACCGGTGGCTGTGGAACCGAGGAAGCCGCGCATTTGTCGAAGTAAATCGATAATGAGAAAGGTTAGCTCCCGCACGAAAATCGTGAACCGCCGAAGCTAACAGGGGCTGCGAGCGGAGCGCTGACGGGGAGGGAGCATTTACGTCTAAGGGTCCCTGGGACACACAGCCCTTCTTCCCTCCACCTCCATCCCTTCTGCCTTGGCCACATACTATTTCTCAAGTCGTGTTCCCTTTTGTCTTGCCGCTTTATTTAGGGATTATTGTGCCGCACCTGCAGAATTATTTATTGGGTTCGCTTTGTCAGTCTATTTGGGAATTCGCAGTGTCAGGCGTCAGGCTTTTTTTTTAGTTTTTTTTATTTCTATTTTAAAAACGAGTGTACTGTTCAGTATTTTATTTTATTTAACTCACGTTTTTATTTAACTCCGTGTAAAAGCTATTCATCATTTTCAAGTCCATCACCCTTAACTTGAAAATCACATGAGACTTTAAAACAGGCCAGGATGAAGGTCAAGGGAGGCTAACGCTACCTCCTCGATTCTTAGATGCGGCTTCGGATTTTGTTACGATATCAGGGACAGATATGGCCAAAGAGGATTTTAAAAATTCTCTAAAGATCGAATTTAATTCGGCGAACAAAATAATTTTTCGCGTAGGCCCGGAACCTTTATAATGTCTTACAAAATTCGTATAATCAATGCATTTGTAATGTGAACCAAATTTTCATTCCCATATTTGTATCAATAGGGTGCGTATTTCTATGCCTATATGCAAACATGTTTGTGCATTGTTTATCAAGTAATATTATTTTTCGCGAAAACTAACAAAATGATGAATAGGTTTTGTTTGTTGTGCCCTCATGGCTGTGTATAATGACATCAACTATAACGTTCTGCTCACTTTATTCTCCGCTGGTCATTCACATCTGGTGATTTATACCAAGACTAATTTTCGTATCAGTTGCCCACATTTTAAAAATCCTATCAGAAAAACTGCCAAAGTGTTGGATGGACCCTCGCGAATAATTCTCGTGCCCAACAGGGTTTCCTTCACTGCAATTTGCATTGCATTGGCGAGCTGAGCTGTTTCGTTCCCGGACGTCGACGATGTTTTTCGTTGTTTCACTCGCAGTGTGGCGTGGCGTGCACTCGATTGCCCGTCATCGATATGTCCCTCTAATTCGCTGAGCTGCCGTTTTACTACCAAGATTCAACCAATCCTCGGTGAGCCGCGGTAGCCTAAATACCTCCCGCGCAGGGTTGCTGGAACTAGGTCTGACGTGAAAGGTGGGCGCCTCCCGAGAACGTGTCCCGTCTCTCCTCCCCTCTGCTCAACCTCGTCCCCTCTCCCCTAACCCTCCCCGCCCTGCGCTCTTGCTCAATAATAAACTCCGTATTCCATCGCCATAGGATGTGTGGTGCTTGGTGGGATAGGTGGAGGAGGGTTGCGGAGGGATGGGTCTTGGGAGAGCGGCGGCGCCTCTTCGTGTGCAGCGGCGTGCGGATGTTAAAGCGTGGAAGGGGGCGGCGAAACGGGACGAAGACAAAAGGACGGGGGTGTTCGCGGGACGTGGAGTGGCAAGAGGGGTGGGGGGTGGTGTGGCATCGGGTTCAGTACAGTGCGGCCGCGGGACCACACGTGCGGGGCGCCTGGTTTTCCCCGGGTGGGTGGAGCTCCCGATTAATTGCATGGTTCGTGCTCCCCTTTCCTCGATCCCCTCCTTTCCGCCCCCCCCCCACCTCCAATGCGGTGCTTTTCGACTGGTGTACCACGGAACACTGGAGCCTTGCGAGGGAGTCCATGCCACAATGGTGTGCTGCGGATCATAGTACTTTGAATCAGATAGTGCATGCAGCTCTAAAGGATTCGATGTGCCGCTGGATATGAGCAAATATGATTTGAATAGATGTTTGAAAAGCTCTATACCATTGCCTAGTTCGCGTTTCATCACCCTTTTACGCGCGCAATCCGTTGTACCTAGATGTTATATGCTTTAATCCCAGTTAAAACCGACCCATACCGTGGTGAAGCCTAACCGGTTAACGCTTGGCACTCGGGTTTAGTTCGTTCGGTGCAAACGTTAAGAAGCGAGAGATTCATTTTATACTTAACGAAAATGAATGACATCGTAGTTATTTAAAGTGAAGATTAATAGGCCTATTAATGTACTTATTGATGTACACTGATCAGTCGCGTGCGTTAAGTCGTTTGTTGAATGCTTTCCGTACGTTGCGCGTGCCGCAATCCGTAGTTTCTTTGAATTGCCAGATGGGATTACCAACGGAAGGGAATTCTCCCGTGAATACGGTAATTATCTCGAGGATTTTTTTTGTTCTCCTTCCCACTGCACGAAGCTGTGCAAACAAGGCGCACAGCCTAGAATTGAGTCGCCTTCACTCACTCCGCGACTCCCCCCCCGCTGCCCTCTCTTTCCCTCCCTCCCGCAATTCTCACTTCCCTCTCCTCGAAAACTACGACTCGTACTATTGCTGCTACTACACAAGGGACTTGGGAGTGGCGGCAGAGGTCGGAATAAGAAAGATCCCTTCAGGCGAAGGCCGTCGCGTGTCATGGAGAGGTCTGAGGAGGGAGGACGCAGTGGGGTTGCGGTTGAAATGGGTATTTTGGGGGAGGGTGGGAGAGAAATGGAGTGGGAAGTGCTAAAGCGAGCGGCGAGGAAGGACACGGTAGCGCTCCCCCACTAACTTCACCCCCCACCCCCCCCCCCATCTCTCCTCCTCCACTCGCCATCACTTCCTCCCAAACCACGAAATAAAAGGGAGTGTGACGTGGAAAGATTTATATTTTTTTTGGTTGGAGAGCTCGGATCCGGCCGGCCCTCTCGTAGCGAGTGGCCGGGGCAATAACGTGAGTTTATGCGCACCTACATGTGCGTGGTTACGTCGCGGAGTTTTCTGTGTCGGATGCGGTGGAAGTGTAAAGTGCAAAACAGAGAGAGAGAGAGATGGGGTGGGGGAATGAAAAGGAAGCCAGGAGATGAGTTGTGAGGGGGAGACATACAGGCATACATAGAGAGAAAACAACGCAAATGCGGCTCATTTATTCCGAAAACTCCTTCGTGCGAATTTCCAGATTTTTTTTTCCACCGCGTCGTCCCAAGCAGATTTTTTTTTGCTAGTCTTGGACAGTAAAAGGTCTCTTACCGACTTTAACCTTCCTTCGAGGGCGGCAGGTGGACGAAGCGGAGGGGATAAGGAGAAGGCCAGCGAGGCGTTCGGAAATGTGGCCATGGTGTGGTTGCCTGTGGGGAAAAAATATCCCTATATCCCCTTAAAGTTTCTCTTTCCTCTCTCAAAACTTCCCCGAGTCTCTTTTTTTTCAGTTTCGCGATTCTCACTTTCGATTGAACATCGGCAGAACCCGGGTGTCACGGTGGCTTTGGGAGGGGAAGATTTGGGATGGTAGATGAGGGGGGGGGGGTGAATGGGAGGGAATTTCCTCATCCAGGGTCAGCATATATTGTTTACAGAGCGTGCGCTCAAGTCTTCGGGTGACCACTCCCAACTTTCTCTATCAGGGCATTGATCTGGAGCGGAATTGTTTCCTGTGATTAAACAATTTGAGGAGCGCGCGGGCGCATTTATTAAGCCAGTGGAGGAGAAGGACGCGGGGGGGGGGATTCCTCGACCCTCCTGGGAAAAGGGCGTCTCCCCACAAATCAAGGCGATTTATTCTCAGTATAGCGAGACAACTTAAGGGAGTCGGTAACATTTGTTTCAGCGTATGCTAATGGGTGGACTGCTGTGTTTGTTTTCTCTTCGACGCCTGAACTCTGCATTTACGCTCTCCGTATTTCCCTTCCTTGGTTACCATGGTTACTCCAAAAAAAGCAACAGGCCACGATCACATATGGAATCTTGCATGGTTAATCGTCATGAAAGAAATCCGTGTGTGGGTACCTTCCTTATATGCCGTAGATAAATTAGCTGCGGGAAGCTTGACGATAGTTCGTGGTTGTTAAAATGGGAGTTTAAGAAGTTGAGAGTGAAGTGATGAAATAGAATGTGAATAATGAATATTTTAAGCCGCGTTTTCGAGCCGCCTGATGGAATGCTTCGCTCTTTCGTTTGCTGTTTGCGAATCGTATGTTATTTTTACCGGTTTAATTGGGTGACAGGCTCATGATGAAAGGAAGAGGAAGTATTCTTTTGAAGAGCTTTAGCGGGAACAAGTTTAATCGCAATGAGTTTCGCATGCATTATTAGCCTTGAAATGTAGTAATAATTTCATCTCAAGCATGTGATTCTCACCATACAACCTTGAAAGAGTCGTCCGGCGTCTTGCGATGTCGTAATTTCGTCGGGTCGAGTTTTGGGTGCATTTTTTCGTTATCCGACATGAAAGAAAGACGAAAGTAATTGTCGGGATCTTCTTTTGGTGTGAAAATATTAATATGAGCGGAACTTGAACACACGTCAAGACTTAAATCGTGCAGTTTCTCTGAGGTAATTCAGTTATAAAATAAACACGATTTATCTTGTCCATATGAAATGAGTTTGTGACTTTCCACAGACTTTCGATAAGTCTGTGGAAAATTACGAACTCATTCAATATGGACACCCGACAATTCCACGAAGTGAAGCCTTAAAGTGTAAAGTTTACGATCTTAGTAATTTTTTTTCGAATCGTACCTTCAGTAACTACTCAACAGCAGATTGAGTGGTCGGGCACAAATCGTCAACGGAATGGATCGAAAATACGGTGAAACCATTAATTTTTCAGTTTTGGACGTACGCCAAGCTTTGCGGTCAGACTGCCTGCTCTTATTGAAGTTTGTATATGGCCATATCGGCATAAACTTGGAATCTGGTTTTCCAATAACTTGATTTAATAAGGGTTTATGTGACGTTAGACGAGGGAGGTATTACGATTCAAAGCTTCTGTAAGACAAGCTATTGGCCTCTGAAATACTGAATGAAGTACCATACGCGTCCCAATAAACAGTAAGGTTGTAAAATTGTAAATATCACCTTGTGGAATTCTAGAGTTCATCATCAGATATGAGAGTATTAAATAATTATTTTGCTTACTGACTGACGTACAAAGCGGAACTCTTTTATTAAGTGTTTCGATACAGAAATGAGAGTCAAATTGTGCCTGCTCCTACCGGTCATTTGGTTAATTTAACTCCTGGGCGCCAATTATATTTTTGTAATTGTTGCACTCTAGGAGTGTCTAAGCGACAGGCTGCCGACTGAATTGAATATATAGCCCATACAGGGCATTGAAGAAATTTTAACAAACTGTGGATTTCACCAATCAAAAAGTAATTTAGGATTAACGTTTTTTTTTAAACTCCCGGGGAAAACAACTTAAAGCATCCTCAATGTTCTTCAATTTCGTTCCTAGCCTTGAGCGGAGATCAATCAAAAGCAAGAAATTTTCAATGTATTCCTGGCATTTGATGTTTTTTGTTACGCTCTTCCCGCGAAGATCGCATCAGGTGCCTCGGCTGGCACTTGCGTGAATTTCAGTTTATGACCTCTGCAGTGTTCCTCGGTTGTTCAAGTTGATTTTTTTCCCGAGGAACGAGACTAGAGGTGAAATTTTGCCCAAAAAACAAGATGATGCCGTAATCCAACCTTTCCCTCTTCTGCCCTCTTGTGCGATTTCATCCTGGAAAATGCAGAGAATTTCAAGTCGTGCCGTGAGAGAGCTCAGGTCCCCCTTTCCGACGTCTTCTCTCGACGTGAATATTCCCCCAGTCCCCGCTGTCCCCCGCGGGCCCCCATTCAGAGGGTGATGGGCCTTCCAGGTACTCTTTGCCGTCTGTTCGCGCCACTTTGTGCGCCGCCGCGCCCTCCTCCCCCCACCTCCCGCCCCCGTGAGCGCTTTCTCCCGGGAGCAAGGGGAGCGAAGGAGAAATGGGGAGGAATATTTATTTTTTTGCTTGTCGGCTCCTCCCCGACCTTTGGAGACGAAAGCCCGCGGGTTCCGTTGAGGGTGCACTCGAATACGCCCCCCGAACGGTGGAGGTGCGGTAGTGTGGTGGGACTGAAGTAGAATGGAAGTTTTCGTGCATACTTGCAAATAAGCTACGTGGAGTTTGAAATTTGAGATTGGAGATACTCCGGTAGTGTCGCTCTTGGGTTTCGTTGGTTGTCGGCGCCCTCTTTCATCCGCGGTGCAACGGAGGCAATGATTTCAGGCGTAAGAAAACGGGTGGCGGGTTATTCTTTTGTGTCCTCATGATTCGGGCTCTCAGTCCATGAAATTTTCACGTTACTGTCCAAATGTGCCAGGAAACACTCGGATATTTTTTCATGATGTTTCTGAAAAACTCATGCTTTTATAATAATGAAACACTTGTCTTGATTTTTCTGAAAATGAATGGTGAGACATTTCTTCTTACTCCAACACGTGCCGGTCCTAAGTAAAATCACGGAAACGATATCGCTAATACGTGATGATATCGGAGGACTAAACTGTCGACTTAATATTCCCTGAATCAGTTCAGTTCATGATTTAATTTTTCTCCAAAAGAATCTTCAGCAGAAATGTAATATTCGGTCTCACTTCAATCAAAGTGATTTGATTTCCTTGCTTCCAGGTATTTATAAGAATTAACACCAGCAAAGAGAAAGGAATGGATATGTGACTTTCACATGCCGTCGGACTTATAATAGAGTGACCTTTACCCCTTCCTATCTAACCAACCTTCGGGTGATTTCTTTGATTTTATACCACTATAATTATTTTAATGGCGTTTTGAGCAATAGCTGAATAGGAAATGATATGTCGTCGTTGGCACTTCTTGTGAGAAAGCGAAAATATCATTACTTGGAACTGAAATGTCAACATCGGAAAGATTTCAATGCTAATTTTTCGGAAAGTCATTCAACATTTTAGAAATGCTGCTTAGGTCGAACACGAAAGTCTGAATTCACCAATGCGATTAAGTTCCGGACTCACACATTAGAGGACCCAGGTTCATGTGATCGCTTAATTTTTCGGCTCATCTCCGCGATCGTTGACCAGATCTGAGAACAATTTTGTTAGCGTTTCAAATGGCGTTTTTAGGCCGAAGTTCTACCCTGTTGTTACATCAAGCCAACAATCGCAGTTAGAACCCAAAAAACGAACGTACAAAAAGATACGCAGCGAAGCCTACGGATGATAATCTAGCTACAAATTATTTTAGTCGCGAATGTTTCTGTCGTACTCAGATCCGTTCGTGGGTGTTTCATGGAGAGCATTTCCAGTGCATATTCTCTCAGTCGAACATAAGATTACAATTTGGTCTCTTTGGGCGTCGGAATTCTTTATATTCTGCCTCTCAAAATCCAAAATGGAAAAAAATTACTTAATTGAGCGAATCATTTCTTTTTAATAACTGTTACCATTTGCAGCTTGATGAAATGCGTAGTAAGTTCTTTTTTACGCGAAATACGAGAGTTACTATGTCAAATGATAGCAATTAAAGGCTTCGGGTCCAAAAATCACCTCCTCCCAAAATTACTTACACCTTTCTATGTGAAATATAAACTTATTCACAAATATCAGTGATAATTAAATCTCTTTTCAGCGAAGTGAGCTCTTTTCCCATTAATTTAGTCCTTGATCGCCTGGGCCTAAATATGTGTGTCAGATTAATTTTTGGTGGTATTTGGAATATGTTTTTGCGAATACGATCTTTGTAAATTATATAATTTTCAATAATTATTAAAATTACGCTGTGCATTCAACATGTCGAATGCCTGAATTGCTAACTCTGAAATCTGCTGCTTAAATTAGGAATGTAGTCGTGTACTTGCTGTTCGCCATTATTTTATTGATTCGATTACGAGTTTATAGCAGCCCTCCAGGCTATATGCATTCTGTTGGCGAACGGCTTATTCATTCCTTCGTAGATTTTTATGCTGACGTCTTCCATCTATTTCTTTGTGTGACAAATCTTCATACATAGTTCTTGTTTACCGCTTCCCTATACGAAGTATTTAGTAAACTAATGTGACTCGTAAGTTGTACTTGTACGTATTAGTTTTCTTCGCTTCATTGTATTCTAAGGCAAGAACTCATAGAAGGGTTCCTTTATTTTTCCTTCGCCCCATGTATTTTTTTTTAATTTCATAATTTTTCTCTAGCATTATTACATTTCCATTGAGACTGAACTTCTTTTCTCCGCCTTTGCCCTCGTTCACGTCCGTGGCCAAGTCAATTTCACCCAGGATTTTATGAACCGTCTCCTTGGGTCCAAGGTGGGTGCCGTTTGCCAAGCAAGTGCTCCCGTGTTTGTACGTCCCACTGCTCGCTCATTCGGACGCGGTCGAGGCGCACGCTTTCTTCCTCCCTCTCCCACTTCCTTCTTTTATCAGTCGCTCTCCGTCGCGCACCCTCCGTCTCGCCCTCTTGACTCTCGCCTCGCCCTCTTCTCTATCGCCCCGGCCGCGAGCGGCGGAGGAATCGACCGCGGCGCGGTGTGGAGCCAAGCGAGATAAAGCTGCGAGGAAGGCTGGCGGGTGGGATGAGCCGAAGGGGAAAGGTCGCACTCCCGTACACGACCCGCCTGAGATGCTTGTATGCGTGTGTGCGCGCGCGGATGCTCTCTTCTCCTCTCCCGTAAAGTCGGCACCTGGCTCTTAAGTAAAATTGGCACGTTAGCGTTTATAAAGGCGGTGGTGTACCTACTCCCGAAGATGTGGAAGCCTACCGCAGGAGGGGTTTTGACCAATATCCTCACATCCTCTTCTGATCCCCTCCCCGTTCCCTGTTTCGGAGGTTTAATCGCTGGTATACAGTTTCAAAGTTGAGTTGATATCAACGTGTGCCATGTAATGAATCATTTTAATTATACATATATATATATATATATATATATATATATATATATATATATATATATATATATATATATGTATGTCGCGGTGGTCCAGGGGGTAGAGCGTTGGACTACTGACCGGAGGGTCCCAGGTTCGATTCTCGAGAAAGGCACTCTGGGCACCTGCAGCTTCACCCAAGCTATGTCATTTTTCGGGTACCAGGTCTTTCTGGGAAACCATAACCGGCACAGGGAAAGGAAATGGCTCCCCTACCCTAATGTGTAAATTTCACACACCTCATAGGGCTTAGTACTGGGTGAACTCTACCATCACCTACTAAACCAACCTTCGGGTTGATTACTGTGTTTATGGTTATATATATATACACATACATATATGCACATATATATACATACATATATATAATTATATATGTATGTATGTATATATATATATATATATATATATATATATATATATATATATATATATATATATATATATATATATATATAGCACTAGCGAACGAAAACCCTCCTCCCAAATCACCTTCCTTGACGTAAACGTATCATTAATAGACAAAAAATTCCACACTTCTGTGCATCTAAAACCATGGAACAAACAACAATAATTAAATTATAACAATGGCCACCCTTATCACACCAAACGCTCCATTCCTTATTCCCTTTTTATAAGAGGACACAGAATCTGCAATAACCCCGACTCCCTTTATAAATTCCTCTCAAATCTACACCATTCCCTCCTTCGACGAGTTTATCCTGAATCCCACCTAAACAAAAGAATCCGAAGACATGCTTACTCTCCAAAACCTTCCTCCACCGCAGAAACCCACCCTTTTTTCAATTTGTACCACATACTTCCCTGGCCTGGTGTTTCTGAGATCAATCTCAAAAAGCTCTACCCTATCCTCAAAAACCATAACTCCACCGCCAACCTTTTTCCCAAATGTCCTTCCATTACTGTCAAACTCCCCGCCAACTTATCAGATCTCCTCAAATCAATCAATGCACTCCTTAAATCCGTTCCCTGACCCAAAGCCACTCCCATGCCCCGTAATAAACCTAAATGCAAAACATATCCTATTTTCAAAACCCGAACCCCATTCTTTTCCCACCCGCTTTTTAACTCTCTAACACCAATTCCCTACTCCTCATCTACTATCAGTAATGTAGTGTACCCCCTGAAGTGACAACTATACCCTGCCTTTTATATTGGACAGTGTACCACACCCTTCAATATTAGAATCAATAACCACCGCGCCTCACGCAAGAATTCTTCCTTAATTGGGATGCTCCCAATCCCAATACAAGCCTCCGAACATGACACTCCCTTTGATAAGTGCTATAGTGTATCCATTTTAGCATCACTCCAACCGTCTGACCCTCCACTCAAACTCAAAACAATAGAGAAAGCGTTTATCTGGCTTCTGGATTCCTAATATGAACCAGGGTTTAATATTAGGCATTAATTACCCCGATCTTCACATATTTTCACAACCTTCCGCTCCGAACACCTTCCATTTATTGCCACACTTCTAAAAACCCCTGTCCCAACTCTTCCCCTCGCAAACCTTTCCCCACCTTCCCCTTCCCTCCAGCGTCTCCGGCTCCTTCTGTTATAGCGTTCTCCTCAGTTCCTTCCTTCTCATCCTTGAGAAAGGTGGTTTGACCACCGAAAATTCGAAAAATAGTGAGTTTCTTTTCTTTATTGTGTGTTCTACGTTTTTGTTCGCTTTTGCTAACTTGATATGAATTATTATTCATATCCGTGAGACTTTCGTATAAGTTATATGTATATATATATATATATATATATATATATATATATATATATATATATATATGTGTGTGTGTGTGTGTGTGTGTGTGTGTGTGTGTGTGTGTGTGTGTGTGTGTGTGTGTGTGTACCTACGTATAGAAGAAGCTGCTAGTGGGAGCCTAATAATGGCCCGCATTAGGATCTGCTAATACCCAATTATTAGGCATAGGACGTTGGTTTCAGTCTGCGTTAATGTGTTTAATATTGCAAACGTCCCTATTAATTGTTATATCCGCAGAGCCAAAGCTAATTTTAAAATAGAATACGACGAAACGATTACAAAATTACGACCCTGTTGTAAAATGTTTTCACACAGTCACGCATGCCCTTCCTTTGAAGTTTGTTAGTCATAGAATCTCGTGCCAATTTTAGTTTTATATTGTTTCCATATCATATCGATTTAGCGGTGTACCTGTAGAAATTGATTCGCAAGGAGTCGGCAAACATGGGAATGCTGCAGTTCAGATGATCTCCAGGATGGAAGAGACAATCAACGATGAACCTATTCGGAATGGATAAGAGGTTATGGCTGCTTGAAACTGGCTGAAGCTCGGGAATTGCTATCGCGATACGAACGAATTAACCGCGTAGTTCTCTCTGGTTATCTCACAGATATCGTAATGTGCGCTGGAGCATTATCTGCGGTATCAGCTAAAAATTCATTGCATAAATTATGTATGCTGTTCAATCTTCTCAAATGTTTTCTTATGTTATTATTATGTTATATTTATTTAGCTACCCCAGTCTTCGTATGAACCTTCTTCGTTTGATGAACGTAGAAGTCCACCACCACTCGTTCATTATATCCACAGCCATGGGGTTCCATTATCATTGTTCGTTGATCAAAGCACATTGCGCTGATCCAATGTTCGAACGACACATGAGATATGACTTGGGTGGTTTCATATGCAAAGCACACTCGTGGGAGTTTGCCTTCGTGGTTTCATAGGCGATGCAAACTCGTAATCTACTTTCTGGCTCAGATGGCTCTCCGTAACTTTATTAGTGCCGCCACTTGCTCGTTTCTGGAACTCCGCAAATGTAATTAACTCTTAACCAAATTTTGGGGTGCATGTATGTATCCTAGTACATGATCCTAAATTCAAAATGTTCATGTTAGAATTTTTATATATGTGAGCGTTTCCGGCTGAGCATACAAGCCGCATATATGTATACCTTAATTAGACCAAATGACACCGCCAAAATTCCATCTAAAATTTATTGAATGGGGTCGTCATCGCCTCCGATGTAACAACGTGAGTTGCAAAAGCTTATTACGCGTGAAAGGCAGGTCCATCTTGGCGTGGTCTTACGGTCGCGGTCAATATGACCGTAGTCATCAACCTACCCGAAAGTTTTAATACTGCTCCTTGCGTGGGTTCTCTGCGAGGTCTAAAAGGTTTAAAGTCTAGTCCCGATCCCTGATGACCACTCAGACGTCGCGTCCTTGAAATTCACGTGTTTTGCAGTCCCATCCGGAATGACCGGAATTGGTCATAAATGAACCAGTTTTGCGAGGTTAGGTGGATCGAATCGAATCATTTGAGGAAAATACTGGAACGCTGTTTCGATGGAATTTTTCTGTCGTTAGATATCGGGCGACGGGAAGCCTCTTGAGAAACACGGACATCGTGGCAGTCAGGATGATGTGCCCGCAGAGGGGAATGAATTTCGGAGGGGGTTGGTGTTTTTTTACGGCGTTCCGTTCCCTCACCTCCTTCCTCCATAATGCGTTTGTCGTACTCTTTGATGAAAATGATAAATTAGCGTTCATCTGTCAGCTTGTGGCTCAGTTGCCCGGATATTTTTCGTGCGTCAATTTTTTATTCGGGAACAGGTGCGAAAATCTCTCTTCCACGACCTTCCCTTTTTGCATTCTTCGGAGGAAGTGGCTTGCACTTAGTTTTGATCATCTGAAATGTAGGTTCTAAATCTTTCCCAAATTAGATGCTTTCGATGTCATTTTTTCATTTCTGGTTTTAGCGCAGTGCGAAACTTAATTTTTTTTCTAGCGTTTCGACAATCGTCTGCGTTTCATTATAGGCCGGCGCAGGAGAAGCAAAGCCCAGCATTGTTCTCGAAACCTATATTAATAAAACCTCCCTTTAGCATAGTGTTGAGCATGTGCAATGCATTTCTTTACAAGACTGTTTTCTAGACTCCGAGCATTCATTTTCATGATCTCGTCCATCCGCCTTAAATTTTGTAAAACCAATGTGATCTGGGTCAATTAATAACCAATTCATAGCGAAATAACTTTGTAATATTCCACGCTATACTTTTATCATCCATTTACCCAATTATTTTCCGACAGTGTTTACTCACATAATTCCTGCTTTACACTTTGCACTTCTTGCTTCCACTTTTCCTTCCTGCTCCCCTATTGAAAGGTTCGTGTTGAGGATATTTTTTATAACTCTACACTTGAACAATAATTCTAAGATGTTGAATACACAATTGAGATAACGGAACTACTTCCTTAAATTTAACAAAGTTACTTATTTTAATCATCGCCATTTGTTTTATGTTGCTGAATGTTTGTCCGTGCATAAGCATATTAATCTAGTGAATTTATATGTATATATATATATATATATATATATATATATATATATATATATATATATATATATATATACTAGCTGAATACCCGGCTTTGCACGGGTTAGGGAGAAACAGTAATATAAATATACTACATAAATAAAAACAACAAATTATAAAGTACAATAATACACTACTTCATACAAATTTAAGAATCTTTTTTATTTAACACCTGTTTATAAACTACATTTTTTGTTTCATATCCAGGAGAAAGAATATATAAATTTTTAGGCGAACCTACTCTGAAGCAAGCAACATAAAGTTGCCCGTGGCTAAAACATGGCGATCTTAGATCAACACCACAAAACTTTAAAGACTGTCCCTGTGATTTATTAATGGTAATTGAAAAAGCTAGCCGGACTGGAAACTATAATCTTTTAAAGTTGAAGGGAAGATCAGTTGGGATTAGAGGTATCCGTGGAATAAAATTTATTTCACTTTTTCCTTTTCGAGTTAAAATGACGGCCTGGATTATTTTTTATCAATTTTGTCACACACAATCGTGTCCCATTGCAGAGTTTTGGTGGATGTAAATTTTGCAATAAAATGATTGGAGATCCTACTTTAAGTATAAGGCGATGTTGTGGCAATCCAGCTGGATCAAGTGAATTTAGGAATTCCGTTGGATAATTGACGGCTTCGTCAGCATCCACTACGGTATCAACCGATTTATATTCAATCACGTCTCCTGGCAGCATGGCTAGTATCTCCTTGTTAATTTCATTAACATCATCGTTCTTAGGAGCAAGAATGGCTCTTTCTCGAAACCATTCTAAATTTTTATAATTTTGATTAACGTTAGGATAGACTGCTTGTATCATATCGCGGACAGTTTTCACCGATACACATAAATCTGATGACAATTTTATCATACCAGATGCTTCAATAACTAATGTATCTTCTCCAATCTCCAAAAGTTTATTTGCAAAATTTTGAGCATTCCCATCTCTTAAGAGGATTCGCATGTTCTGTTTAAGGCTAATTTCTTGGACATGATTCCATAGAACAGAATGTTTTAAACAGGCATAAATTTCATCGGCTGGAGTCGATTTTGGAATGACAGGCAGAGTTTGACAGAAGTCTCCACACAGGAGTACCAGAGCTCCTCCCATTAAACTGCAGTTTCCTCTAAGATCTTGAAGTGTTGCGTTGAGGGCCTCAAGAGATTTTTTATGAGCCAACGTACACTCATCCCATACTATCAATTTACATTCTATAAGAACTTGTGCCTGGCCGCTTGTTTTATTTATATGACATGTGGGATTTTCTTGTCGGGAAATATTAAGTGGCAACTTAAGGGCAGAGTGGGCTGTTCTTCCTCCTTCCATTAATGTCGCTGCAATACCTGAAGATGCAACGGCTAGAGCAATTTCTCCATGAACCCTGATTTCAGCGAGAACTAAATTAATTAAAAATGTTTTTCCCGTGCCACCAGCAGCATCAAGAAAAATGATACCTCCTTCTTGTTTATCTACTTGATCCATTATTGTTTCGTATGCGAATTTCTGATCTTCATTAAGAAGTGGCTTTTTATCCGCGATGTATGCTTCTAAGTCTAAGACATTGTAGCTAGTTTCACGTATATAATCTGGATAAAATACACCCTGTTGATCTTGTACAGGTGCAAAAAGACCGAGTTCCACTAAAGTCTTGTTAACCATGGTGATACACTTTTCCTCCAAAATAATCAAAGTTTTATTAAAAATGTCGGAGTTAAACGTAATATCCAATGTAGGATTTTCACTTCGAACTTTAGCCAGTATATCCTCACTCATTGATTCTTTATATTTTTCCCATAATGTTTTTGGGTTAGATGGATTACAGGAGGTTATTATGATGGCAAACAAAATTCGGATTTGTCCTGGAAGAAAAATCAAACTGGCGTCTCGCAATGAGTCATCCCAGTGTTGATCTCCTTCTAGCAACCCTAAATTCTGGCAAGCTTCTCTGAATGTCTCACATATTTCTCCGTTTACCGTTCTTAATTCTGCAAATGAGCGAGGTCCTCTAATGGTATGTAGAAGCATTCTTAAAAAATAACATTCGGCGTTATTAGGATGGACTGTGTAGACTCGGCCCAATGTGTCACATGAATAAATATTATTCTCAGGATCAAA
Source organism: Hetaerina americana (assembly GCF_022747635.1). Classification (NCBI taxonomy): domain Eukaryota; kingdom Metazoa; phylum Arthropoda; class Insecta; order Odonata; family Calopterygidae; genus Hetaerina; species Hetaerina americana. The sequence continues at coordinate 85,895,448 of NW_027286069.1, forward strand.
GTTGCCCATTTTTTTTCTACAAAAGACTTTCCTTGATGTATTCCACGTATAATATCTCGGCAATTCTGAATACAATAGTGTTCTCGCAAAAGTATCCTGCTGGCATAGTTGGAAAAATGCTGTTTCTATGACAGCAAAAAAGTAAACAAATTGCATACATACAAACAAACACTCTCCTTTATATATATAAAAATATATATATATATTTATATATATATATATATATTCATAGATAGCGTTGAATGGGACTTTAAACTTTATGGACTACCTTATATAAACATTTCAATAAAAATGTGCGTTCATGTGCCATATAAAAATCATCTCGCGGACCGCACTTTGGGAAGCATTGCTCTGCGTCATCTAAGAAGGCGGTCGCTGTTATTGCCTTGCCCTCAGGGTTCCAATAACCATCCCTGCGCCGGCATTTGCACCTTTTACGCACGGCTCTGGCGGCATCATCTCCCGTGCACAGTTATCATTCTTTTACGTTCATCCTATATTAATGTCCAAATTTACATTTTGTTCTTTGAGGAGAGAGCCTGGTTAAGTGAATTCCATTACTTTCCTTCTCTTCTCCTTTCCCCTCTTAATAAACGATATCAAAATAATGGAATAAGATATGTCTTCGAGATGGCTTATGAGGAAGGCGCTTGCCCATTTCCATGGGAAATGTTAGGTGGAAAATTACGCGGAGGCATTCATAGCGTCAGTGCATCTTAAGTTAGTTTCAACATTGAGGCCGAAGCACCGCTTCATTAATCCGTAAAATAACAGCTTAAGCGGTGGCCAAGGCAGGTGGCGTGCACTTCCATGACTGCCGCACGCCGTAATTTCCTCCGTAATTGTTTCACTCTACATTCCTGTCGTTCTCGCAGAAACGACCATTCAGACTAAGTAGTTAATCATAATTTCTAGTGATAAGATTCTTACTTAACATTGGCAAACATTTGTACATATGCCTATTACTCGGGGCAAAACTTAAGTCTTACTTTATCAAGCACGACCTATGACATTGAACTTGAGCAACTATATCGATATCGAAACGTAGGAATAGTATGTAGTTTTTATAAAGTGTCACAGTTTCATGTTAAAATCGGTTTCGCTCAGTCAGGAATGAATATTGAAATAAAAAATTACGGCAACTTTTGTATCCGTCTCACTTTTTAGTTTTCATTATGAATCTATAAACAATAATTTCATTACTCCATCAATTTTAACATCGATCCACGAATTAAAAATTAAATCAAAACTCTGTAGTGACTTCAAAATATTATAAGTGCGAACATTCACCACTTCCAAGGTTTTGTTGAAATTCGGGCGAATGGCGAAGAAACAAGGCACCCATAGGACTAAAGGGATCATGTAGTTATACAGTTTGACTTTACTTGTTTAGAACAACAATCCTAGCACTATAAATAGCGAATTATGTTAGCTATAGGTCTAAAAGTGACGCTCACACAATATTAGATTACATTTGGTGCGAGAAAATAATAATTAATATATTAAAGATGTTTATTAGCCATAATCTTTCGATGTAACGGTGGTAGATTCAGATTGTATCTGTCTCAAATACTGCGAAATTCCAACGATTGTGAGCCATTAACCTCCCTGCCATTCTACGCGGTTCGACGTTTGAGAAGTATATGGCTTACCTCGCAAAAGAATCACTCACTGCTAAGAATTTTTCGAGAAAAAAATGAAAACACTTGCGGATAATCCTTCGTCCATTCCTTACCCACTTCATTTGGGCGAAAAATCGAGCGCTCGATCTCGCCGAGGTTTGTTAATGGGAGGAGGAGGAGCTGTTGGAGATCATATAAATGTGAGGGGAGGTAAGCACGTCAATGGGCAAGGCTCGTAATCATCGCCGCTTTTGCCTTACGGGGTTTAGCTTTCTTTGTTGCGCGGTTTCTCTGATTTATGCTTCTTCCGCCGGGTCCGATGTTTCTTGCGAGTTATAACTGCCTTCCATTGGGCTCGTAACCGTCGTTTTCGTATTGTGCTTTTTTTCCTCCCGGCCCTTTTCATCGTTGAATTATTTTTAGAGGTCGCATTTATTTTTATGACTTTTAAGCTTGGTTTATAAGATGTGAATACAAAATAAGTGCATCTTAGAAATACGTCGCCACCTTACTCAACATTCCACACTTCAATTTTTGGAATTTAACGACTCATACATGTGTAATCATTATGAAAAAAATTAATAGCTTTAAGTTGTGTGGAGCGTGAAAAAAAATTTAGGTGGCTGAGTTAATGATAATATATCAATATAATTTTCCTTGGCCAGTCTATCAGGCTGAGTATGCTGTTATCTAAATTAAATTATCAATTTAATTTCATATTTTCTCCGAATTGGTGCATTAAAAAAATTCTGGACCACATTGCTCAATCTTTCTGAAAATATTCTCTGTGGAATAAACAACATCCCGGAAAGATCAAGTAATTCGCTTTAAATTTCATTTGTTAAAGGATATATAAGATCGCATCTTATTGCAACAATTTCAGTGTAAAAATCATTCTCCTTGACTGGGATTCGAACCCAGATCCCTCAATATCTGGTCGAGCGCTTTAGCCACTTAAGCTAACGAGGCGTCCTCTTAAACTCTGAAATTTCGGGGTTTTTAAAGGAACAAGTTGTTGTGATGAAATACCGTACATACAATTTCACAGGCATTGATTTTTACACTCTGAAATTGTTGCATTGAAATGCACATTAGCGGATGGCTCCGCTAAAAGTTACTGTTGCGGCCTCTCCCGCAGTTTCTTTGGAATTTGTCAAAGTATAAGCACCATAAGTGTTTAAAGTTGGCTTTAACCTCGTGGACTGTGGCGCGTCGCGCACGACTACGAATGCCTGTGGCATTGTATGTACGGTATTTCGTCACAACATCTTGTTCCTTTAAAATCCCCAAAATTTCAGAGTTGAAGAGGACGCTTCGGTAGCTTAACTGGCTAAAGCACTCGACCGGATATTGAGGGATCTGGGTTCGAATCCTAGTCAAGGCGTATGATTTTTACACTCTGAAATCGTTTCATTGAAATGCACATTAACGGATGACTCCGTTAAAAGTTACTGTTGCGACATCTCCCGCAGTTTCTTTGGAATCGCATCTTATATTAAGAAGAAGAAAATTATTTTGATTTATTATTGTTCTTAATTTTGGAATATATATATTGGTACATCAATGGTATATTTATATGATATGGCCGAATGTATACTTTCTTTCTCAGGGTATTATGCTATCAGAGATTCTCGTATGTTAGGGCTTAAAAATTATATAGTTTCCCCTGTACCAATAGCCTACTGATTCACGCGCTGTGTCATTCCTTTTAAGGATCGAGAATAAAATTTTTTAGCCTCAAGGTTAGTCTGTATTTTGTGAAATTCAAGTGAATGTGATGCACATGGAACAGAATGAACCTCGGCTTTGCGGACTCACTCTCCTGCTAGATTTAAAATGCAAATTTGTGCGTGGCCACGCAAAATTCAACTATGGTAGTGGCTGTGAGGGGAGGCGACAGTCTGATTTCTTTGTTCGAAAGCCTGATATTATTGTGCATATTACATTCATGCGGTGAATCTGTCAACCTCTTAATTCAATCTCACGCAGTAAAACGTGCATACATCGAAACAAAGATTATTTTACTGGATACACATTTAGTTACAATCATTCACCACGGCGTCCTTTCTGAAATATTTCTCAAAAGTCTTCAGCTACAACCTCGCCTTGTACCTCTTTGATTTTATTCAAATTCAACATCATCTCGGTAGTAAAACAAGTAATAATCAAATATTAAATTGTTAACCATATCAAGTGCAAAAACAATGTTTCCACTGGAACTCGGTGCATTTGTCATTGAAAATAGACCGTGGATAATCCTTTGGCTCCAGAGAAACCTTTCATCGACGGCTTTTTAAGTGATCGTCTCTTTGGTGGGGCGGTTTTTGACCCTTCCACACCTCCTCTCCCCCTTTCCCTCATCCACCCTCCCACGTTTGTCATCGTCCCCCAATCCTTGTTTTTTTTTGTTTTTCGGTGGGTGGTCTCAATATTTTTATTTCTACCCCGAGCATAAATATTAATGAGATTCCATTACCGCTTTCCTCGCCAGTAGACGGGGTAAAAGGCAAGCCGAACAATATCTAGCCGAAAGGGGAAATGAGGGAAGGGGAGAAGGAAGGAGTGAGGGTGGGGGGGGGAGATGTGTGGTAGAGTGGGCGGGACGGAAGGTGGAATGAGATGCGGTGCAGAGAGCTTTCTCTCCCTCCTTTTTATGTCTTCCTCCGTAGGTGCTTTTGTTGGGAAACAAGGAAAAGAGATATAAAAAAAAGGATGAAGCGGCGTAAAAGACATGAGGGTGGATCCTCGCTTTTTTTCCTTTTTTCTTGTTCCGAAGGAGCGAGAGGGAACAACTTCTGCACGACCGAGGGGAAGTGTAGTCGGACGGAGGGGAGTGCTTTGAAAGGGGGGGAGGGTGGGAGAGGGCGGAAGGGAGAGGGAAGAGGCTAAGGATAGGTCGGGAAAAGAACGGTGCGGGATGGTGTGGTGTAATTTGCGGGAATGGACTGAGCGAGGGGTGTGGTGACGGCAGGAGAAGGATGGGAAAGGGGGCATCGGTGGGAGAAGTGCGGGCGGGGGAGCGGAGCAGGGTGTGGGAGGGGGGAGATGGAGCGGACGTGAGAGAGTGGCGGCAGGGGTGTGGGGGAACAGAAACCCTAGTTTCGGGAGTGATTGTCGGTGAAGCCCTTCCTTTCCATGGCGTCACGCTTGACGGCAGTATCTCTGTGCGCTGTTATGGCAGCGGACAGGACGTCTGCTAAACCTGTGAAGCAGAGGAGATGAGTTGGGTCTTGGGGACGTTGTATATGTATGTTGTGTCTCTCTGTCTGTGTGCGTGCGGAAGGGAAAGGGTATCGCGGGAGGTGGGGCGATGGGAGAAGGTGGGATGATTTTTACGGGCATGAAAGGATCGTAGGGAGAGGGAGAGCGAGGGGTGGGGGACTATGGTTTATTTTTTTCCTCTCTCCCAAGGATTCGTTTCTCTTTTCCCTCTTAAATGTGTTGCGCAGGAATCAAAGCTGTTTTCCTCTCGTCAAAGGGACGGGCACCGTTCTCATCCTCGGTGCGGAGAATTTATTTTTAGGAGAAATATCCACTTTTGTGGATTGATCATCGAGGTCCTCGTGCCTCGTTGATTTTTTTTGCGATGGGTCTTGTAAGTCCTTACGTTCATTTTATTTAATCAAGCCACGGCCTTCAGGGGCAGTGTGTTATTTGATGAGCGTATTCTGGCACATTCCTGAAACTATTCCCGGAGGATTTGACCCTCCATGATGTGAGGTGCTTCGCTGCACGTTTCATATGCTCCCTAAAACCCATTCAGAGGTGAATATATTTTCAACTAGGCCAACCTCTAGCACAGCGATTTCGATTTTTTGAACACGTTTTTATCGTTAACGAATCAAAAATGAAGCATTTGTGTTATTAGGATATTATGCAAAAGTAATCAGACTACTGCAAATTAACCAGCTTATATTTTACGTCTTTTTTTGACCTCGTTGGAGGTATTTCGTGTATTCAAATAGTCATAGCTCTAAACCGCGGCTTTATTTCAGTTTTTGCACAGTATCCGATGCCTGAATGGTGCCATTAACCTTTCGCCATTAACGTGGCAATCAATTATTTACTGTTTCGTTTATTGTGCCAGCGATTCTCTAGAAAGAAAAAGGCTAATTTAAACATTAAAATAGGAGGGCAAAAACTAGAACAGGTAGAACAGTTAACGTATATCGGTAGTGTTTTGGACCAACACGGTCAAAGTAGTTGGGACGTAAGGAGAAGAATTGCGGTAGGCAAAGAGGCTTTCACAAGAAGGAGGGAGTTGATGACAGGGACGTTGAGTAAGGATGTTAAGAAAAGACTCGTAAAAACTTTGATATGGAGCGTAGCTACGTGCGGCACGGAAACGTGGGCATTGAAGCAGGAGGATAGGCGTAGATTGGAGGCTTTCGAAATGTGGGTGTGGAGAAGAATGGAGAAGGTGAAATGGACAGAGAAGAAAACAAATGAGGAAGTACTTGTTATGGTGGGCGAAGAGAGGGGTTTGTTGGGAGAAATCCTATGGAGGCAGGAAAAGTGGATGAAGGGGGTATTGGCCGGCAGTGGGTTGTTGAAGACTGTAATAGAGGGTAGAAAGTTAGGCAAACGAGGAAAGGGAAGGAACAGGATAGGGATGTTGGACGGGATGAAGGAAGGAAGGCAGTACTCACAGGTGAAGAGGGACCTGATATTGAGTAAGAGACTGGATTTTGTGTTTTGTTAGGAGTCCCAAAATGTTTATTTGTTAGCTGTGCCCATGCAAAACCTACCTTAACCGGTAGATTACCTAATAATAATTATTGTGACAATTTTCATAACTCAAAAATATTAAACTGGGTGTTCTATCTCAAATGAGTGTGAAGTGGCATTTTCTTCTGCCGCGATGGGTTAACATTCAAGGTGCTACACGAGACTGGAAAATTCTGGACATTACGGAAACAGTCAAGGCGTATACACCGTCGTTCTTGTGGTCACAGAATGGAGCCATGGCGAGCTAGACTTCCGGGATGCCTTCGTGTTCCGTATGCTGATATACTTAATCGTTATGCAACGACGGCATGTTACAGTAATTGGCGTATCTTTGAAAACATGTTTTGAAACCGGTTAAGTCAAATATTAGTTGATCCATTGGAAAATATATCCATCCCCGTGTAATTTCACGGACTTAATTTGCTTCTCACGATAAAGTTCAAATACTCCTTGAGCTCTAATATTGACTCCAAAAGTTTAAAAAAAAGTCATTAATTTAGTTATCTCTTCAATTGATAATATTCAATTCAATTGATAATATGATTGCATGTCTTCTTTTGCTTTGAGAGATGTTAAATGTGCAGTTCCAGTTCCGCATCTTCCCTTATTTATGTGAGAAGTTAGGTATTGCTTTCCACTCCAGATTTCATGTCACCCCTTGCTATTTATGCTAATAGGTAGGCATCAGTCCAATACGACTTCGAAGTCATTCGCTAATATGTTATTCATGAGGAATCTCGCATGGAATCTTACTTTATGGTGCTAATACTTTATCTGCTCTAATTCGCTCTGAATATTTCGTCACTATCAACATTTTAATCTCGCTATCGTGGCTTAAAATTCTTTAAAGTATTCCTTTCTCTGACACATATTGTCCCATTGAATTTCCTGATAGTTTTCAAGAGCAATGTTATTGTCATATTTGTATTCCAATGCGTTCTCTGGTATTGAGCATTGTGCCGGTTGAGAAGTGGCTCGTATGGATTCTTCATTCATCATAGTGCCTGGCCTAAACGAGACACTTTGAACCTATTCGTTTCGTTGTTGTGGAATTGTGTTCATCTCATTATTGACTCTTCCAATCGTTTCCTGTGGAACGACAGACAGTGGTCGTAGTCGAGTTATTTTGACATAGCAACATATGTTACATCTCGAGTGCGTTATTATTTCCGTCTTTAAAATATATCCTAATTAAGATGTGTTGGAGAACTCCCGATTTGGTGTACGACTTTAGCTTAATCTACGGTTGTAATTGGCTTGGAGATTTGCCAATGTCGTTCGCCATGGAGCCCTTTTCTTAAATCGGTACACACTATCCTCGACGTATTAATTTTAACTTCTCGGTCTCTGTCCCTCTTCGACTTTCGTTCATCATCCTTAGAGGGAACACTTGTCTTTCCAAACCTAAGAATCAAATTTCAATGTCGTACAAAAGAGGGAAGAGGAGGGGACTTTAATGCCCCATCGAAGCATTCCATTTAGCTCCCTCACCAAATTAGATGAGATTGTTCCGTGACATGCAGACAACCGTCCTTATAACCTCCCTCGGGTAATTCATTGGTTTTTCTTGTGGCGTGTCGAAGGGATGTGCTTCATCTTCTCCCATGGATGGCATTCCTGTGGCACGGAGCCCGGATGCCTCCCTAAGGCTTTTTATGTTACTGCTCCAATTGACTCTTCGCCTGCCCCGCTCACCATAACTTATCTTCGGTATTTCGCAGCAAGGCGCGTCTCTCACTCTCTTTCTCTCTCACGTCTCCCTATCTCTCGCTTGCCGCTCTCGCCTCCTCTCCTTGGCCTTCCACTTCACGGCGGCCGCGCTATTTTTTTCATCGTCTCCTCATAGCCGCGCAGAACCACAAAAACGCCCCTTCCTCCGCAATTTAAGGAGCTCTCTTATTGACATTGCTCCAGGCGAGCCGGCAGTACTTTCTGTCAGCGCTCGTGCATCCCGCGGCTAAGTTACCGTCTGGAGGAGGCTTCTTCTTCTTCGAAGGGGCACGTTGGTTTAACGTGGGTCGTATATTTTTCGCCCCCTTAAGCGCTCGAGGGCGGGCCGGCTCAGGAATGCCGAGGCGGTCGAGCCACCGCTGCCGCCGCCTTTGAACGGCCATCCTTCTATTCCTCCTCATTTTTTTAAATCCATCAGCGATCGCAAGAGTTGGTAATGCCGAACTGGTTCGTCTTGTGAGTCAGTCTGGTGGCCCTGAAGTCGCAGGTTCGACTCCTGGCGGAAGTTCGACTCCCTCATTACTGAAACACGGTGCACTGACCAATGGCTAGAGCACAGTTTTCTTTATACGACAGCCTGAATTCTAGTCGAGGCGCATAAATATAGTCGACTATTATATTGACAAATAAATTTTTGTATTTCGGCCAGATAACTTAGTCTATAGTGCTATGAAATCCCTTGCTTTGTTAAAATTAAATCTTGGAAAAAGACATTGGTTTATTTTTATTAAACAAAACGTTAGCCTCCACGAACACAAATATAAAAGAGTTTATATTTAATTTATATAATATTCAAGTGGTACTTCGGTTCTTGTGAAGATCGTGTGGGGGGAAATTAAACTGGAATGTATTAAAAGTGATTAAAGGAATTAAGTCAGCTCAAGGATAACCTAGCTATGGCGTCTTAAACCACCATGCCTCCCCTTCATCTCACTATTATGGTCTCGATTGCGTTTTATCTGTCAAGATCCAAATGGCCATATAAGTCAAACCAGGGCGAGTGGATACATTCTCTTAATTTTTATTTAAATAATTTCCTTGCTGTGATGTATTAATTCCGATACTCCAGCATTCGAAATGACCGCACGTGGAATGTCACGCGATAAAGGACAGATTTTCACACTGCAGTGAAAATAATCATTTTGCTACGGAGCATGAGGGTGACATTAATCTTTATCAGCAGTTACCAGACGTGAGACAGCTTTCACAGGAGTTTGCAGAGTCGGAGGTATGTTTATTGGTAGAATAGGAGGAGTACACGCAGCCAAATGAGGAGTAATAGTTCTAAACAAATCGTACATCATAAAGCAATAGATGAGATGTCAAGTCATTCCCCCCTCCCGTTTAGGCCACGTTTGAATTTAACCGTCGTCGTGATGTGATATTTTTTCGCATTTTAGTTTTCGAATATATTCCCGGTCGCCCTCCTTTCGCTTTTCCTTTTTTTTCATTTTTTTAACGACCTATGGATTGTTCTGCCGTCCTGTCTCTTTATTCAAATGGCTCTCATTTTAATTGAAATGGCTAGTCTACACGAAACGTTGTGTATTCATGAGTCGATTCTTTGATAAGGGCTTCTCAACTGTAACTCGCTTTCATGTACACACGTCTCTGCACGAGGGGCTAATTTTTTTCGTTGCTCGAAATAGTAATAGATGCCTGCGTTTCCGAGGTCATGCGATTTCTGCCCGGCTCTCTAATCTCCATGCGAGTACTCCATCTTGAAGCAGACGCTGATGCTCTCCAGTAAACTCAATTCTACATGCATAGAGTACTGTATCCCTTTAGAGTTTGGATCTTGTAGTTTGCTCTTTGATGGCCACCTCGTATAACTTCTCTGCCAGTGGAAGGCGAGATGATAGTACCAAAGACATGCAGATATGTGGGCGATTGCCATTCGGTTAACTTCTCGCTCAGCGAAAGTGTTGACTTCGCTTACACCTACGATCAAGTACTTCGCAGCAACTAGAGATAACTTCCGTGCGTGACACTCCAAAATAAATAAGAAATGACTCCCGACTCCAAGATGGTCGTGTCGTGTTTTCTTCTCTGCCGATGGCGGCATTAATTCGTTAAGAAATCATCCTCGGGAAAACTGACGTGATCACTTATTTAATGCTAATCCACCATTCAAATCACAGCCCTTACAAGAGAAAACACGAGAATACTTTGTGTTCATGGTTGATTGTCGTTCGTTGGAAATGGATAATGATGTTTCCTTCGTTCCTAGATGGCGTTAGTCTCTCTCGTGCCGGCGGCCTGCTAGATCTCCTTTCGAGATATGCGCCGCAGTATGTCATGATGGTGGCTCGTTGGAATCCCTTGGAATTAAAAAAAAAGCCACATGCATACATGTGCAGTGAAATTTCCCACTCATTAAGTTGTTGCCTCTTGCCTGTTCATGACATTTTCCTTCTCCCTCGAAATTGCAATGTATACGGATATTGGATGGGAGTGAAAATATACAGGGTTCGTCCGGAAAATAAGTGTACTGAGCTCAGGAAAAAAAATTATTATACTTTTACATATCTTAAGCTAATATTCCTCAAAATAGGACCCTTGTGAGTCGATACACTTGTTCCAGCGGCGTTCCAGGAATGGGAACGCTCCCGCTAAGGCATCATCGGGAACCTCTCGAAGACTCGTCGTCGACCTCTTCTCTGCCCTCCACGAACATCTTGTGCCACCGAAAGATCATGTTTCTGGACATGGCTGACTCCCCGTAAGCCTGGTTAATCATACCGACAGTTTCGGTAGACGATTTCCCAAGCTTTACTGCAAATTTGATGGAATAACGCTGCTCCAAAAACTTCGGCATCGCGTTCCGTGACGTGGGTCGAGCGTGGAGGTTCGCGTTAACAGAGCTCCTCACTACACCACAGCTCAGAGCCGACTGCCTTTTTCAGCGTCGCTTGCCAACATACGCAGTCCGTCCAATCGCAGCCCGTCAGAGCGGTGCTGGGCGCGCCTGGAGCGGCGGGAAAAAATCAGTAGTCAGTACACTTATTTTCCGGACGAACCCTGTATGTAATTCGGTAAATTGCTTATCCCTCATTGCCGAATCATCTAATTCTCCGTACAAAACTCACTTCTAAATTATATCTACCGATTTTTTACATGTATCTCAGGTATGTTTTCAACTGTGGTTAACCTTGATCTTTGGGATCGGTAATTTTGTGAATATTGATGCTCAGATTTGAAATGAATTTAGTGAATATGAAGGAACACACAAAAATAATGCATTTTCCTGTTCCAATATATTAAACGTTTAACGAACGCTGATATACAGGAAAACATTTTATGATGCAGGATTATACAAAGGGTTTTAACTGTCGTCCTCCTGTTCGTCCAATCCTATTTCTCCATACACTACATTGGCTGGTGTTTGGAATGGAACTGGGTATAAATTGATTTAAAAAGTGCATTTCCTTTAACAACAGAGGCGAAGAATATTAAAATTCCAGTTCCACCACATCACACCTGAATCTGTACTTTATATTTTGTTTCCTTTCTTACTGAATTTCAAGTAGATAATATCATCTAATTAAACCTGACATTTTAATATTGTGATGAAAGAAGTAGTTTGGCACGTCTCACAAGGAATCCTGACCGCACCTCGACGACGGAATCTCTTGAGCGGAAACTATGGCGAAGCTCACAACCGCCTGCTTAACTTATTTGGTCTTGAAATCCGAGAGAATGGGAGAAGTGTCGTCTGGTATCGATGAATCTGGCTTGATATGTATTTTCAAACATTACGCTTCTATCTTTGTCTCTCTTTCTCTACCTGCCATTCCTCTTTCTCCTCCTCCACCCCGCGACCGTGCCTTCCGCCCTCCTCCACTTCCCAATGCCTCCTCTCTCCATCCTCCGACTCGGTTACTCCATCGCATAGGTCGACCGTGCTGGCACAAAAGATGCCCATTTCTTCCCCCACATCCTCCGCCTCTCATCGCCCGGGGTCGCATCAGCCGCGCAAATCGGCCGGCCAACCCCTTCCAACCTTCCTCGCGCCCCATATCTACCACACACCCTTCCTCACCATCCCTCCCGTCCCCACCCATCCCCACCCCATTCGACCTGTCCCATCGTCCAATCCCTCCGTCAGCCCTCCCCCCCCCTCTGCTTTAAATATAATGGAGACAAAGTATTCACAGTCGTCTTCTGCCGGACCCTCCTCTTCCTCACTCGACGCGGTCGGGGGAAAGAGGCGGCAACACGCCTCCCGCCAACTCCCACTCCCAACCCCTCCTCCGCGGCAACCAATCGACGGCTGAAGAATGCCACGTACCACTCCGCTCATCCTCGTTTCTCCTCTCCTAATTCTTTTCGCGGGGGAAGGAGAGGTCGGGGGAGAGGAGTGGCGGAGAGGGCTCGGGATGAAGCGTGCGGAGAAGGGACTGCAGGGGAGAGGTGGGTGGGACTAGAGGGGGTTGCGATGGGGGTTGGAAAACGGAGCAATAAATAATTCCTACGCCAACTGCCTAAAGCGCTTCCCTGTCGCAATCACGCCGGTCGATAAATGGCCCTCCGTCAGGACCTCTCCTAATCCTCGACATCCCTCAACCTCCTCCGTCCACCCCCTCCACTCACGCTCGCCCACCTCCCTTCGCTTCGCTCCTCTTCCCTCCCCCCTCTTCTAACCCCCACCCCCGTCCCTCTCACTTCCCTACCACCCCTAATACACACACGCGCGCTCCCTGCTTTTTAGCTACGTTGCCATACACCGCAGACACGGTTTACCCTCGATTGCCATTGATAATTAATTGGATCTCATGCTGAAGGGGATGAAGAAGTCGACCCTCTCCAACTCTCGCTCTCTTACAGTCTTTTTCTGTTATCCCTCCCTCCCTCTCTCAACCTCTTCCTGTTACTTTACTACCTCCCTATATATATATCTCTCTCTCTCACCCCTCACAATTCCCTTCTCCTTGGCCCCTGCTGGGGCGGGCTCAAAGCTTTCTGGGTACCAAAGAACCCTCCATGTATGTTTGTGTGTGTGTTTGATGGCGCTTTTAAGCGCTTTTGATTCCTCTTTTTTGCCTTCCGTCCTTTACTTTACTTGGTACTTCCGAACAGAGAATGGAGGAGAGCCTTTTCGCGCTGGCGTGCCAATATTGAATTTACTTGTGACGTGCCGCGCATTAATTGCATGCTGGGAAATGCCTGAAAGCCTAGTTTACCCCTTTCAGACGAACTGAGTTCGCTCATCACTGTCTCCGTGCCAAATTACGCTAAGAGCTATTCTGTTCGTCTTTTACCTTTTAATTAATGATGCAAGGCATGTATTTTTGCGGGATAAGAGTATTTAATTAATATTGTCACCCTTAAGGGTTAATCGAACCCGAGTTTGCCCGTGCCAAAGATTTGTAATTCATTGACTAGGGTTACCAACTGACTGAAATTTTCCCATAACCTTCTCGATGTGGAAACCAGGATTTTTCACCTCATCTTCCTGTATGAGATAGTTTCCTTTCGCTTGTCGTCTGGAAAAATGAAGTATTTCGTCGGCGGGAGAAGTTTCCTCTCTTCGTAAATTCTCATTTTCGAACGCCCCACAGTACATGTGTCCCGTGTAAAATTCCCATTATTTCCTAATGCAGATATTCATGTTGATACTTTCCCAGCTATGCCAATGGTGAAAGTCTATGTACGATGGAATAGATCGTGAGTCTAAGCCCGTCTCGGAAGCATTTTTCGGCATCCACCAAGGCACTCGGGCATTGGGAAATGAATAGTAAGCCATCCGATATCTGCCGCCGATTGAGAAAAACTTTCTCCGGATTTCGCATTTCGCGGTCAAGCATCGAGGATAATGTTTCCTTTCTGGAACTGCTTCAGGATATTTGCTTAATGAAAACCAACTCGGACAGTTAAAATTTAGTGCAGGACTTAGCCCTGCAGCGAAGGCAGAATTGAAGGCCAATGATTTTTACCCTGAAAAGGTTGCATTGAAATGCATATTAGCGGATGACTCCGTTAAAAGTTACTGTTGCGGCATCTCCCGCAGTTTCTTGGAATTATTCCATATTTGTTTAAATTTCCACCGGAGTTACCTCGGCATAAAAATAATGGTTAGCAGGCCACGGATCGACGCCTCAGGCGGTAGTCTGGAGACGAGAGAGATTTTCAACCGTCTGGGTTATTCTGACGAGTGTCGCTCTTGTGACTTCGCATTCCAACTCAAATATGAATGCTGTGATTAGTTACATTACGTTGGTCAAGGGAGGGAAAATAATTTTCTTATTCCAACCGAAACTGATTGTTACAACTTTTTAATAGTAATAAATGAAAATTTAATCGAATATGTTGGAAATAATTGCTAAGAAAACGGAAATAATTATGTCAAAACAATTCGGATGGTGCTAATTTAAAATTAACCGAATGGCACACACTCCGCTAATAATCAAACCATAATCAATAAAAACCGTCATCGGATGATTTTAAATCACTAACCGTAGGCATTCAAGACGACTTCCAAATTCATGAGGGTCAGATATTATGTAGATGTAAAAAAAAAGGCTACAATTATCAACCCGAAGGTCTATCTGATAGGTTAAGGTAGAGGTAGGATCACCTACTATTAACGGCGTGTGTGAAATACACCAATCAGAGTACTAAGGGGGCAGTTTTTTTCCCTTAACTACCAATGGTTCCCCGGGATGATTTATTATCCGCAAAATCACACAGCTTGGGTGAAGTTGAGGATGCCCAGAGGCGTCTCCCTGAATCGAGCCCGGGGCTCTCCGATCAGTAGCCCAGCGGTCTATTCACATGGCTAAAACGTTCCCTATGAACATATGGGTGTTCGTTAAATTATACAGGGCCGTATGCTGGGCAGTGGTGTGGAATTGTTCCTCTAGACTGAGCAGTGTGCTGTAAAAGTAATTCCAGAAGTCTTAGTTGAAAAATCAACATTTTTAATGAACCAATTAATGTGGAATTTCACTTCTCATAAACTCGGTATTGTCCGCGGAAAATGGCCGAACGGAATACTTGGCGGAAGTAGGGAGTCGAACTTCCGACCTATAACGTGATCCTGGAACACTCTTCCGACGAGGGTGACCCGGCCGGCGCACCACTTAAGAAACTTTTATTTCGGAAGCCTTTAAAAGCACCGAGATGAGAGTGCACGTCTTTTCGTCGGCCTTCCGCCGTAAAATAGGAGGGAAAAAAGGTAAGCCCTCCACTTTTGTACGTACGGAAATGAATTCGTCCATCGCTCTTCATTTTTTTTTTGCATATACCCTCGCCTCGGAAGGGTGAACGAAATAAAGATGAAAACGGTGGAGCGAGGGCGGGCGAGCTCTCCGCCGCCGTTCACTTCGGCCGCTCGGAAACGTCCGTGGCCTTTCGCTCCGGCCTTGTCTCCCAAAATTGTGTTGGGGCGTTGTATACTCCCACGGCGCGACCTCCCCATCGCTGGAATCGCAGTCGCGTGCGCGGTGGGCCGTAGTCCACACTCACCCCACTCCCTCCATTCCCGTGTTTCCGACCCAAATCCCCTCCCACCGCTTCCCGGGAAATATCTCCATCCTCCTCCTCCCCGTCTCGCAGTGCCACCTCTATTTCCTCTCGGGCAAATCTTCCCATTCCGTCCTCCTCCCGCCATTTACCCCTTCGCCTCTCTTATCGCTGCCCAATCCCCCCCTCCTCCGACCTTCCATCTCCATTGTCCCTATCTCTCCTGCTCTCTCTCTCTCTCCCTTTCTCTCTCTCCCTTCCCCACCCCTATCTGACCGTCTCCCTCTCCCCGTTTCCCCAACATCCAATCCCCATTTCCCCCAACCTCCCACGCTCTCATGTTTCCCGATTCGAATCCGTCCATCCGGAATGCATTTGCCTTTTAAATCGGAGGAATCGCTTCAAGGGTCCCATCCACCCCCTCCCTCCGAAAAATCCTCAATCTCGTCCCGAAAAAAATGTTAGGGGATGCTGGGGGGGGGGAGGGGTTAAAGAAAAAATAAATGTGCCTATAAAAAAAAGAATCTTATTATATATGTAACTTTTTTTTGCCGTTCGTAATAAGGTATGGGGCGGGGAGGGGAAAATGGGTCCAGCGAAATTGTGTGAGTGAGGCATTTGTTATTTTATTTGGCATTTATTTCATTTGGCTGCGATAGGGTTAGGAACTTTCGGGGCGTCGCCGATTTTTGCTTAATCTCTTTCTCGGATTTTTTTTCTTTTTTGTTCGTCTTTTGCTTCTCAATGATTGTCGTTTACTTCTATCATTAGTCTGGGATTTTTCGCATTGAAGTGTTGGTGGTAGAGATAGAAAGATGGAAAAGGTGTTGGATTGGGAAAGGTATAGTTGACTTGGGCCATTTGGGCAAGTTTTGGCGGTCTCCAAGTCTCTCGAAAGCCTGTTATTTTTTTTTCTTCTCTTTTTCTCACCAGGAGATTTTTCTTTGAAATTTTTCGTGATTCACGGAAGCATATTTTTAACCTCGTCTCATTTTTTTATACTCCTTTCCTCTCTCGCTCATTCACTTTCTCTCCTCTCCCTCCACTTGGGATTGGGTGTGCAAGAGAGGAAGAAAGTCGATACACCTCTCCTTTCTCTCCCCGTCTTTTGTGCTCGGGCGTGTGAGCACGATCAATTTCTGTTCCTCGTTTGCGTTTTGCCGATGAGCTCGAACCGTAAAAGTTCCGGGAAATCCGTCATGCGTTAATACTGTGGGTGCTGGGAGTAGTGCTGTGCTTTATTTCCTTTCTTAATTGCCTCTTTCGACGAAGCAAAGAACTTCACAAAAGCATGGTAAAACTGAAAAGATCATTTTGGTAATATTTCCCTCGTCTCATTGTGAATTGGTTTGCTTTTGTGTTTCTAATTAATATTCCACGTTTCCCATTTGGGTCAGAGTCGTTGAACCTGTAGAAATTTTAATATCTTATCTTGAGATGAATCGAGTGAAGAGAAAATGGTGAATAAATGGAGTTAAATGTAATGAAGGATGAGTGAATTTTGTTTTGGAGTATGAACTAGTATGCATGAATACATTATCTAGCCTCTATGCATCCTTCGGTCACCTGTGTCCTTATTGGTAGAAATCAGTATTCAAGAGGAAGTCGGATAAGAGAAGGTTCCTCCCCGTCTTCCGTGCGTGGCGTGGACGTGGAGGATTGAGGGGAGGGGCGTGTCAGTTGTGTTATACTGCAATCCATTTCGTGTGCCGACGTCTCGCCCTGACCCGTTCGCGGACCACTCCAGACCACCCCCCCCGTCTCGTCCTTCCCCCTGAAACCATATCCATTCTCCTCTTCATTCTTCCCCCTCGCACCAAATTTCTCACCCCGCCGCCCCCAGGCCCTCCTTCGCCCTCTCGGGCCTCTTCCACATCGATCTACGCCGTGTAACATGCGGCCGTGCATCTTCGCCGGGAGGTGGAGGAAGGAGAGATCGGGGGATCATGGGATCGGGGTTGAGGGTTTCGGGAGGCTTATAAGTATTTCCCGCGAGTGCGCGTCGTCTGCCTCTCCATTTACCTCTTCCACGACGGAGAAACGCCCTCGTGCCCCAGACGTCCACCCCAAACGTAACGACGCCGTCACCTTTACCCACATAAACCTCACGCTTCCCGTCGCACTTATTCTTCTCCGCATTTCGCGTTGTTTTTTGCGTCGTAGACAAGGGGGCTGGAGGGGCAATCCTATTCTCCTGGTATTTGGAGACGAACTCTCTTTCGTATTCCCTTAAGATCCGCGGCAGTCAACCGGATGGTCGGTTTGATATGGAATGGAGTAAACATCACGTCAAACTCCGTTGTGAGGGTGAGATGTGCCATGTCCTTTCCCTAGGCCGGCAGAGGTTTCTCAAGAGTTGTCACTCTCATAAATTCAAGAAATTTTGAGTTCGGAGTGTCTGCGGGTATCTCCAGGGTTTGTATACGAAATACCAAAGTTTCCAATACCATCCACAATGCTATCCTCAGCACTACTTTGTTATGTCGTGTCCTTTCGTGAGTTAGTTTCGCAAAGGTTATATGATGGCAACCATACCATAAGTTTATTATCGAAATTGTTTATGGTAATCAGGTACTCAATTCCTTTCCACTGGGCGTTGTAAAAAATTCAGAGTGGGACATGCCGTGTGACGGGTTAGTTCGCCACGGCGCTTATCTGAGAGACATCCAGAGTGGCTGCTTCCTTTGGATTGCTTGATTCAGATCTACGTTTCGGTTTACTCTCTGGAACATGACTATTGAATGAAGCCGGTGATACGAGTGCCATTGAATCGTGTGCGCATTTGGAACCTTTTCGTTCTGGCAGATGGCGTGCTCGGATCGCAGATCTGAAAGATTGAAGACTCCTATCTATCATCAGGGTTTTTTTGTGTTACCGTTACATAGGTAATTGAAATGAAGGGCGTTACAATGATAACGAATGGCATCAGCAATCAGAATAGCTGAAAACAAAATGGTTGCGTAGTGTGCTTTGCTGCGGTGATTCGTGAGAGTTAGTAAAATCGTGGGAGTCGGGATCTTCTTTCTAATGACATGCGAATGCGCTATCATATGTTGGTGCTGCAATCAGGACCTCACCTAATGGATGAGGCGAACGGATTTTTTTTTAATTATTGCCAAAAGATCTAATATTATTTTGTTATGAGTTGGTTTGATTCACCCGTGTAAATAAACAATGGCGATTGAATATATTTTGGAACGAACTCCTTGGACCGTCGACCCTTCATACGACAACAATGTGGGAAGGATAGGAGGTCTAAAACTAATTCGCGAAGCAAATATCAGTGGCGATAAATATGAAAAAAGAATTATGGAAAGTTCTATTTCAGCACTATACTCGTATGCTGAAAATGCCCATGAAGGGTAAGTGTGTCACTCCATGGGAACATTAAAATCCTGACGTCATTACTGTTAATGACGAAATTTACCAGTTTGGTATAAATAAGACAAGTGCCAAGAAAAATATGATGACTCTTGATGGCGTCAATTTGGAGAAAATTATTTTTTTTTAAATTTCGTTGCGAACTAACCAATATGTCGATAGCTTCTTCAATAGATATTTTTCATTTATTTATTCCATTATGTCCTCAAATTAATTGCCCCTTTTCCCAATCACCATTATGAACGCTGTGGACTTTGGCATAAACGTGAAGCACCTCAGATTCACCATTAGTTCTACTGGTGGATTTTATGACGAATTTCAATTCTTCAACGCCATGTGTGGAACTCGTTTTTTTTTAATCCCATGGCGAGAAAATGCACTCTCGCAATTTTCCTCTCACATTGAACGACCCTGTCTATGTTCGATGGATTTTTGCTGATTGCATCGTCGAAAAAAAAATATCTGAAAAGGGAATTTTATTTTCAAAGTTCATGTTCAAAACCATTTAAAGTAGGTAATGAAAAAAAGAGATGTCTTCTCCAAATGAGGTTGCATTTTAGTCTAACTCGGTATTTTGAATTTGATCTTCCGCGCCCTCCTTAATTTCCCTTTGACTGACTGCACCAATCCTTTGCGATGTTACTGCAGTGAGGGCATATCTTTCTTTTTTATCCTTTTTCGTTCGTTTCGCGATGCTATTTATGTTTTTTTACGCCCGCCTGGGCCGCATGCCTTTTAGCCTCGTTCAGGTGAAATATTCAGTCCATGAAAAAGCTTCCGTGGTGGCTTCCGCGTGCATGCACCCCGTGCTTTCCTCACGTAACCCGTGGCGACATCCGACTGAAGGGCGACTCGGTCAGTTGGTCATCTGGCGGGGGAGGATTCTCTAATTTTGCTCGCGGATCATGTTCTCGCCCTTAACTCTTGACCCAAATAAAATAATAGTTCGCCTGGGATAGTAGTTTCTTCATGACGGATTCTTGTCAAGTTTAAGCAACGAATTATAATATATATATATAAACACAGTTATCAACCCGAAGGTCGGTTTAGTAGGTGATGGTAGATCACCCAGTACTAAGCCCTATACGGCGTGTGAAAATTCACACATCAGGGTAGGGGGGCCAGTTCCTTTCCCTGTGCCGGTTATGGTTCCCCAGGAAGACCTGGTACCCGAAAAATCACTTTAGCTTGGGTGCAGCTGCAGGTGCCCAGAGTGCCTTGCCCGGGAATCGAACCCGGGACCCTCTGGCCGGCAGCCCAGCGCTCTACCCACTGGACTACCGCGACCCACATACATATATATATATATATATATATATTACACTTGCATATATATACCTCCGATTTATTTGTTGCTAATAATTTCGTTTCCCGTTGACCGAATCTCTTACGTAAATTTGTGGTTGATCTATTTATGGAAGTTATTAAAAGTTATTACTACCCTCTTAATTTTTTTCGTTATACACGATCAGAGACTGAGTTAGATAAAGGTTGAAAATATCATGTTTTCCGGGTATTATAAGAAACCAGAATAATTGGCATTATGGGATGATGAGTTACATGAGGTATCCTACTTTGCTGCTATTTTAGTTCAAAACCCTTGCTGTGTTATTGAAAAAATTTTAGCGTGTCTTACTTACCGAGGACTCCCCACCACACGCCTGCCAAAGGTTCTCTCCGGGTCTATAAAATGGATTATTACGTTTATGGTGAAAACATGAGTATTTTTCCGGACGCCGTTTGGGACCGTCGCGTGTTTCCTTTCATCACTGATTTCGGAAGAAAAGCTCACTAGTGATTCGGCAGATGAAACCATTTCGAGTGGTAATTGAATTTTGTGTAAACGTATAACCCCATTCAACACGGCACCAAATCTCTTCTCAATATGGATCATTCCGACGGTCAAACCACCTAAATTGTTTATCCGACCGGGATAATCATACTTCCAGGCGTACTAAGCTTGTGGGTAGTGTGTAAGCTGCCATCGTATTTGCGAACCTCCCAATCCATTAATTGCTCTTCATTGTCAAGATATTGAGTGACTGAAAATGTATAATCGCAAATAATGAGAATTACCTAATGATAAGTAGGGATAAATCCTTTATTATTGGTATTAGTCTACCAGGTCGGGGGAGGATGGACCCCTAACACAATGAATTACTGTGCTCGAGAGCCCTAACTAATATTGCACAAATTTCCTTATGTTTACGTATTACAATACTACATAATACAATAACTAAATAGTAAAATAAATCGTTAACTAGCTCTGCGTATTTTCTACCTCGCTAAATTCAATCCAAAATGCCTATTCTTTTCCTCTCTCTTACTTGCTTTCCCAGCATTTTTACCTCTATATCTGCATCCAGTTGCCTCACAGTATTGCATTCACAGCTTGCATTCACTTTTACTGCCTTCGAATATCTCCCAAAAGCCGTCTCTCTTCCATTATCATGAGGACGACTTATTTATTTTTCTTTTCCCTCCATTTTATATTTTCCATTCTTCTCCGCAACCACATCCCAATGGTCTCCAATCATCTATCTTATCATCTAGCTCCAATGACCAAGCTTCCGGGCCATACGAAACTACACTCCAAATGAAAGTTTTCATCATGTATATTTCTGCTTAACGTTCCTGTCATAAAATCCCTCCTCTTTGTAAACGCTTCCTTGCATAACGCAATCCTTTTTTTAATCTTCGTACTACACCGCCCGTCTTTTTCTCCGAGTAAAACGCCTCCTAAATAAGTGACATGCGCTATCGATTCTAGTTTGTGCTCCCCAAATTTAATGTACATCTTATTCTTCCTATTACTTAGAGATCTGAATACTTTCCTTTTCTTATTTTTGTTTCTGATGCCATACCTACACCCACGGATTCTTTAATGCGCTACGGGTCGATAATGACAGGAAATCAATTCTTTCACGTCGAACGGTAATTCGGTGGGAAAAAGAGGAGGCTCAGTTGCTCGCGAAATTCTCTGTCGTAGAACAAATAGGAAGGTCGCGTTTCAATAGTCGTCCCACGCGGTCGAAGTCGGTTAAGTATCCTGTATTGATGCGTGCAACGCAAATCTTCATCGTTCTGGAGCTTGCTTTCGAAAAGGACCCCAAATTGCGGTTGCTTCGCACGAATGCCCTCCACATTTTCCGATTCAGGTGTTTCGTTTGCCACTATGTGGCCGAGTGGCGTCTGAAGTCGTTCGGCGTTCCACTTGGCTTTGATTATCCCTCGACTCCGTGGTTGAATCCAGCGTGGTTTGACATCGTCGCTCACCAGGCCCCGTGGATTTCTACGCGTTCGAATGTAGGGAGGAACTTCCGTCGCATGGACTCTTTTCTCCCCGCGGAAAATTGAAAAATGACTGCCCGAAAGGTGGTTTGGGTTATTTTTTTATCCCACATCACTTTTCCGGAATTATTATGTGGTGGGCTTTTCTCCCGGAAGAAAAATGAGTCGTTGGCTCTTTCCACGGGATTGGAACTCTCTCTCTCTCGCACTAACCAAAGTGCTAATTTCATAATTCTCTAGTGTGCTTCCCCTTGCATCCCCCGCAATGTGACCCTTCATTCATTTCCCTTCCCTCTATTTAACCGTCGCAAGGGTTCAATATTTACTTTCCATTAGGAAATTACGTTTGTATGGGATGCGTATTTTAAGCGTCTATTAGGATTACAGAATTGAGGATTTCATGTTTATCCGGGAAATGAACTCGATTTTTTGGTGAAAATATTCTTCGGTTTTATTATCGGGATGCATGAATTTTGAAGGGAGAACATCGATGGGATTTTCTATTCAGCTATTGCAAATATTTATTTCCCTCCGTACTTTTCATTATTTGCTCAATCTCTTAATGGATGTTTTTATCTTCGAGTGTTCGAAAGGAGTCAATCATGAGAAACTGAATCAGATCTCTCTTTTTTTCACATTCTCTGCCGAGTTTTTATTTTATGGAGATAAATACTGATGTTTCATCTGAATTGTACATACGTTACATTTGTATTGACGTACTAATATTTACTCTAGTCCCCCTTGTAAAGTAATCAGGGCTCTATTGTCAACGCGCATTATATCCGCGAAAGTTTTTTTCCCCATTCAATCTTCCGCAACGTTTTTAAGTCTCCTTGAAACCGTGAAAAAACCACTATTTCGTTTAATCCCCCCATACCATCCCTGTACAATTGGCGGAAAACGTGTTCCCTCAGTTCGCCAACGATTTTCATTGAATCGCAAAGTTTTGAAAACAAAGATGTCCGGAGTGACTGCCCAGATAAACACGAATGCCCCCCTCGAAGCGATCGCGGGAGATTTATCCGTTGAAGTGTGACCCGCCAACTTGACGTTGCCCGTGGCGTTTTCACGCGCATGTTTACGTTCCAGAGACGTCGACACGGAATTGTGGCGCCCCGTCAAAGAATATGAGGATGAGCAAAAAAATAAAATGAAATGCGGATCCGCCCCCGGGGGCGTGCCCTCCACCCCCGTCCGCCCTGCGCCAACCCTTTGTGTGCGCGCCCCCTCGCGTCGTTCCGCCCGACCGCGCCGTCGTCCTCGGCGCGTCTCTTCCCATCCCCTCGCACAAGCAGCACCACCTTTGCGTTCGCCCTCCGAATCTCGGTGATTCAAAAAGGAGGGGTGGATCTAGAAACTAGAGTTTCCCCCCCAAAGGATAGAGTTTCTCCCGGCCCCCATGGATGGTAAAGGGTTCAGGGGAGTAGGGAGGGTTGGGACCCATTTAACTCCCTTTTCGAACATGGGGTAATATTGCATGAACTTCATAAGATAACTATTGGGAAAAATTGGTGCCTCCTCCGGATTTGGTTTTTTTTCGTTCCACTTTTCTATTCTCCCAGAATACTACGGGGAGTGCTGGAATTTTCGGCGGAAGTATTTTTTTTATTTTTAATGAATTAACTTAAAGGGGAGAGGATTTTCTGCACATTTCCGAAGTCTTTTGTAAACTTTTCTTCTGTATAAAAGTCTTACTAGATATGTTTGGAGACATTTTTAAATAACTAGAGAGATCGAGAACCTAGGTATTGACTCTATCTCTCCGCCTCCTGATTCCAGATTATGAATGCCAATGACAACTGACGTAGCGAGGATGAACAATTAAAGTCTCGGAACACACATTCATGACCTTTGCTAGTGCCTCTTATCTTCCCATACGATATCGCTTATTCCATATCATCATGTGTTCCGTTAGTACCTAGGTCGATACCACTGCTAGTATCTTCCGGAGTATTTATGATACTACCCTCAATGAAACGGTTGGTTTTGTTTGCTTGTTTGAATTGTAAGAATAGTTTTCATCAGAATTTACACTTTTACATAAATATAATCTAAATGAAACTGTTGAAAACCATTTAGTCTTGACGTCAACATCATTGAAGAGAAAAGAAAATTCCTACGTCTATCTGATCGTTTTCCCTATCCTTATGTGATACTGACTTGGCGTATTTTCAACATCTGCAAACTAATAACATTCACGACTTTGTTTCTTGTGTAAATTGCGTCAGGAATGTGAAGACGTTTTTTGTTCTATTTTGATATTGCGAATGCAAATTAAATACTATTCATGTTATCCCGAGCTCTTACTTAAGGTTAATAGGCCCACCCACCATTGTTAACATTACACTTAACGGTAGCGGAATAAGACTGACCGAAATTGACGAGGACAGACACTAGCGTAGTCTGTGGAGGCTCTTTTGAAACGTAAGTAATGGTAATTATATGGTTGTAACCCTTTCAGTGTTAAATAGCGAGCTGTTTCTTTACAAACTGTCTCCGTCTTTGATTAAAAATTTTTTTTCGATGTGATTTCCATGTAATTTTTTCCGCTCTTTTGATAAAATAGGCTGTCTCCCCTCAGAGTTAAAGCATTCGACTGAAAATATTTAGAGAATTTAGAGAGATGATAAGGTAACTTAACTCTCCGTTTTCCTCGTCTTCTTGGTAAAGAGGCACCGCCCACTCTGGAAGGATCGCCGTGATATATCACAACCTTTTCCCAACGAAAACTCTTAAGTAAGTAGGCGGGCATTAATTTATAACAGCAGATGTGACGCTTGGTCGAGCGATGATTTAGCATTATATTTAAATATCAGTTTATATTAGAGGGCTCCCAGTCTTGGGAAATAAAACAAGAGTGACCAGGTTATTCGTAACTGCGAGGGATTTTCTAGTAAACCTAGCGAACTACTTGAATGCATTAGCTCGGAGGCATGGACACTTCGTTGACGAATTATGTTCCAAAAAAAAGGCGCTAGCACTGAGGACATGAGTGATTGGAACGTAACGGCTACCGATGGATGTATGCATTTTTTTCCGGACGAAACTGAGGTATGGTTTTACATTTAATCCTTGACTATTTGAGTGTATTTAAGCACTATTGAGAATGTCGTAGACTTTTCGCTTATATTGCTAATTGAGTAAAGGGAGAGAGTACCTGATACACATTTTCGGTGTGACCGCGTTGTGATAGTTTTTAAAATTTAAAACCTCTCTATTTATTCCGGTTGCGGGGATCACGAAACGGTGCCACATTGCTGGGAAGCCCCAACGGAACGAATTGCGATATCCTCCCGCCCTTGTATGATGAGATCCAATCTCTATCACACTCTACCCCCACCTTCATCCTTGAACATCTCTTTTCGAGGGATGCCACCGCAGGTCTATTTGGTTGCGTGGTCCCAAGGATTTTTCCCGGGTCTCCCTCATCATCAGCAAAACCCACCGAATCAAGTGACGAGGGCGACCACACTGCTTTGCCCCCTTCGTTTGAATTCGTCATGACGTGACGGCTCGACCGCGGACATGGACCCGTGCGATGTTTGACTACCGCGGGTAACGCATTGCGTTATAAAATGAATATTGCAGTGCCATAGAAGAATGGACATCGGAATGTAGTTGAGGGCGTAGAATTTCGCGTCGCTTAAAGCAACGTCACAGCGTCGTATTCAAATTGCCGGTCCACATCGCTACGTGCGTCACCGGGAATGGGTGGTAGGTAATCACTACCCGACCGAGGTCATTTCTGAGCACTCGGCAAAATTACTATTTAAATCTCCTATCTCGAGGTTGGGAACGTTGAATTCATAATGTAATTGGACTTAATTAATTTATTATTGTATATACTGCATTAATCCATGATGAGTATCCTTCTCTAAATTATAATGGAGACAAAAATCTGTTTCGTGATATTCACTGCAGCTGGGTATTATACTACAACCAACATTTTTAACATAAAGCATCGTTATTTCCAGTCATTTACTCATAACCGTTAACATCCCAACACTATTTACAGCTCATTTAATTTTTCTGATGGAAATTTAAGTAAATCAAATGTTAAATAGCAGTTAATTGTAACTGTCCAAAAATTAATATAAAAATGTTCCTTCTCCCTCTTTAGCGGAAGCATGGGTTTTGCACTGAGCTTTACAACATTCCAACTACGCTTGTATTCGCGTTGCAGCATTTCATTTACGTTGCATAGTTGTATTTCCATGGCTATGCCATCCGTAAACATCACACAACCTCAACCAACGGACGTGCGTTCGTCGCGAGCCATCGACGAATGGCCATCTCATGCCAAACCCACCTGATCCCTCTTTTCCCATACACTCGCCCGCACGTCGCGTCGAGAGGATTGATGCTAGGAGGAAGGAGGCGTAGCAATCCGGAATGGAAGCTGGGACGGGAGGGAATACATCCTGGGCGCCTCCTCCTCCCCATTTGGCGGCCGAGGGCGGCCCGGCCCGGTTCCGCGCGCACGTGACGCGGATTATCGTCGACCAATTCGGGGAATCGAATTCTTCTTCCTCCGTCTCTTTCTCACCTTCCCCCTCCCCCTCTCTCTCAATCTCAACCTTCCGGTCCATGTCTGTCTTTCGCTCCCATATCTCTCCCTCTCCCTCGCACACATTCGCACACAAATATGTACCTCTTCCGTTCACCTGCTCGCCAAAAATGTCTTCTGCCGGGAACTATGAGAAGGTACGAGTTGGGTTCCTCGTTGAAATGGACGGCTTCAAGCCAATTCGGAGCTTGCACTATGCTTGGAGCCAAATTAATGTTTCGGCTTTTGAATGGATACGGCATCCACTCGCTCATGGTAGTCTACTTTGGAATAATGGATGGATTTGAGCATGCTGATGGAAGCATCCTCCACCGTGCTTTTCAGTGCCCTTGTCTGATAAGTCTCTGCGAATATTTTTTGGTTCTTGGATACCGCGGGCCCGCCTTGTCACTGAGTCAGCCGAACAAATCCTCTGTCAGAAGCAGGGGAGCAACGTTGAAGGAGAGTTGCTTATGGTAAAATCAGCTTCTCGCATTTTAGTTGAGAGTCTAAGTGTTTTTGATGCTCTGAGGAAAATATCCATCAAACTTTTCGCGAAATAAATGTTTGGCCATGTGTTACAACCATGAACTGTTGCTAACATCGTGGTAACCTGTCGCTTTTATATTGCTTAATTGGCAAGGATATTGTAAAGTAAATATCATTTGCGGAAAAAGTGCAGAATTCCACATAATTTCCTTTCTATTATTTATCCCCTTATTTTTCACCCAATTGGATTTGCGTTTGAGTACCAAAATAAATTGAAACATTAGTAGAGGTCTTTTTGATATAAATTTTTGATTTCAATAATGGCATGTTAACAAATATAGACTATGTAACATGACTATAAATGGTAAAATCAGCACAGAATTATTACATGTGTATTATTTAGAAAAAGCATTTGACGTATCCGACATTAAATGCACTCCTTTTTAATGGACAGTTGTTGGTGAGACGTGAATGCGTTATTCTTCTGACCTCTTCTACCTACGAAAAGTCTGTACACCAGTCATTTAAAGCGTCACTTTATTCATTTGAATGAAATGAATTTGAACAGTCAGCAGGGACTGTCAAGTGCCTTTTCATGGAACCATGTCTAACCAAATGTCCGCGTGGGTGGTACTAGGCGAAGGTATTTTTCCGAGACATAATTGTGACCCTAGCTCGTACGCCTGATTTTTCTTCAGCCGTATTAAAATTCTTATTTTTTGGTTTGCCAGTGTGTCTGTTGTAGGTAAATATCAGGAACAGGAAGTGATATAGCCTTGGGATAATTTTTGTTGCAAGCAAAGGCAGCATGATCGTATTAGAGTTTTGGGATAGTGTAAAATTACGCAATAGAGCAAGGTAAGCTTTGAAATATCTACATTTCAAAGCTTCTTCAAGAGTAGTCGACAAATGTCGCAGACATTAAATCCAGGTAGTCATAAGGAAATTCACCAGGTAAAATCTTAAAAACATCATTTTTCATTAACTTTTAAAGAAAAAGGTACCCCATCGTGAAACTTAAAAGTGGGGTCTAGAACTCGCAAAATTAAAAAAAAATGTAATTTTTGTAGATTTCGTGTTTCGAGAATAGTAGTAATTAGCTACAAGAATGATAGATTGAAAAAGCGTAATGTTTTTTCGTGAATTCAGCGTTATCGCATCGACGTCAGCATCATCACCGCGAAATAAGATGGAATTCTAGGAATGCCATGTAACATCGGTCTATCCATTTAAGCTTCTATGCTATCATTTACTTCTCGTAATTCATCCTTTCAGTGATTCTTTTCATAACTGTCTTCAGTGTTATATAATGTCTGAGAACGTTTCCAGTTAGTTTTCTTCCTCTCGTCAATATTGTAAACAGGATTTGCTCGTAAAAGACTCCTCTAAGAGTTATTTAATCAGTGCCCATGCATGTATATTCCAGTTTCTTATACATCGTTCATATATATCACCATAATTATACATTAATGAATTTAACATCCTTGTCTAGGGTTTGAATTAATCTGCAAGTCCTTGTGCGCACGTTGTCCGCTGTAAGAAGCGCGGTTGCATTCGTGCAATAAAGGTGTCCTTTGAATGCTTTCACCGATTCATACCATTCATATTCAAATGGCACTTTTGCTCTCGTCCAGGCGAGCCGTTTCCTTGCTAATCGACGCATCCCCATTGCCTCTGGTTAGATCTGTATCCTAAGCGATGAACGCTTCCGAGAGTCCTGGGCACATGAGGTGTAAACTGAGTCGTGACCTTTAACCCACCTCGACAAATCGAGCGCGAACGGCCGGATCCTTCCCCATCCCCCACCCGCCACTACTAGACCCATGTGGGAGTGACGACAGGGTTACGTGAGCAAGCTGGGCCTCCGTGCACGTAGTCTTGTACGTATATACATATGTTGTCGTTGTTATGGGATGTGACCGAGCGCGTGTTTGAGTGACCCTTTGAAAGGGCCATGTTCGGTGCTATATATGCGGTACAGATCAAAATTAATATTTTTTGTGAGTTCCATCCTATTTGACATGCCTCCGATGTAATTAATTGTCTCTAGTCTCTTTTTGAATTAAATTAAATGAATCGGATAAACATAAATAAATATCGGCAAAGTGTCGGTGAAGCACATTTAGATGGCCAAATTCGTAGGACGTGGCTGTGAATTTTTGCGAACTTTGCCCTCAGTTGGCATCTAACGCACAGTGTCATGTCGACTGCATCGATGCTTTTCAGGGGATGGTCGTTAAGTCGATATTCGAATCCCCTGTCCTTTTTTCAATTTCGACATGCTGAAGGTCAATATCGAAGTGAAACAGTCCACATTTACATTGGGTTCCTCGGCGAATCGGTATCGCAATTCGATCTTCCATGCTACTAAACTCGTCGTCGTATCGTCGTAAAATCCTATTCGAGGAACGTGACGTGGGACAGCGCGCGGAGTTGGGCGAGGGTCGGGATCCAATGAATAATGATCATGTTAGGTTTGCAGGGATTAGGTTCGGAACTTGCGAATTTTAGTTTAAATAGGTCTAGAAGGTAAACACCTCAGGAGAGTAAATTCAATACAGTGGACCACCTGAGAGCTACCTCCCTCTTTCGCGCTGCAGTTTCAAGGGTCCGGGTAAGCGTGAGCGGTTTGGGGTGACCGGGCTTTTGGGTAGAGAGAGAGAGAGGGTGATGTTTTAGAAAGGACCTCGTTTAAGCTTTGTCTTCTTCCCCATCTCCCTCGGACTCCTTTCTCCACTCCACTCGATCTTCATCCCTCTTTGGTGGAAGAAGGAATCCCCCGGGGAAATTGAATTTTCCCTTTTTTTCACGTCCGGGAGGAAACGGCCCCTTAATGTGAGTAAATCGTATTGCTCTCGCCGCATTACGTAATTCAACAAACCCCCCATTCCTCCCCGCACTTACTTCCTTCGTCACGCCGCTACTTTCCTTCTCTCTCCTCCTTCCCCCACCCCGCCGCCGCTTAACTACCGCCCCTACTTCACTATCGCCGTACTTCCCTCCCCCCCCCTTTTCCCTAAATATGTATATCGATTCGTCAGAAAGGGACGCAACGGTGCGGGCGCATAATTAATTATTCCGCTTCTCTCTCTCTCTCTCGCACGCGCTCTTTCACTCTATTTCGACCTCGTTCGGTGGGGCAGGAGGGTCGTCGTGCAAGTTGGGGGAGGGCGGGAAGACTTTGAGGGATGGACGAGAGTGGAGAGGGAGCGGGGTCCGTCCGCCTTGGCGCGCGGGCCGCAAAGTTAGCTCGGTAAGGGGTGGCGCCTAAAGTGGAATGTGGACGGATGGTCCAACCCCTCAATCCTCCCGTCTACCTCCCTCATATGTCACCCTATCTCCATCCCTCCCTGGCTAACATTGGATGAGTGCGGAGGCTGAGAAAAAGCTGAAAATATTTTTCCTTGGAGGAGGAAATCGAGGATGACGTTAGCTGCCCCCGCGCCATTTCGAATCTCCGTGTATCATGAAAATATCCCATGCCGTTCTGTGAAGTTCAG
Organism: Hetaerina americana; assembly: GCF_022747635.1. NCBI lineage: Eukaryota > Metazoa > Arthropoda > Insecta > Odonata > Calopterygidae > Hetaerina > Hetaerina americana. The sequence continues at coordinate 85,926,200 of NW_027286069.1, forward strand.
TTGCATGATAGGCGTCAGCATGCAGTCTGGCCTTTGCATTAATAATAATTGTGTGCGAACGTATTGCGATTATAGTAAGCATTGGGCTCGGGTAGAGTAAGCATTGGGGTAACCTTGGTTTCAGAAATTACTCGAACCTATTGTAGCATAGGAAAGTCTTTATCTTGCTGGCCCAACTTAACAGTTTTTAGGTGTTGCACCACACATACCCATAGTTACAAAAACGGTAATTAACTTGAGAACAGAGGGGATGTCGCACAACACTCGGAGGGCCGGATTGCTATCTAAGAGATAAACGATACGCATATATATATATATATATATATATATATATATATATATATATATATATATATATATATATATACTCATATATACAGAAACAGATATAAGGAAAAGGGATAGGAACACACATAAAGGACGAACACAATAGAGGTGGGGAAGGCGGAATCGGACGGATCACAAGGGTAAAAATATTTCCTTGACCGGGACTCGAACCTCGGATCTTTCCACTTGCCGGGCGGATGCTCTTAACCACTTGAGCTATCGAGGAAACGTAATTTACCCTGAGATCCGTGGGTCTAATATGTCGCCAAGCGCCCCGATTCTTTTAGCCAAGAGATGGTTGTTGTGTTCGTCCTTTATGTGTGTTCCTATCCCTTTTCCTTATATCTGTTTCTGTATATATGAGTATTTATTCGCCGTTTGGCGGGATTTCGTGTTTGAATGTGTATATATATATATATATATATATATATATATATATATATATATATATATATATATATATATGTCTGTATATATATATTTATATATATATATATGTTTGTATATATATATATATATATATATATTTATATATATATGCATGCACACAGATATACATATGTATCGTTAATAAAATTGACACCGGTCGGTAGCAATTAAGGATAAATTTCATTTGAAACATTACGATTCATGTCAAATGTTCCGTACGATTGATAGACATGCCGAATGCGATAAAAGAGTAGGTGCACTTACGGAGAGGATAAACTCCAATAAAAGATAAAACAGGTGAGTGGGGATAAATCTAACTCCTAGACATTAAGGGAAAATTGAATACAAAATTTGATGTCGCGATGCTCCCTTTTTCAACTCCCGAGGGGCAGGAAGGGGGGGGGGTGGAGATGGTAGGTCTTCGCTGAGTGAGCCCTCGTTACACACATCTCCGTAATTACTCGTCCTGGGCAAACATAGTTGTAGTTTTGACGCCTTTTAATTATTTCGCACAGCCGTCCATTCAATATCGCGCTTTGTTCTTCTCTCCTTCCACCCGTTTTTATTCCCCTACGGCTCACAATGGTAGTGGATTTAATTAATCCGCACGTCGGAGGGAGGAACGGGGGAATGAAGGAAAAGAGAGGGAAGGGGGGGGGTGAGAATTCCAAGGGGAAGTAATAAAAATAATAATAATAACGAGGATGATGATGAAAAAGTGTGGTACGATGCACTGCATCGGCCGATCTGTCCGTTCATTACCTTCCCATGAATAATCGCTTCGGTGGGAGATGGCATTGTTCTCCGCGAAATGAGCACTCTATACAGTGTATGAGCCCCAAATCCACCTCCTCCGCTAACCCCTTTCCCCCCCTTTCCCTCCGCCTTCTCTTCTTCCCGAAACGCCGCGTCCACCGTCTGCCCGCTTCGACACACATCGCTCTCCCCTTCTCGGCGCCCCCAGCCCCTCATCCCCCTCCCACCCATTTCCCCCTTTTCCTCTATACCACCTCCTGTCAACCCGAACCGTTCGGAAACCTTCCCTGGCTTAGTGTCCCACACGGTAGTGCAGTGTCCTCAGGTACACCGCTCACATCCTCCCGGAACACCTCTCTTCCCTTCTACCTCCCTCTCCCTCCCTCCGTGGCCCACAGCGAGGGGAAGAGGAGTCCTCGTAGCGGCCCATCTAAATTGCCCGGAATTCCCCACCTCATCCCCGAGAGTTTTTCCGCCGTCCTCTCCCGAAACCGCCTCCTTCCCATCCAAACCCTCGTCCTCCCACACCCGTCCCCACTCCCCGCTCCATCTCAATCTCACTTCATCTAAGTCTTCGTTTTTTCCCTACCGCCCCTCCAATTCCCCCAGCCCTCCCTGACTCCGCGGGCCATCCACCTCCGCCCCCTTCCCCTCTATTGCTATCTCGGCGCCCGCTTTCCTCATCCCACTGTTCCTCACTCCATCCCTCTCTCTCTCTCTTTACTCTCGTCATTTTTTCTCTCCTCCTCTCCTCTCCTCTTCTGTACTGCACTGCAGATGCTCATCCTTAAAAAATATATTTAAAAAGAAATCTCTCGTCACCTATGCATGGAGTGAGGGAGAAGGGATCTTTTTATAGTCTCTGTATACGTACATATACGTATATGTATATAAATATGTGTGTGTGTATATATATATATATATGTGTATGTATATATGGGTGTGTGTATATATACATACATATATACATATGTGCGTGTCATATATATATATATATATATATATATATATATATATATATATATATATATATATATATATATGAAAGAGAGAGAGAGCTTCCCCACCCTTTCTGATACTTCTTTCCTGCCTGAAAATTTATGTACGAATATACTCGAGGCGGGAGCGATGGGGAGGGAGGGGATGTAAGGCATAGGGCGACGTCGGAAACCTCCTCCGTCTCGCACTCTCTCTCGTGGAGTTATCGCTCGTTCCCTTTGACCCCCTCAACAGATTATGGGTCACGGCAGTCAGGCGGGGGAATTGTTTTTAATATATTGGGCCGCTCCCGAGTTCCCTCAACCCCAGCGATCTTTCCTCTCCACTCCGGGACCCTCCCCCACCAACGCAGTGCCCACAAAACCTTCATCATGGAGAAAGTCCGAGTGTGTTTTTGTATCCGCGACGGGGGAGGAGGAGGCCTGATGTAGGAGGTGGAGGGGGGATGAGGAGTGATGCTTGGGGCATTCTTTTGTGTTGGGGGCGTGCGGATGCGCTTGTAATGTGTGATTTGTGCGACCGAGCAACGTGATTTGCTGCGAGCCCCCAACTCCCCACAAGTTTCCTTCGCTCCCTTTTCCCGCAGTCTGGAAGTTAGTAGCGTGGGCGCAGGGAAATTCGGGAGGATGAGTGGGGGAGGGGGGAGACTGGGAGATGTAAGTTAAAAGGCTTGCGAGGAAAGATGAAAAGTGCGCTTCGCGATGGTGGTAATTCGCGTAGCATTTCAAGTGTTTTTGTTTGTATGAGCGAGATAAGTGGTGCGATGTGTTTTTCCTCTACTCTAGCGAGTGCTTTCCTCTTGCTTCCCATTGCGCCGCCGACCCGAATGAAAAAAGATGGAAAGATTGTAGTCCCGCATCACATTGTTTGGGCGAGGCAAGCATTGGGAGTGAACGAGGAAATTGAATGCCAAACGGTGCGATGCAAAGAATCGTTTGTCCCTCCAAGTCTTTCGTGCCCCCAACCGAATAACTCATAACGTACAACAGTTTGAACCTTCCGGGAATAAAATAATAGCGAATGCAAATAAAAATCGACTATGCTGATGGCTGATGACCACTCTGAATTTCCCACGTAAAGGCTTCAGGGTAAAATTTAGGTATATTTTGCTCGTCCCTAGGACGGGCGAAGAAGAAGGATTATAAATGCGTTCTTGTTCCGGTTTTTTAGATTGGTACGAGTTGACAACGGGAGGCTTGAGCAATTTACTTTGATCGTTATATTTATCAATCAATGCTATGGTTGGTTTACTGCAATTCTCTCTATTCTTCTGTATCCGCTCTTGATTCCTTCACCCCATGATAGATTTTCTGGTTTATTTCTTTCTTTATTTATCCTATGTACTCGTCTCTTGGTCTTACTCGCGGGATCTACCCTTCGATTTTCCATTCCCTTATCTTTCTAACTAATCCATTGTGCCTCAAGGTTTGTCCAATCTATCTGGTACTTTGCCATACAGTTCTCTTTTTTCATTCTTGCGACTTCATTATTTGGTGGCTACCACGTGCACTTAGGGCCAGGGCGTCTTATTAAGGATTGTTTTAGATAAGAGGATTAAAGAGAGAGGCGTGTTTTGCCAAATTTCGCATTTCCTGGTTGGTTGGCTTGTAGCGTAACTCGATATTTACGGGGGAAGAGCGGCAGCATCGTGTGATATTCTGCAAACGGTACCTAATAATGTAGGATAATAAGTGCTTCAGGCGTAGCTTTATGAAAGTATTCGACTTCCAATACATGTAACATAAGAATAAAACTAGGCAATATTCACTCTTCATTTGATACATCGATGATATTTTAACGCAGTGTGCCATTATCAAAGGTAATCAAGGTTATTTAATTTATATTAAATACGGCATAAATATGGCATACTGTGTTAAAGCTGTGGTCCATATTTTCAGTTAAGCTTGAAAATTATCATGTTTTTGTCCATTTATTACAAGGATAAGTTGCCATCATTGAGATCTGTAATGCATGCCTAATATTTTCGCGGGCATCTGCTTAATAGAAAAAGCACAGCTCTGCAGGTGAGATTGATTAAAGTCTCCGGTAAGATTCCATGATTTTTGAATTAAAATGTGCGGTAAGATTCCACTCCGGTTGTTGTTCCCCAATTATTATATTGAATTATGTTAGAAACGGCCGTTAGGTCCCAAATGAAAGACGCATACTTTTCATTTTTGTCATCAATTCTTATCCAGGGATCGAAGCTTTGTTGTTTCTTTTCGTGATACAAGTTAGTTCTCCTTCGCTAAAATGGAGATACTTTCCTTTGAATGGTGGTGGAAGTTAAAATTAAAGCAATTTCTAACCACCTGAGGGCGTTGGAAAATCATTTCCATGCTTTATTTAATCAAGAGAAGTATTACTTGGCATGCCAACCCTTGCCCTTTCATTTCTTTTATAGCTATGATTCTTTGAGGAATAAACTTAGAAACTGTGGTGAGTCTGCCCATGTTGTTATCTTCATGGAGCGTCGATTTAAATAAGAACCTAGAAGAAATGGGTCGACTTATCTACAGGTCAGAAGTTATTCGATTTTTCCGTCGCGCAACGAAGGTGGGCTTAGCCAAGCGTGGCGTACTTAAAGTGAGGAAGCAATTCACCGCGTCACTCGCACAAAATAATTATGTTGTTGCTGAAGTTTTTATTCACCATTTTTATTTTGTTTAGAATATGTCGTTATAATCCTTTTCAATTTTTAGACAACGTCATAAGCAGTTTAACGTGAAATGGGAGAAAAATGTTTTTCGCGTTGCGTTCAATATTAATACCGAACACCCGCCCTTATTTTGCAAGAATATTTTTTTAGTTCCTTTTATGCTTGCAGCGTATTTATTTTTCATAAAGTATAAGGAAAGCGTAATTGTACAGTACGTACGTTTATATAAGAATAAAACCTATACTAGCCAGAGAAGGTCCCATGATGACCTTCAAATCGTTAGTTGGTAGTCCGGTAGTTGGCTATAACGTGCCAGTCATGCAGTGATAGTCGTTGGGTTTTAGGTGCTCTTGCGGTGAATTTCTCACCTTGAACTCTTTACAAAGCCTTTAAAAATATTACCAGGAGTCAAGGGTATTTGGACCCGCGACCTTATTGTCCTTCCTACTGCTCGCTGTCCAAAGGGCTGCTGATTAGTCAGCCAATCCCGCGGGCAAGGTTAAACTCAGTCCGTGTGATCGGTGTGGAATCCCACAGAAACCATCATTCCAAGGGTGAAAATGACCTCGGCAAACAATCCATTTGCGAATTGCTTTATTCTTCAAGAAATTAACATCTCCACGTGACGCTCTTTCCAAATCGACCGTCTGTGAACCAGGTGAAAATCTGCCGCAACCTCCCAGGTTGTGTGGAAGGAATGCCCTTTCGCCGAGATATTCTGCGGTCCTCGTTCAATAGTTTAATTTTATTATGTACCGACGGACAAATTACGCATTCGTCGAAAACCAACTGCCGATGAGTGGTACGATTTAAATCGACCTACCACCATAGCTACCATCTGAACGTAAATAAGCTATTACAATAGCATTCGCATTAAAATCTCCATTCTCACGTGCAGGAGAGAATGGTTTATATTGATTTAAAAAGTACCTGACCTAGAGCTAGCATATTCAGTCTAAGGCTAGATAGCATGTTAATCGCCTGGGGGCCCATTTAAAATGCATCCTTTGCGATCCCCGCGCTCTAAAAGGATGGAAGACGGATGACTTTTCCGTGCGAGCGAGCTAAGCCCGGCGGGCGGTGTGCACGCCGTCTATCCCGAAAGGTCTCGGGGATGGGAGTTTTGTGCTTCGATGATATCGCTTTTACGGCGCCGCCGTATGACCTCGGCCATCCAAGCTCCATAAAACGGAATACAACTACTACCACCCATAACCTCCTCTAATGACTTTTGAGTGCGAATTGCTTGCGTTAGACGACCAAGGGGCACCTCGAGGGCCCTTGGTGTTAAGCGAGAATAGGCAGTAATGGTAAGTTGGCCGCGTGGTACTTAAAAAGTTTGTGGACAAGTTGGTGGATTGGAGGGAGGGTCAGCGGCCCTCCTTCCAGAGTTGCGGTAAATCATTTGAAAGGTGGTCCTCGCACGTCCTTCCTCCTTTCCAGTAAGCTGGCCCCGTCCTCGGTCCCTCTTCCCTTGTACCGACTTCCACTCCGTCGACCATCCTTTTCTCACCGCAGCGAGAGAAACTCAACCCGAGCGAATCATGCTTCCCTTCCACATCCCACCCACCCACTCGACGGCTGCAGCGCAACCCTTCTTCCCCTGCCCACCCACGCTACCCTCCTAATACCAAGGCGGCCACTTTCATTCGGAAAAGGAGGAGCGGACGAGGAGGGCTTCTTCCATTTCCATCGAATAAGATGTTTAACGGACCAGCATGAGGAAACCCGCTCCCGACTTGACTTCCCTCTCCCATTTCCCTGCCCCGCTTCGCCATTAGGTTTCGCTCCCCTTTACTCCCCTTTTCTTATCCCTCCCTCTCTGTACCCTTCGCTCGCTATCTTAACCGCTGCAGCCCCCTTTGCCCCATTCCCCCCTCGCCCTTCGGCTTTCCCTCAATCCCCACCTGCCTTCCGGTAGGTATTACACCCTTTCTAAACCCCAATCCCCCCTTTTACCTTCTCCGCTCTCCGTCGCCCGGGCAGTGAGGGGTTTTGGGGAGAAAAAATACTGCTCCTGTCCCCGAAAGGCATCCTCGTCATTACTTCGACCCACCTTTGAACCCGGGGTGTGAGATGGAGCATTCCGTGCCCTTCAACGGGTTTTCGGGCGCGTTGGACAGTTGACGGGGGTTATCGCGCCCGTCGATCCGCGTCCGATGTAAGTTTCATCTCGCATCATTTTTCATGTTGGTCAGGGGCCTATCAATAGCAGTTCCGATATTTTTACAGCATGTTTCTGGCGTTAAACCAATCGCTTGTGCAATTTTCCTCATGCTGTTGCATTTATGTGGGATTAAGGGAATGGCTTTGGCCCGAATTATTCCCCGGGGGAGATGCCACGATGACCGGAACTAATGTTACCTGCGGGATTTACTCGTACCACAAATATTAGTGTTGGTGAATACTTCGACTATATATATTTGTATAGAAATATATATATATATATGTATATGTATGTATGTATATAAAGAAATATATATATGCATATACACACATACACACACAAACAGCTACTTATGGCAAAAATTTTGAGTATTACTACAATTTAAATAATATGTCCTCCCCATTCTGCTCCGTCTTCATCGGATGATAGAGAAGTAATGCTTGCTTACTTCTCTATCTTCCGATGAAGACGGAGCAGAATTTTGTCGAAATTATCAAGAAATAACGTGTGAGTGATCTTTTTATGTGTTTCTATATTGTTTGTTGCTGTCCAATTTATATACGATATACTCGTATATATATATATATATATATATATATATATATATATATATATATATATATATACACACACACACACACACACACACGCAAACTCACAGACATACATACGCTTATGCATTCATATGTAGTATATGTGTATATATATATATATATATATATATATATATATATATATATATACTAATTTAGTATTTATTGATGCGTGTGTACAATATATGTTTGATGAATTTCGACGGCATGAAGCATTTCATTTCTTTTGCTTCGATCAGCTCCAACATTTCAATTGTTGTATCCTTCACCTTTCTATTGGTATTTCAAATATGTTAAAATTGGTATGGACAGTGAGTTAATTTTTTTTTACTTTCGCCGCCAGTTTCGGACGGCTAGAGTGACAGACCCAAGTCCCATCCCTGGAGATGGACGGTAAAAAAAAACTTTTCGAAATTATTTTTTACGTTGTTTTATTTTCATGGGGGAGGATTCGCCGGGCTCTGTGACCCGACGAGCGTTCGAGAAGCTCGTGGAGTTGTATCTCGTTGCGGGTATATGGGAATATATCAGCAAGGGTAGACGCGGGAATTTTTTTTCATTTTTTTCCAAATTCCATCCGGATAGGATGTTCTTTTTTTGCATTTTTATAATATAAAACTCGATATTTTTGGCGCGCCGTCCAAAAAGGGTATTTTTTCAAAAGGAGAACGAAGCAATTCGAGTGTTGTTGCCACCGTTGCGACCCCGATAGGGAAAAAAGGTCCCCTTTCGCCAATTTTTACGGTATAAATTCTGTTGATTTTTTGTTTCATTTTCATGAGGCAAATTGGTGCATTCTTAATATTTTCTGCTCAGTGCCGAAACTAGGTACATGCAAATTGTACTTTATGCGCACTAGTGATTATTGGTCCATTAAATAATTCAAATTTTGCAAAATAATATAAATAGATGTCATCGTCTTATTAAAATCCACGCGCCATTTTTGCATAAGATGTAAGCAATCAAAGGTATGAAATACAGGGACGAGGCTTTTTACGAATTGAAATTCTATCTTGCAAATGAAATTTATTTCAAACAATTTGTTACTTTGTTTTCATTTTGCAAAATTGAATTAAAGCGCGCCCTGTCGCAAATATTGTTTTTTATAACAGGAAAAATAGTTGGCCTTCCCCGTCTTAAAGTGCAGCGGATAAAAATTTTAAAAAACAGTATAACAGTATTTCCACGCAAAAATGCCTATATCGTTAGATTATGTTTCTTATAATTGTATTTATGGTGGTATTAATGAATAATGTACTAACTCGGTGTATGCATGTTATTTTTAGACCCCACGGTTATGGCCCGTAAGTGTAACAAACTGTGTGGTACCTACAAATGTGTGCAGATTTACGCATATGCAGTGAGATTAAATTCAAGCTCAACTAAGCGCAGCAGTTTCAAGTCGTGGACTCGATTTGATTCTAATCAATTATTGATTTAATTAGAAAATTCAAAGATTCGCTCATTTCTATTGATGGATGTCCAATGGTTAATTCATTTTCATAAACGATTGGTCCATTCATTTAACCCTTAATCAATTATTACTTCTCTACGGTTCAGAGAATAACCCCGGAACTTCCTGTGAAATGCGTGCGGGAAATAACTTTCTCAAACCTTATTTACATAAAGGGGTCGTCAAGGAGTTAATATACCCTTAATAACTAAGTCGTCCTTTCGTTGGAGAAAGTAATTCGGCGGCAGTGCTGTTCCGCTCATTCGGCTGGATATTCCATCTTCGAGTAATGACGTTTCGCGCAGCGTAAGAGATAGTGAATGCGTGCTTTTTAGTGTTTTTCCTCTTTAAGTCCGCGACGGCATGTTCTTATCTGTGGACGATGCCCATAAAGCGAGGGGGGCAGCAACCTTTTTATTCACGCCTGGCGCCAAGAACGAGCCGTCCCGAGGAACAAGCGCAGAGGTTCGGGATAAGAGAGTGGGAGAAAAGGGGGAGAGAAAGAGAGCGGGAGCTAACGGGGTGTTTTCCTCTTCTCTCTGTGAAAATAATCGATGATTTCAACGCTAGTACTGCATCGGGTGGCTGACCGTGCTTCGGCAGAGAAGCGAGACCTCCGTAGAGGAACGAGATCAATCCATCACGATAATTACCTGATCGGGAACCTTATTCATTGGTATGATTTTTCACATGCTACCTTTTTGTGCGTGTGTCTTTGATTTGGCTTGGTAGTTGACGTAAGATTGTGTCCTTATATCCTTCGATATGAAGTGTTTTGTATGGGGAGAGAGATCGCTTTGGCCGGGAGAATTTTTCCTGAGCGAGCCGGTGAATGGTACGCACGGTATCGGAAAAGTTCCCGTAACTGCTTGATGGGGATAAAAAAAAACTTCCTTAAGCTTGAGCGTCTTTCGTAAGAACTTCAACTGCTGTTTGACAATTCCACGATTATCTCTCTCTCTCTCTCTTGCCATAACTCATTCTATCAAATTATAATTAGTACTCGTTCAAACAGAATGTTTCCTCTCTAATTGCACAATGACCGGGCCGCGTTGGTTGTGAATGATTTATTTCTCTGGACTTCGATACCTTTCGAGCGTCACTCGACATTTATATGTCGGAGTTAGCTTTTTTCTAGACCCGTATAATTTTCATAGTCGTCATTCTCATCAAGGGTTATCAGTCCCGAGGATTGGGGAGTCGCAGGTCGCCAAAGTATCCTTTTCCCTGCCAGGTCTCTTCGCTCCTTCTTAACCCTTTGCGCTGGCATACTATATTCCATCGCTCGCTCCTAACACTTCATCTTTGGCATTTCTCTCTAAATTCTTCACATCGGCGTCTCCTTGAAATTGTGATATTCTGTAAACCTGAGTGAATTGGAATGATACCCTCTCCTTATATTTTTCATAACCTTCACTCGTCACACCAAGTACGTAGCACTTCTTTTCATATTACTTAATCAGTTTTCTTTATCATTCTTTGGAAACACCACATTTCCGTCGCCTCCAAACTTCTTTTCCTCTTCGTCCCTGTTCTGTCCATGAATCTCATCGGAGGAAAAGTAAGCATTCCGTCTAGATTATAACGACTCGCTGCCTGTTTTGGCTATACTCTCTTACGTAGATATCTGTTTCTAAATTTTACCCCTACCAATCGTGTATGGGAGCTCAAACGTTTGTAATCGATGCGTGAATCGTGAGGAAGCTATACCATGATTGAACTTGCTGTTATCCCTGACGTTCTTTATAGTTTATTGCAAAACAATATCGTCCGAAAGGCAGATATCCGCATTCAACGTTGATGCGATTTGTTCGATAGTTTTCTTCCATTTATAAGAGAAACATTTCATCTGTCATTCATGCTGACGTGAATGACGCTCAGGTAAGTGCAGTACGATACTTTGGCGTCCCATTACTCGACCCCCCCCCCCCCTCATCTCGGTAAATTTCGCCAATTTTCATCTTAGTGACTTCAAACGTGATCAGAGAAAGGCCGTGCTTCACCTTTTCGCTCGATTCCCCGAAATAAAATCCTGGGGACATGCATATGCACATGCGCATAAAATACAATTCCCCGAAAAAAAAAGTTCCGTGAAGGGTTATGTCGCTAACCAAAAAAAAAAAGGCTCTTGAATTTCTCTCGGCGCCCAGTACGTTCGCTCATCACTCGTTTGGGAATTGTTTTTTAATCCTTTCAATCGCCAGAGCGCCGTTTAAGTTCTCTCATCATTGGAAAGTGTAGTGTGTGTATAGAGTCAATGATGTCCTCACGCGTCACTGCTGAGCCCCGAACGCGTGGAGCATAGTCAAATGACAGAGGCGCCCCACCGCTTCCAACGACGGGCGAGTGGGATGGGGGGGGGGCGTGAGGGGGGCGGGGGAAAGGACGAATTGCGCATCGAGTCGGTAGGGACTGAAAAATAAAAGAACTCGGGAGTAATAAACGTGAGCCAGGTCTTCCAATCCCCACCCTGCCATCCCCCACCCTCCTCCTCCCGCACGGCATTTATGCAGAGAGGCTTTTCTTTCATTTTTCGCTCGACTCGCTTAGGACTAAATAGATGGCTACTACATCGCCTGCCTCTTTCGCTCGCTCCGTGGCTACCCTCATCCATTGTGCTTACCCCTTTGGAATACTGGCTCGTATCGGTCGCATTCATTCCGTCCCCATGGAGCGTACATATATGTTTATTATTACGCGTGCAGCTGTGACGACGATTCGTCGTGACACCCAAATGCGTGTCAGAGTTAGGGATTGGAGCTAGTCTAATGCCACGGGTATTTTAAATTATTAATAGGTTGGGGTTGAAATTTTAGGAAGTGATGTTTTTCAAGGGTTTGATGATGGGGATGTGTTCGGAAAGGGGTGTAGGGAAATGAAGTCCAGTTAACGGGGGGACCTGCTTTTTCACTCATAGAATTATGGATACCTACAGTACTCTTGGCATGGTGTCAGAATGAGTTTGTACACAAACATACACTCATGGACAAAAAATATATATTTATGAAAATATCGGAGTTTCTCATCATGCTCTGATGAGGGGGGCCACGGCCAATGAAATTTTGAGTAATTCTTTTGTAAATATTTAAGCACCGTGAATTTGTAGTGCATTTTAAAGATATTTAAACAAACATGCAAAGAGGCACTCACGCATGTAGTGTAACGTTATGGCTGTAGTGCGTGTAAATACATATACCGTCTATATGCACATATGTGTGCATACAGACATGTACGCATATATATATATATATATATATATATATATATATATATATATATATATATATATATATATATATATATGCGTACACGTCTGTATGCACACATATGTGCATATAGACAGCATATGTATTTACACATTCTCACACAAAATAAACTCCTACATTAGCTTTTAAATTTTCGATGGGTTATGTATATTTTCTCTATTTCATACAAATACATATGTGTGTGTGTATGTATATATATATATATATATATATATATATATATATATATATATATATATATATACATCATGTACAAATATATACAATGATATCCCTTGTATACATGAAATGTTTAAAGTATTCGTATTTTCCGTCCCATTCGTATTTTCCTTCCACTGTGCCCATTAAAATAATGGGATGGTGCAAGGCGGATAGTGGGCGGGGGAGACGTTCGGCGTCCTCTCTATTATTCTCCTTGCACGAAAAAATTGACTGCGACGGAGCGGCAATCGCGAATGCGAACGTCCATTTCCATCTTTTAACCTCCAATAGAACCCTTCTACTTCGTCTTCCCCACCTCGCCGGGCCTCCGTCGTAGTTCGTAGGGTCTCAGTGCCTGCGAACCCCTCCCTCCTCAACCCTCCGCTCCGTGCTTTCATTTTTTAGTCGCGGAGGAGTTGAAGAATCGTATCGAATGATTCGGGATCGGCGTGTGCGGCTCTGAACGGAGTTCTTTCGATCGCCGCATCGTAGACGCCATGCGTCCCGGTGGCGGGGGGTATTGTCTCTCGAAGGAGGTGATTATTTTCATTCAAGGGTGACCTGACCCCCATCATCCTTCTCCCCTTTCACGTACCCCCTGCCCCGTCTTCCGTCCCCCTCGACGGGACGTTCCATTTTGTCTCCTTGTTTTTTGTGTAGAATTTTGGACCATTTCACTCTTTCATCATTCTGCCAAATTTTTCGCCCCGCTGCTTAAAAGCTCTTTTGTAATGCTTCATCGAAATAAAGGCTCAGACCTTCTAGTTTTTCAGTCCGAAATATTGATAATAACATTGAATAGCTCCTTTTTTTCAAGATCTTAGCAAATTGAAAAATAGTATGAATAAAAGAAACATTGAAAGCCCATTATTCTGTTTTGAAAAAATGTACATAATAGGAGCTCCTTGCTTTTCTTCTCGCAATATCAGGGGAGCTGGTAAGATGAGGTTCTTAGGTATTTCTACAGTTCTCTTACGAATATAAAAGTATCATAATATAAAGTAATAAAAAATATCGTAATATTTTGATGAATGTGTGCTTTTAAATTATTTGAAGTGAATTACCTTGCACACTTATTATTAATCTCAACTTTTTATTTAAAAAATAAGATCTCATTTTTGCTCTAATTTGCGTAATTAGGTGGGGAAAATACAGCCATTCAAATTCTTTAAGTCTAGTCTTTGGTTTTGCGATTATTTCTTCAAATCGGGAAATGCATTTAAATACTGATTAACTTCGAGTAACCCGAAATTTTATTATGTTTATTAAACAGGGTATTTAATAAACACTCAAAAATCCTCGACGCTGTGAACAAACTTTCGAGTGAGCTGATAAATATTTATTTTTTCTTCTATTAAGTTGAAGGAAATTTCGGGACTGTGTCTGACATGGCGTTGAGAAGGCTCCGCAAACCGCTAATTCTTTTCCGGCAGGAAGCAAATGACTTGTGGCTTCATCTATCGAAGAGTTTCTCCTTTGATTGAAATTATAACTCAATCGCAAATAAAAGAACTCAAGACTGACGTGCTTTGTGAAACAATTCCATCAAGGCGTTAAAGTTGGCTGGCATACAATTAGGCAGAGAACTATCGGAAATATATTTCTATCACCAGATAACTAATCTGTCAAAATGGAAATATCCCCCTATCCCTTAGAGAAATCGTTGTCTTGATTTCGGTGAGGCAATATTTTTGGGCCGTCCCATTCTTTTCGTGTTTTACGGAAAAACTCCTCGCCGTCGGTCCTACCAAGCGTTCTCATTGTTTTCTTTCCAAGTGAATCTAGAAGTCTTATCTCTGTGGTATTATTAAAAGCTGTTTTATCTTATTCGAACATCTCCCGCAGACTCGGTTACGGCTTCCTTCGAATTCGTCCGTATTCGCCCGCAAAATAGTCATCGGAGGTCCTTGGAAAGTTTTCAGGGATTGACCCATAAGTGAATTGTTTTTGTGTCCCAGTTATATCTATTTGAGGATTAAAAATGAGGAATAAATATAACGGTGGCCAAAAAAAATCGCGTTTATTTCGCTCACATCGATCCTTTCCCCCGTCCCTTGGCCTTGTTTTTGGCCTCCTCTTTGCCCCCATGCGTGTATCGGCAGGGAAAATGGCGGATGAGGAGGAGGAGGAAGGAAGGAGAGCAGAGCAAAGCACGCGTCGCTTAAATTTTTCATCCAACCAACCGACCAACCAACTCCTCCCCCCCCTTTCACGTTTTCATTCCTCCTTTGTTGCCTTCCCCCAAACCCTCGCACGGTCCACTCCCCCTTACTTCCTCTTTCCCTTTCTTCTTCGCTTTCCCCTCGAAAAAAGACAAATCCTCCAACCTCCCTTGTCGCTCCGGCTCCCTTATAACGCATCCATTTTCGGTTGAATTAACCGTATGAGGTCAGGGTATCGAGCTGGCTGGCCCGTGGTTTTTTTTATACAATTCTTCCCGCCTCTTTCTGCCGACATCGCCCTACCCCCTCACCCCTTCTCTCTCTCTCTCCGTTTCCCACCCTCTCCGTCCACCCCCTTAGGGCTGCCTTTCCCTTCCCTCGCAATGGCTGCCGCTCCCCCCTGGAAACCGGTCACCCCTTCGCATACATACCTGCTCCTCCCGCTCTCCCACTCACCTGCCCTCCCGTGTCGTCCCCGTCCTCCCTCCCCCTTCCTCCCACTTCCCGTCACTCCAGCTTCCCGGTCTCATCGCGACGCTTAAATGGAAGTGTTTATTCGGCGACGTTATTTAAACCGCTCGCTCGCGCGGGGAGGCGAGGGGAGAGAAGCGATGCGATAATTGAATATGCCTGGGAAACAGTGACGCCGAGTGAGTGGCCGAATGAAGATTTGCGAAAACGGCGAGGGATGCGAATAATTGAGTGAAGATGAATTAAAAATTCATGGTTGGATAACGTCAGCGGTCAGTCGGTCGACGGTTTCCGTGGAGCGAGAGCGGGAGAAGTGAAGTCGCTCAGCAACGAGCGCATGACTTTAATAGTCGATGCGACAGGTTTATGGAGGCAGACCCTTCGGGGAAATATCACTACCTTTTGATAAACCTCGAGGCATGACGTAAGTAAGTGGCGTTTCGCGAAGAAAATGTGTTTCAATCTGGTCTTCCTTAAAAATTTATTTCATTTTTCGCGCCACCGTGTGTTTTCCAAGCTAATTTCACGATACGCTCGGGGTATTCTCCTTCTGGAGAAGGTTTTGCCTTCGAATTCTTTTAAGCGTGACTGCGAAACGGATTGGCACACGTTCCCAACCCCTCGACCTCCAATTCATTTTTTGGCACTTGAAACATTGTGATCCGTTTGAAGTTGAAGTGTATCTGACTTAAATATTATCGGAGGAAATACGTCACTTTCGGAACAGGATCGCAAAATTAAAGAAATAACCCGATAAAGTTACACACACCTTCTAATTAAGCCTGTGGTGTAATTGGAGTGCACTGAGTTCCAAAGCGTGACTAGTACTTTTTAATAACGGCCTAAACCACTTGCGACTCTTTTCCGCTCAATCCTAAAATACCAAGTACTTGGCCTCGTGCATTACAAGCAGGATAAAAAGAGATGTTTCAGGTATAATATGGTTGCATATCATGATTAATTAAAAATTGTCAATTTACACAAAATAAGTTATTTTGTGGAAAATTGCCAATTTTTAAGTAATACACGCAGGATAATCGGAGAATTGGATATTTGAAAGTAGCGTTTCTGTAAGAAGGATTTCCCAAACCCTTACTAATTAGTACTTGATATATCTGAGGTTTATTATTTATTGTATCTTTTTAAATTCTTATTGTTTAGCCATAACTCGCAGCAAGTAATTCTTGAAGCCTTTAACGACTGGATAATGAACGCGATTCACATTGAAAGTCAGGATAAATGGGGAAAATTGGGATCTGGCGGGAGCTGCATGCTCAATAGGGAGGGAATCATCTGCGTCTTGCTTTTTCTTCTCCGCCAACGAGTGCGGATTCCCGGATTTAAGCGCCCGCCGGGTCCTCTCCTTATGCCAATTGGGCGACTCTCCTTTTTATCCATATGACATTCATCCATTCAGCTCGTTTCTTTCTCCCCAAATACTCTCCCAATAAACATTTCACTCTCTCTTTCTTCTCCTCTCCCTCCAACCCTTCGCTTCGTCTCTCAAACCCCCCCCCCTCACGATTCACATCAAACCCTCCACTTCCCTCTCCGGCCGTAACAGCCGCGACGTTGGGCCCTCAGTTTTCAATTTCGCGAAAATTCTCCTCCCTCCGCGTAGAATCCCCGCCCTCCACCTGCCTGACTTATCTTTTAGATTACTCCCCGTTTTTCCCAAGGACCCAACTCCACTCTCCCACGCACCCTCGTGCGTCTCCATTCCTCCCCTCCAGCCAACTCCCGCGCCCTCTCCCGCCCCGTTCCCATCGCATCCATTTCTCGTCGTCCACCCCCTCTTCGCGACTCCTCCCACCTTTTTGAATTGCGTCCACACTCTCCCCCCCCCCCCTCCCTCCTCAAGGTCGTTCGTCTTGTTCCCCTCCCTTACCCCCCCTCAGAGTCCTCCGTACTTTTCTGTTTCCCCCAATTCCATCCCCCTTCGCTTCCGTTGATCATCCCGTCCGAGGCGCATCGTTCTGTTTTCGACTTCGCCTCTCTTTTCATTCGAGTGCCCGCGGGGAAGGCGTCGACGCGTCAACATTGACTCGGAGGTTATTAGGGGGGATACCGCGCGCTCATCAAGTCATGGAACTCCGCGGAGGAGTTGAACGGTGGCCATAATCCGACGTCAAAATTTGGTTCTGGGCTCGGCGCGTATTTCGGGTGCTCGATATGGACCGTTTACAGAATGATGTTATTTTTCGTGAATTTACGCGTATGCGTGTGCACGATTTGCGCCGTGGACAACCGAGTGATTCCGAAGTAGAGGCCACAAGAAAATTTTGTTTAGAATAGGTAATTTTATTCCCACCACTCCACCCAGTTAATATATTTTTGGGCCAGTGTTTCAGGAGGAAAAGCTCATTTCATTTGGGACATGTGGAAATCAATTTCGCTATCTAAAGAAGGTATTGCAAAAAGATATATGATGAAATGTACACTTAGTAAGCATGTGAAGAAAAGATAGGTAAAGGCTTTATTAGGGAACGTAGCCCCTTACGGTTCAGAAACGTGGTCTTTGGGACTATAGTATGGTAGATTGGATACTTTTAAGATGCGCGTACGGGGAAGGACTAAGAAAATGAGTTGGGCAGAGGGGAAGAGTTAAGTGAAGGCAAGTTTTAAGTATGGTGGGCGAATAGAGGAAGTTGTTCTAGGAAACCCGAAAAATGCAGAAAACGTGGATTCAGGGAATGTTAAGAGATGGTGGGCATGCGAGGATAGAAGGTACGTAAAATGATGGGTAAGCGAGATAGAGGAAGGAAGTGAATTAACTATTTTGGCAGAAGGCAAGCAGACGTTAAGAAAAAATGAAATGAATAACAACGTAGCCTAAACAGTTTGTACGTGATACGTAGAGAATTGGCTTCAAGGGCCATCTAAAACCTACCGTATTAGATAGAATAACTTGAATGAATACTCCCACTACCCCAATCTCCCGTATTGACTCAAGTTACGACTGTTCATCTTTCAAATTATCGCCCAAACAATATCTCAGACGTTTGTTGGCCATGTGTCTTTCAAATTTTCTTATTTTAACATCGAGAAGGAAGGTCGGCTGTAGGTAACTCAATGCATGTAGGTATAGATATTACCAAAAGGTAAATTTGGAAGTGAAGTGCTTTCATTCTGTCGAGAGTTCCTTATACCTACGTCTCAGTTTTCAAGGAATCCCCCTACCTTTTCTCTTGCACTTAAAATGGTTCTAATAATAAAAACAATGCTCCGAAATCACTACTTCTATATCATCGGCTGTAATATGAATATAGTCGTAATCTTTTACATTAAATTAAACGGCAAAGTAGTGAAGCTAGAAGTGTGAGGTTGTAGAGGAAGCTATGGAGGATCGGGAGTGTTTAAGGCGTTCTTAAGTCTACGTGTATTTATAGAGAACTACTTTGATTGATTCCAACGTATCAGCCCTTATTTGTTACCAGAACCTACTCCTGCGAGGTAGTAGCGATATTTTTTCAATGCATTGTAAGAATCAAAAATACCAACAACGGTATTTATACTCGACAAAAATAAGTCGTAATCCATTCGATAGAGAGGTGTAAAAGGGTGGATCGTGAAACTAATTTGGTGTCGTTCGTTTTCATAAAAAGCTCGGCTGTAATTTATTTAATTTAAGTGAGTATTTTTTAGCACCATAACCAATGAAACGTCTCTGATGATCTCCGTTCACGCTTACATTACTGCCATACCCGCCGGCGGTTAAACCCGGGTACTGCTTTATGCCGCGATAGTGATCAACCGGCGAAACGACGCGGTGCTTCGTAAATATTTCGCTGGCGTCGAATCTGACCGACCGCGAATGTCAGCCACACCGTGAGCATTGACATCGAGCATTGACGTCGGCGTCATCCCATGGAGACGCGGAGCGAAGAGAGAAAGAGGGAGGGGGGGGGGGAGAGAGAGATAAATGTGGAGCACTTTAGCATGCACGGCGTGAGTGTCTCGTTACCGCTCGAGTTCGACGTCGTTATAAAATGGCATCGGCATTGATGCATCGTAAAACATATCTCTCCCGGCTCCCGCGCTCTTTCTCTTCCCTACATCGCTTTGGATTCTTCTTCTTCTCCTATCCGTTCGCCTGAATTCCATAAGCGTACTACCTTCGTCGTCGACTCCGAGCCTTCATTTCACCACCGCACATCCTCTCCTCCCCTCACCCTGTTGTCCATGGCCTTTCCCCCCCTCACTCTTAAGGTATAGTCCCCCCTAGACTCCACACATACGACTCCCGCACCCCCATCCCATCACCGCCGTCTACCTCTTCCTAAGTCCCTCACTCCCTTTCTCTCTCTCCACTCTTTCTTTCAACCCGCTAGCCACGCCTCCGTCCTAATCAGGCGCCCTTCTTGCCACCCACCCACTCCACTCCTCCGGAAGGATAACGTTTAGAGGGGTTGGGACGATAGAAGAAACGGGAGCCAGTCTTGGGAGGGAAACATGCAAAAATAAAGCAACAGCCTCGGTATGCGGAGTGGGAGGTCGAAGGGGGGGGGGAGAAAAAAAATGGCGAAACCCGGGATCTTCGTTTCATTTTCCACCCGCCCTCTCCCCAACCCCCCCTCCAACACTCCTTCATTCCCTCGCCCGTCCAAAACTCCTTCCTCCTCGTCCTGCCCACCCGGCTGCCGGAGGGAGGACGGATTGACGGGTGGATGGAATGAGGGGGTGGGAGGAGCCTCGGCGTGGGTCCCAAGGCAGCTTTCCCTGTTTTGAATCCCGGTTTTGCCGGGATGACGGGTTCGTTATTCCCCGTTCGCCGTCTACAGCAGAGTGGGTTTCCTCCGAGGTAATGTTTGGTGGTTGTCCTGTTGTCAGAGGTTTTTGGATAAGCTCAGCTACGGGTGTGTCCCCTAACTGTGCTCCATCGTTACGTCTCTCATGACTGTCGCCATCACTCTTATCCAAGAATTAAAAATATTTCCTGTTCATTCTTGTGCTGTTGGGCGACTAGGGCGATTCACGATCAATTTATAGTACCGATGTGCAAGATATACAACAGCTATACTCGAGCTTATCCTCAAGTGAGTATTTATCCATTCATCGAGTTCAGTGCCTAAGGGACTGGAGGGAGAAGGAAACATCTTCATAGGACAGCCCAGCTTCCAGGAAGGTTAGAGGAAACTGAACCATTGCCGACTCCCTCAGGCCCCGTTCTTTATAAATTTTAAAAGAGGTCAGCAGGAGCGGAATGAATCAAAAGTAAGAAAACACAAAGGGATCGTATTTCTCTCTAAAGATGTCTGAACTTAAACACTGTGAGCTCCCGGGATAAATTTACGTGGAGATAAATGTATCGCACGTTAGCATTAAATGATTCGAAAATGTGTCAAGGGCGCATATTTAATGTCTTCGACACAGGCAAAACAAACAATGCAATTATGCGCTTGCGAACTCAAATTCATTGCCTTTATACTGCTCCTGGTCATTGTGCTACGCTACTACGCCTGTTTGGAGTGGTACTTACCGCACACTAATATTCCGTTAAATCATTATTTAGTTTTCACCTTTATGGTGAAATATTTTTGCTTCATTGATTCAAACCGAGATTCAAAGCAACGGTTATTGTTTATTGAACCGTGGCAAAATGAAATGGTAATAGATGAACGACATAAGAAACATTAGACTATTTTAAATGGTACATGCCGTCGTGTTATTATAGAATGAAAAGAAGACGACGTAAGTTAAGTTTTGTTTAAGTAATGAAAATCACATTTATTTCGCCTGTATAAGTCTTTATTATGTCAGAAAATAATAACGAGCGTTTGCAAAATGGGAGGAATTGAAAAACTGTGGTTAGGAAGAAGGTATCACGCCCATTTCTTCATGAACCTAATAAAAATATTACTGTAAAGTGAGTTACTGTTTCTCGGATATTTCCCGCATGTAATCTGAAGTTCGGTCCTATTCCATTTCTGAATTTTCATACTTTGGACCAAAAGCACCAATCCTCTTTTACTTCCTCCTCTCTCTCTGGAACCGAATTTGAGGAGCCAGTTTCCATATTCCGCAAGACTTTGTCGATACTTTAGAAAATTAAATTATAGGCAAAGTAAACACATTTGACGTCAATGGGTCGAGTCCAATTTTGCCGCCACGGTTCCGCAGAAAGTTCCGCTCGTAGTGTTGGTTGGGGGGGGGGTATGACTGCTGTACGTTAATTAATTCGTCCCAGATATTAAAAGTGAGTTTCGGCGATGAATTGAGATGCCAACGGGCGGTATGGGGGGGATGGAGGAGGGACCTGGGGTCGGCTCCGGCGCGAGGCGGAGGCGGCGATGGTGTTAACGCACGGAGAAGAGATGTATACACTTATTTTATTTTTTTTCAAGACGATGGGTGGGCTGTCGCCCCCTTTTCCCCCCGCTCGCAAAACTTTTCTCGCTCCTCTGCGCCTCCTCCCCACTCTCTCCCGATATTCCACCCTCCCCTTGCCGCCGGCTTATACTCATCCCTCCGCGCATATTTAATTTTTTCCCACTCTAATTGCGTCCTCCGCCCGCTATCTATCGTGAGGGAGGGGACTGCCGGGGCGAGGGGTGTGGGCCCGGAAGGGTGGATGGAAAAAGGGTGATGGTGGATGTTGGGACGGGAGCGCGATGCCGCGAGTAGTGGCCCGTGGAAGAGACGGAATTGCGTGAGTTACGGCAGTTATTGTGGCAGCGGTGAGAGTTCACTGACAAATGAAAATCGATGGGAGCGTGGAGAGGAGAGTTGAGAGATGGGGTAGGGGTGGAGAGTAGTGGGAGTTCGGGGCGTGTCGGTGGCGGGATGGGTTTGGGGGAGGTTGGACGGTGCGGGGGCGGGTGAGCGGTGGATGACTGTTAGGGAACGGCGTTTTCGGGTCGAAGCGGGGTCAAGGGACCACCACCACCACCAACAGTACGAGCGCAACTGCGCCTTTCGCGATTCGCGGGTCCGTGAGAACGACACGTGAGCGTGGGGTGGTGGAAGTGAGTGGATTCGGGGCTGGGAGGGGGGGGGGGCTGCGGCGATTCGGCCGTGAATCTGTCCACCGGGTGGAAGAGAGGAGGATGACGTCGTCGTGTTTCGCCTCGGCCCAACAGCCGCTATATCTCTCTCCGCCCTCTCGCCCGGCTCCGCTCCTCACGCCACGCGACGACGTGACCGTCCCCGAACGGACGAACACCCTCGTTTCGCGTCGGAATTTTAGAGTATTCGAGGCTGGGGAAGGGAGGGGTTTGGAAGGGGAGAGCAGCTCTCGGTCAAATGAGAAGAACTGAAAACATCATCTCAGTGCTTCCCCTCCGAGCGGCCACCGGAACCTGAAGACGCGATGGAGGGTCTCCTCCTTCTGACTGCGGAAAATGTCATTGTAAATAATAAATTTGGGTTTTCATCTCTTATTAAAGGAAGGATGTTTGAGTTGGGAGAAACATTTCTCATCAGCTAGCATTTCTTTTCAGGGTGTCCATATTCAGATTCAAAGGCGAACACTCTGCTAATACTTAAAGTGTCTATTTCATTTGTAGACATCTCTTGATTACAAGCATTATTGTTTCGCTCGGGAAAATGACAATGTTGACGATTATAAATGTTGGAGCTTGAATTAAATTTCTGCAAAGATTTAAACTTAAATTTCTGTTTATTCTCAAACGCTCTCATTACTATTACCTATCAGCAGGTTTTTGGTGAAAAAATAAACTTATTTTAAAATGTGTTGAATAATCAAATGTCAACAGTCGCATATTTCCTGCGAATCAATAATGGAGTTGGGTTTATAATTTAGTTTCACTTTGATGGCCAATTAAATAAAAAAACTGAACATGTCGAACTGGTCTTTGCAATAGTATTCCTTTTTCACTGAGTCTAATTAGAGGGTATCAAATAGCACTTGGTTGTTTGTTCCTCTCTCTACATGCGTCATCATACATATTAATTAAGCTAGTCTTGATGAACGGAAACAACTTAATTTTATTTTTTCACTCGTTTCGCTCTACTCTCTCGCATTTATAACCACAGTGAATGCTAGTATTGTGGGTAAGAGCATGATTTTTATTTTAAATAATTATATCCTCAACTATGAGCAATTTAATTGATAATTCCATTTTTGTTTTATTATTGAGGCAAACTGAGCGTGAGTTATAGTCAGACTATAAATTACTGGCGTTTTTATAATCGAGTGTGCGAAATGTTTTCATACCGAGTAGTAAAAGTCTTCGTGATTCTTCCGTGGCGATAAAATTGGTCATCCTATGGGAATTTCTTTTTCAGCATCACAAGCTCGTATTTCAAAGGAATAAAATCCTGGGTGGTCGATTTAATTATTGGTGAAAATTCAAAACGTTTCCTTTCAAAGAACATTACTGATGTCACACACCGACCGCTATCCCCTTTACAGAGAGCGGTTAGTCGCGCTTCACAACCGGTAAGGCGGAGGATGGAGGCTAACCGAGGAGAGAATTTAAAAGACATGCAGTGGATTTCAGGGCTTGCAAATTACTACCAGTGGTATGAATAATAATTTCTTTCGTCGTAACGGAGACCAGCAATGCCTATTCATGGGCTGACTCTCGCGTGGATGCGGATATCCACCGTGAAATTAATATTACATGTAATAATTGGACGTTAGATCGCAGAGCTCATTAGCATCCTAGCTGTATGATATGCCCGTTTACTATATAAATTGTGTTTATTACTCCAACATAGTTGGAGATTGCTGTAGGATTAATTACCTAGAGTGTATTTATAACGCATAAACTTAAAAAGAGCGTTTTTGGGATCATGCTTGTTACGAAATATTAGTGTTTATAAGGTTTAAACATATTTGCGTCTATATTGTACGAACTGAGACTTAACGGGGCGGGTGCGTATGCTATCTTGGTCATTCGACCAGTGAATTTATGGTAAATTTTGGCTTTTTCGTTAAAGGTTTGTCAATTTGAAAATAGCTTGCGAAACAAATGAAACTCTTGGAAAAAAATAAAATTTTTAAAACTCCTCGAAATACTTTGGAAAATGAAACACCTCGATACACTCTCCTTAGACATGAACATGCTGATGGGCACATATATTGCCCTGTTCTTTCTGTAAAACTATGTGGTGCAGTGCAGTGATGCACACCGTGCATTAATATACAGGGCCTGATATATATATATATATATATATATATATATATATATATATATATATATATATATATATATATGTAGGACAGTCAAATATCTATTATTCAGATCGTATGTCAAATAAAACTAAAATATTAAATCGATAATTTAGTGCAAGGGCACATTTATACTCCAGCCTAAAGTCCAATTAGGAATGCCTTCAGGAACTCAATCCCTAGTACCTAGAGCATGCAAGAGGTCAATCATATTGCCAAATTGAAGTGAGCGTGGCACATTTGCATACAAAAGGGACAAGAAAGAGAAAACGTGACTCCAGTCTACGGAGTACGAGCAGTATAGGTTCATTATTTTCAAGTATGAGAATTGAGTTTTCAAATTATGTAGTCTGGAAAATTATATTCGGTCCTTAGAAATACCGTTAAACTGCACTTTTCTGAACAATATAGAGTAGAACAAATGGTAGTTAATAGCTTAATACGCTAGAGTTTGATTAAGGCGTAGTGGTAATTATTAACTTAGGAGGAGAGGTTAACGTTAATTGTGTAACGTATAAGTAAAAGGTACATGACGCATTACAGATATCAATATAAAATATTTCATATTTCCTAAGGATAGCAATTCTAATTATATATAATAATTTTTATTAAAAAATAAAAACATTTACTGAAATATTTTCGTATATTTTTCGATTTATAGCTCCATGTAAGCAGTTTCAATCTGCCGTGAAACTCAGAAATATTTCTCGTATGTGTGTTGAATTTGAGAGGAAGTGAAGGAAAATGAGGGCCTAGGGAAAATGGCCTATCGAGGGTGTGAATACTCGAGGATCTAAATTTGCGGGCGAGGATTCCCGCCTTACTTCGTTCCCAGGGCCCAAAGCCGCAGGAAACGGGCCATACCCGTTGCGCCGCGAGGACTGGGACACAAGCGGCTGACGTTCCTCTTTCCTCCCCCCTTCAGCTCTCCTCACAGACCACCAGAGGGGATTGTGACCCATCGGGGCTTCCGGGGTGGTGCGTGTACACCTACGAACCCTCCCTCCGCGCCCCCTCTCCCTCTACCACCCTGGGCTCTGGGATAAGACACGCGAGGAATTCGCCAACCCACCGCCGACGTCCTTCCTCCCTCCCCGCCCTCGTCTGTGGGGGATGAAGTGGCGCCGATTCCGTCGCGAAACTCTTTATTTTTTTCGTGCATCACCTTTATACTTTTTTTCATTGCATCCCCTAGCTCGTGCCCCGCCCTCCCTCATGTGCAGCGCCCCCTCCCCCCAACGCTTTCTCCCTTGGCCACACCGTCTCCTCCCACCCGCAGGGAGGGACGCGCAGAGGTGGATTGTTACCTAGGTCCCCGTCCCTGTTCGATGCAGCGAATGATTTTTTTTAGAAAAAAGAATGAAGGCAGCGTTCCAGTGACGGGCATATATGTGCCCGTGCGACTGGAAATCAAACTGAAAGGAATTTAATTGCTGTATGAAGGCATAGGGAGTACCATCTGCATTTTGATTAAGTTGAGCGCGAAGGAAATTGTTAAAAATATTTAAGAAATACAGCATTAAAAACTTATTAACTAGTGTATTCTCTTCAAATTAAGAATGCCAATCCATAGCTGCATTGCACA
Source organism: Hetaerina americana (assembly GCF_022747635.1). Classification (NCBI taxonomy): domain Eukaryota; kingdom Metazoa; phylum Arthropoda; class Insecta; order Odonata; family Calopterygidae; genus Hetaerina; species Hetaerina americana. The sequence goes on from NW_027286069.1 coordinate 85,952,404, forward strand.
CAATAATTGCATCTCTTTCTTTCTATTTATTTTTCAAAATTTTTTTTTTCTTTAGTACTTTAACATTCACAATCACATTTTTTTATTAATAATTATACTAGCAATACAGTTGTTTTCTCCCTTGACTACAGCTATACAAATCGTAATTTATTAACTTCATAGGCACGATCGGGAACTCGGTTCCCTTGAAAACGCTTTCAGATATCGTTATTTTAGGACGCCCACCCACTTAATTTACTCAAGGCTCAAAAATTCCTAACGATATCCAGAGAGGGTCCAATAGAGGGTTTATACTTAAATAAAATTTTATTCCGCGTCTTACATCGTTTCTAATGTGTGGAGAGTGTCCCTCATCTAAAGACGGATTGGAAATTATAAATAAATGAAAGGACTAACTTTGTAGTTCCACACGAACGAAAATCGTTCGTGTGGAACTAAAAAGTTAGTCCTTTCATTTATTTATAATGAATCTGTTCCATAAAGTTACGCCAGAAACCATCAACGGATTGGAAAATAAATATATCAATGGTCTTCTAGTGTGTGGTGAAGAAATGTGCGCGCGAGAAAGATACACGTTTATCCAGAGATTTCCATGCCTGAAACGGTTGGTAGCGTAGTGAGATTGTATCAGAACGGGTATGTTCTTGTTTTGTGAATCCCGCGGATTTTTTTATCGCTTAAATTTCCCGCAGTCTGTTTGTCATCACTGACGACTGTGTGCGTGGATTGTCCGTACGTGAGCGAGTACGCGCGCGATCTTGGCCCCGATCCTCTTTCCAACAAACGCGGCATTTCACCGCCCTGCTCTCCTGTTTCTCTCTCTCTCTCCCGCGTTATTGTTGCGCGAATCGTACAATCGGAGCCGCGGTCTTTCGTGTGGAGCTAGTTCTGGCGACGTTACTTCTCCGGACGGCTCCCGGGAAGATGTCACCGTGAGTGTCCTCCGGAGCATAGGCAGGATCCGGAAGAGAAAAGAAGGAGGACGAAGGAGTGAAACCCGTCACAGTTGTTGCGTGCACGCATTATGGAAATTAAGTATCAGAGTCTCTCGCGTTTTGGCGACCCATCCGACGGACGGGATGCCTCCTGTGCATGATGCGCACCGCGTGGAGGTTTTCCGAATTCGAGGGCTGGACGTCCGTCGACGGAAGATTGCGACCCGGCTCCGCGTCACGTCCACCCAAGTTTCTCCTTTAAGCCAAGAATTTATGTTTCACAGGCCGCCAATCGGAAACGCATTGACCCGTGGACGTGCGCTAATTATAATTATTTTGCGGACGCGCGCATGCGCATTCAATCGATTTTCTTCACTCATTATGTTCCCTTGACGAGAACCTGTTTTTTCATGAGATTCCGGTCGGGAGAGGAGCGACCTCCGACAGGTCTTCTTTATAAATACCACACTCGTTTTTTTGGCGTTTTGAGGGTTTGCCTGAAATTGTGGGCGAGGCCAAGGCCTTTTAGGGGACTCCGGAGACATGATAAAGGAGAAAGTTGTTGCCGTTATGAGGGGAGGACAGGTCTCCGCCCTGTATGTGACACGGGGGATATGATTAGGGGAGTGTGTCGTACGCTCAGGATCATTGAAGATCAATATTCGTCGTCCTTTGACGCAGTGCTCTCACATTCCTCGCATCCCTGAGTTCCTCTCATGCTAGGCGGAGTGCTGAGGGAGGAAATAAATTCGATGTTTTGGCGCATAAACCTTACGAAAATGAAATACTTCGTTGCCTGGAGACTGGTAATCGCCGAAAAAGACCGTAAATGTGATACCGTTCGGAAAGAAATGCTGTTATACAAATATCTAACAATATCCTTGTCAACTAATGCATCGTCCGGAATTAGAATAATAAGTTGCACTTACTGCCTTTTTACCTACCTTACTACTTTTCACTTTTTTTGTAACTTTCGTAATAATATAGGATAGTCCTTTGTAAAATGTGTTTCGGTATTATCGGCATTGAGTAACAGAATCAATAGGAAATTGTGAATACGTAAAAATACAAATATTTAATAGTAAAACCTGTGCTAAAGTAACGATAATAAAAAGGAATTATGATAATACGGGAATGCAAATAATACGAAATCTTGAGTTAGTTTAACTGTGTGCTCTATGAAAAATGATTAATACAGAAATGTCGGAAGAGAACTGAGGCGATGTCGTCATATGGTGTCATCGGACGGGATCGGTTTAATGGAAGAATTGTTTCGGGAGTCCGGCGAGTTTCTGGGTCGTGGATCATTCCGTCATGTTTTAAACTCCCACGCCTGCCACTCGTGTCCCGCGTGGGGGATCCGCCCTCTCGAATCCCCACCCCGCGCACACGCACGCACAATTGCTTTCCTGGAAAAGTGTCCCCCGTCATGCTGATCGTGTTTTTCCCGACCACTCGTCGAACGTCTTAAGGGGACGCGGCCTTGCACCGCGGACTCTTGCCCGCTCCTCTTTCCGAGGGAGTCGGTAGGAGACGAGGGGGGTGCAGGGCGTGGGGGGGGGAGTGGGAAGGAGGAGGGGCTGGAGAGCATCGTCCTCCCACCACTCCGTCCCCCGTTAATTACCGCAATTACCTCCTCCGCCCCGTCCGTCCTCCCTCTCTCCTCCGGAACGAAGAGCATGCAGGCCCGTCTCCGGAGGAATCGGGGCGGGAGCGCGGGAGAGGACGGGCTGGCGAGAGGGGGGCTGGTGGTTGGGGAGTGGGGCGAGCGGAAGGAGTTTTCGGGGAAGGGCTTATCAAAAAACGGAGCACACGGCCCCGGACGTGCCCTAACGAACGGTCCCACGAAAGGGTATACTTTTCGGACTTGCCGATTCTTAAGCAGTTTCTAGTCCACTCCCGAGAGGAAAAGGAGGTTTGGAAAAGAAGCATATAACCTCTTCTTTTGTCCACACCCACTCCCCCTGGGCCGGGTGAATCGCTCCTTCTTTTTTGTTTCGTTATTTATTTTTTGTTTGTTGCTCCTATTGTATTTTTCTTTCTACCGCGGTCGTCGGTGCGTGTGTTGTTTTGCTGGCAAAACAAACGGGTCGGCCCTGGACGGACGGGAGTGAATTTTTCGCGCGTGACTGGCGTTATAAATCCCGACTGCTCCCCTTCCTGCCCCCGTCTCTCCTCTCCCCCTTCCGCTCCCCTCTCCTTTCCCCAATTGATGCCGCGTGGTTGGAAGTGGCAGATGGAGGCGCGGGGGGAGGGAGTCCGCCTCTGTGTTTACTCCGAGGACCTCTCCCATCCGGTCATCACTTGCTTGTTAGGGCGTGATAACATCATAACAGGAATACGACCACGAGGCTGTCGATGGCCGCCTAACGACAGAAGCCGTAAGGTTACGGCAGTGATTGCTTTATTTAGTATCGAACTTCTTGAGCAAGGCGAGGTTCTAGTTGTGCGTAGATGCTTGAAAATCTTTTCGGGTAGCTTTTTTCCATCATGATCAGATGCATATTGAAGCAGGTTAACCTGGAATGGCGTACGGGCTAGAAAAGCATTTAACCGTGGGTGCTGTGTGTGTATGTGTGGTGTGTGTGTGTGTATATATATATATATAGTAAATATATTTAAATTATTATTATTTATACATATTTTTTCATTCACATGGATACAGATATAAAGAAAAGGGATAGGAACACTTATGAAAGACTAACATATATATGAATGAAAAGATTTACCAAAAAAGTCGAGTGACTCCTTGTATCCTGATGAAGGTGGCTGGGGTGCTCTCTGAACAATGTGTGAATGTGTGTGTACACACACACACACACACACACACACACATATATATATATATATATATATATATTTATATATATATAGACACACACACATCCCACTCACCATGCAACATGTGTATGTGTCCTAGTGGATTAACAAATATTAATTTACTTTAATTGTTAGTTTTTTAATGTACCTCTACAATAAATCAATTTAAACAGAACCATTGAGGCAATATAGAGGGTTGTAAATTTTACGCAATGTCCCTTTGTGTGGAGAAAATGGTGAATGTGGCTCAGAACTGAAGTGTTTGCAGAGTGGATTAGGAAATTGATGTCCGCTTGGAAATATAGCGTGGTCAAGGATTACAAAATGAAATAAATGAGTGACTATGAACTCGCCAGATTACCACAACCGCATGTAGGCTTCCTAGTTGCCCACTTTTATGTTGCCATAAACCTATTCGACTTTCGAACGATTACGAATTGAGGAAATCGTAATCCTTCGATCCCCGCCTTGGGCCTTTGTGATGATGGTGCTATAACCATCGATATGTTTCGTATACGGTGTGAAATGACGTGATCCTCTCCCAAAACACAAAGGTAGCATGTATTACTCTGCTCTCTCCTCTTCTATGCATCTCTTCAAAGGCTACGTAAATCTAGTCGTCATTGTGCCCTCTGGCTAATCGAATTTCGCTGTTTCGATTCTCTCGAACAGGTGGAATATTAGGAGTTGCAGGATATCCTCGTAGATCAAAGTTTTCAAAATCCTATTTGGATAAAGTTTTACTCCATGTAGCTAACTTTAAATCTCAAATTATGATTCCCACATGCATCTATTTAAAAGTAATTATCCCTTTTCATTTATAAATCTAATGAGGCTCAAGATCCCTGGTCAGGGCGAGCGTCACAAACCTTCACCTTGTTCTCATAGCCCCAAATTCACCGCTATCTTCTCGGGCATCGATTTTGCACCTCAATTTATAATGGCATAATTTGGCGAGTCTGAGGCCTGCTTCCTTCCCGACGCCTTCACCTGGACGGCGTCGACCTGAATACGAGGCTAGTAGAATTATATTGGAGAAAGTCAGAATTGCTATCCTTTGATAACGAGGGTATTTTTTTAGGTTCGTGAATGTGATAGTTCCTCCTTTGCTTTCCGACCGCTTTTCCCCGAAAAGTGGGGTTGGTGGTTTCTTTTTGGGTGGGTGACGACGGCCCTTGATCTCCACGGGACGCTTCTCCATCCAAAGTAAGCGGGGAAGGCTGGGCGGGACCGGTCGCGAATTGGGGTGGATTCGTGGGGAAAAGGAAAAGGGAAAGGGGACGGCCGGGAAATCGTCGATGAGGCGACGGACTCGCAGGTGCCCGGGAGGAAAATTGCGTCCTTGCGATCCCCGCTTGCGGTCGTCATCTTGTTTTCTTTCAATCGCGAGTTGGTTCCCGCGGGTGACCGTGTGTTATTCAGTACGCCCGATGTCGAGGTTTGGTTGCCCATACGTATTAGGTTTTAATTGCAATTGCTAACCTGCCTTCCATCCACTCTGTTAAATTGAAAAAAATTCAATGAAGGGGATCAATAATGATCTTGACATCGTATTAAATACTTCTTCATTGGCTTTATGAGAAATTCTTTACTTAATATTTCCAGCAAAATAAGGGTCAGTACTTACTAAACTTGATTTTCTGTTTTCGTTGATTAAACTCGTCGAGATGAATGATAATGTGGCTATAATCTTTTAATGACGGCTGGTGCATAAACGCTCCAAGTCTCCCACCCGTATAGTAATGTTTAGAGAACAATCCGAATGTAGGTGGGTCTCAATCGGACCTGATTTTCTATTTCTCTCTCCTCTATAGTTGCCATTACACCCAATCTCCCCCTTGGCCAACTTCCAGTTTTTTCCAGTTAAAAATCTAACAATGCAACATTTTTGTGGTCATGTGATAATGGCTTTCTCACCTCTCCTCTCTTGCACCCATGAGATTGCTTCTGTAACTAGTTCTTAAAGCGGGTACCTCGGATTCCAATTCGGGTGATGACCGACTTTTTCATGATATTAGGATCCATTTTAGATTTTATATGGGGTGCTTCAAATTCTTAACTGCTTCTGAGTGTTTTTGAACTTTTTTAAAATTTCTTTCTACCCCGACACTGGGTTTCTCGCCATACATGGAGTTACCTTCTCCCGTTCTCTTTAATCATGACCGTAACTAAATATGCGTCCGTAATAATGTAAATGACCTCAGCATTTGGTTGCATCCAATGATAGCTACTCCTGCCTTGACACAATTGATCGGATCCGCCCTGACCACTCGCCCCGAGTGTGACGCACCAATGGTTTCGGGACCACCCACTACTAGATTTGGTGACGGAATTGAGATGTGCCGGTAGCGTCATTAGGTGGTGAGAACCAAACCCACGCGTTGCTCTCAATTTTTCATGCAACCCATCCAACTCATAAGCCTATCAAATGTTAGTCGGAAATGCATTCGAGTGAGAAGGCAGGGGCAGGCAAGGGAAGTACGCGCAATGGGCCATTGGAGCCGCCATCTCCCACGCTCATAACTAGGACCCGGCTGCAGGTTGCGGTGACGCCTTCGTCTGCTCCTCTCGAAGGTGGATCCTCATTGGTTAAAAATTTTCACCAACCCCCTTCGTCTTCGTCTTGAGGAGGTGGAGGAGAGAGGGAATGTGATGTGATATGAGGGAGACTCTTCCTCGACCGTCTCAAATGGTCTCGGACGGCACTCGCGAGGGAGCGGGTGGCCGGATCGCCGCGGAACAAGCGACGGAAACTCAGTGAGGGTGGTTGTTACGAGTGTCGCTGTTCGTGAATCATTGCTCCATTTGCAGCATGCGATAATTTGTCGGTGGGAATCTAGATCCCTCTTTATTCTCACAGCTAAGCACGTTCACGCGATATCGAGTTTATGTTCTGAGATTCTCCGTAGAAATGATAACGTACGTGTTATACTGTTGGGGTGATCGTTATTTTGTCCCCATTTTCGAGTGAAGATTTGTTCGAGGTGGACGTCAGTTCTGTACCCCACGTTAGCAACCATCAATCTATTTCTTGTGAGCATTAGGTAAGGGTTGAATAATTTCAGTGCGACGGCGATATCCGCGTCGTGGTCTCAGGTACGATTTCCTGCGGTGACGATTATTCTTTCAGCGTCATTCCGGCGTCGCTTTTGGTTCCTACCGAAGTTTGCCTGAAGTGCGTCGCACAGGCCGGCCGGCTGAACTCCGCAAAAAAAATTGGCGCAAATGCCACTGCAGTCGCGAACCTCTCTCAACGATTCCTGCCGCCGCTACATCTAATTGCGACGGCGGATGAAGCGATCGCCGGCGTGAAACGAAGGCCGCAAATTCGAGTCGAGTTTGTGTACGTTTCCGTTCTCGCGCAACGACTTCTCCTCCTCGAATCGTGGCTTCGGTGCGAAATAACCTCGACCGTAGGAGCACCATAAGCGCCGAGCGATACAATTTCGATTTTGCATGCAGAAATATTGGACCTTTGCATTATTTTTATCATAGTTGGTGTCATGGTTCATGGAACGTTTGGAGGGATACATTTTTTTTTCACGTGAAGGCGTACATTTATTTATTTGTTTATTTTTCTCAAATTCGCGTGGTGGCGACTCACCGGTAGTGGCGGGCACGGAACCCGCTTGCTGCGGCGCCAGGGCGAGGGCGTGCAGGAGGGCGAGGGAGCGGAGGAGGGCGCTCGACGGCGAAGCGGACACCATCGCCCCCACCCCCCCGGGGGCACTCTGCACACACACACACACACAAACGGGGGCGCTCTCGCACCGAACACTCACACCACACCACGCCTCCCTCTCTCGCTCTCTCTCTCTTTCTTTCTCTCTCTCACACACGCCCTCCACACCCCCTCCTGCCCCGGATCCTCCTCCTCCTCCTCTGCCCACTCTTCACGGTCTTCCCCACTCCCAGCTGCCGCCTCCTCTTCTTGTCCTCCTCTTCCTCGAACACGCCCCTTCCTCCTCAACCCTTCTTCCCGGCGCGGGCGGAGACAGATATCCTCCTCCTCCAACTCTTTCCGCCGCTGCTGCGCCCTCACCAAACGTGCACGGCTCCCCGCTGGATCGGGGAAATTTTATGGAACAAAACAAAGGCGCGGACCGCAGGCAGGCGGTTTTTGTGGCTACGGGAACGATGACACCGGCGTGGTGGTGTCGTCGTCCGGGTGATTGGGTGGCAGGGTAGTTGGACGGATTCTGCCGCCCACGAGTTGGCGCGGGCTTCCTCCGCTCTCTCGTCCCGGGAACTTCGCCGTTCTCTCCTCGGGCTTCTTTCCGCGTCTCGCGGGGAGGGACGTTCTCCTCCGCTTCGCTCCGCTCGTCTCGACCGCTCTCTCCGGACGGCCGCCCCCAGAGCTCTCGTCCCAATCTCTCCTGCCGGCAGACTGAGGCCGGACGGGCGGCGGAGCGTGCCTACCAGATTCTCCCCCTCTGCTCTCCCTCTCTCTCCTCCGCCTCCTCCTCCGCTCTCGGAGAGGCCACCCCGCCCCATCCACACCCTCCTCCGCCTCTTTTTCTTCTTCCCGTCCCCCGCACCACGTCTCCCAGTTTTCGTACGAAGCGACTTAACCCCTTCCCCCCCCTATCTCTCACATCTTTCGTCTCCCCCCCGTTGTATATACACACGCACTCACCTCAAGTCTCCCTCCCCATTCTTCATCTCTACCGGTACACACGGTAGGAATTCCGAATCTGCTGTTGTGGATCAGTCTGGGAGAAGGTATAGGAGGAAGCTGGGCGGGAAATTGGCGAATCAAACGTCCCCATGCTTTCGTGAATGCTATGGTTGGAGGCGGTGGGATTTTTATGGTTGGTGATCGCAGTGCGCTAAAAGAAAAATGTCCTGAGTTCTAGTCCCGTATGAGTGTGTGTCGGTGTGGGTGTTTTGACGCGGCACTGTGGTTTGCGGAAGGCGAAACCAATGATGCAAAACGATCTTATCCATAGTACACATCCCCACCGCGCTTATCGAATGTAGATCCCTGGAATTTGTACTCCCTTTCTCCCACGAAAGTCACTCATGCGTGCGCGAAGCACGGTCCCGGAGAACAGGATGCATCTCTTCCACTACTAATGCAAACTTAGTGTTTTGATATTTGGCCAAAGTGCCTTGCTGAAAATAAAAGAGCTTTTGTTTTCCGAAGGACGTTCTCGATCAAAAATGTGTAAATCGCGAAAAAAAACTTTGCTTAATGCGAGATCAGAAATAATATGTTTTTTTTCTCCTGTGGCAACTACGATACTGATGTGTGCTCCCGATTATTTGAGAGGCTCGTGAAAGGGTGCCCCTCATTTTATTTAATCCGCGTCTTTGTTAACTCAATGATGCTTTCCTTTTTCGCCTCCAGTGGGCGCTTTTCATCGGGTAAATGCGAGGATAAAAGGGGAGTCCCTTTGTATCCCTTTGCACCCACGTGCAGCGATGTTATCGAGAGAAAAGGGTTCAGGCGTATGCACGGAATCCGTCCCCTCGAAAGTTCGTCATCCCGCCCGTGAACTTTCTCGCCCGCCCTCTGACGCGCATTTAATTATTAGTATTATTATTTTTTTTCTTCGCGTGAATTTTCATTCGAGTGAGAGAAGTAAAGGGGCTCGTGAATGCCGTGTCCCAGAGAGAGAGAGAGCCCCGGTACGAGGAAGGGAATGCGTGTTGAGATTTTTCAGCACTCGCTATCTTTCCAGTTCTTTTCGTATTTTTTTTTCTTTCTTCGACGCAGGGAATACATTGGACTCATGTCTCGAGTGTCTAACGCTGCCGTTGAAATTCAGCTAGGTATTCCGTGCGCGGTTTCAGTACTCTCGTCCTTGGCCCTGCCCCAAATCGAGTTGACTTATTTTATTTGTGTCTCTCGCTTCATTGTTTATTTTATAAACTCGTTCCCTTATTCCCGACGCAGCTTTGGGGAAAAAATAGAAATAATTCTCTCGATTCCGGTCAATGCGGGGCAGTGGTGTACCCGGAAGAGGAAGTTGGGTTAAGCGGATCGTAGTGTTGAATTGCGTGCTCCTACCTCCGCACGTTTAAATTGAAATACCCTCGATTATCAAACTCGTTTATTTATTATTTATATTTTTTTTAAAGAAGGAATAAGAGCGTAGGGTTTGGTTCCGTTGGTCGTTTTGAGTCCGGGGAGGAAAAATACGGGACAATCTGTTCCTCTACTTGCTCTCCAACTCGCGACACTGCTCCAAACCCATCCTGGATAATACGTGTTCTACATCTCGTATATATCCCACCAAACCGGCGGCTGAGGAGTGTTCGTATGCGCTAGTGTGTGTGTGTGTGTGTGTGTGTGTATATATATATATATATATATATATATATATATATATATATATATATATATATATATATATATATATATATATATACACACATATGCACATGTATGTATGTGTGTATATATATGTATACACATACATAAATGCACGTGCGTGTGTGTGTGTGTGTATATATATTTATATATATATAGAAATATATATATATATACACACACACGTGTGTGTGTGTGTATATATAATACACACATGCACATGTATGTGTGTGTGTATATATTACTTCTATATCTTCAGAGGAAGACGGATTGTTTCCGTCGAAATATCAAGAAAATACGTGTGAGTGTTCTCTTTTTTTGTGTTTCTATATTATGTGTTACTGTATATATATATATATATATATATATATATATATATATATATATATATGTATATATACATATATAAACACACACACATATATGGTGGGCGGGGTGGGGATGATTTGGATGGGGCCGTCACTGGCGAAAAATGTAGGTTAGGAATTGACGAGGGAGAGAGATGACGTGTTAATTTTTACGCACGTCGCCTGCAGAGTTCTCGCGGCTCATTTTTCCCAGACGGTTAATTCCGATTTAAGAGTCGCTCCGGAGGATGGGAGCGCTCGGGACGGTAGGTTCCTCTGCATCGCGGAATTCTCGGAGGAACTTTTATTTCGTCCCGCTCGCTGAGTTCGTGGTCTTCTTTTATTTTGATGCATCCTTCCATTATGTTCACGGCGAGCAATTGTGCAGCGTGGGCGTCGATGATGTCCGGTCCGCGAATGGCTTCCCACCACGTGGTGGCCCCCGCCTTGTATTCAAGCGTTAATGCCGGCGGAACGTAATCGGAGAGGTGCGGCGGGCGGTGGGGAGATGAGCGGGAGAGGCGATGACTGGCGAAAACTCTCAGCTGGGCGCTTCGCGACGCGTGACATCTCTGAGTGCACCGCGTTGCACGCTTCTCAGTCATGCCCAGTGATCTGGGTACCGGTGGCGTAGCGTCACTGTAATAACCGCTGTTATCACTGGAAGTTTCGCAGCACGCGAGACGCTTATTATGTCACTGTGCATGATGATTCGGGTCCATCTCTGTCACGCGATTAAGTACGCTTTGCTGTACGTGCAAACATTTGATCTGTCGGGGTCAGATTTCGCGAAATAATTCATGACTCGCGCTTACCTCTTCTCGGTTTATTTTATCCAGCCACTTCTGCGAGAGCTGAAACGGACGACGCTGCCGGGCCGGAAATAGTGCGTACGAGTTATTCCTAAGGTCGCTCATGTGACCATTCTCAGGCCGTAGTAGTATTGCCAATCCATTGAATGGACACGACGCATAAACTCTCTCTGAGTATTTTTTTTTAAGAATTAGAAGTGAATTCTATGATTTTATGCCCGTTATCATAAGCACGCCTCTGAGGGCTTCTTGGGCATTTTTACGCGATGGAAACGTATTCTAGTTATCTAATCCTATGATGGTATTATGTATCCAATATGGTATTTTGATGATGAGAGGAATACGGATGTTGAATTTTTCTTCATAGATAGTCAAACTTTTGTCAGTTTATGTGACCGTACAAGAACGATTGAAAGTTGCTTCATCATTTCCCGGTAAAAGACGATGGTGTTTGGAGAATTACCCAGAGGGCAATGCCAACTACTTTCCTGAAGGTTTTGAAATTCACTTAGAAAACCTAGCACGTTAATTTTCTTGAGTTACGGTGTTGGATTATTTTTGCCTTTATGGTTGTTTGAAAGCAAATAGCGTCTACGGGTCCTCTTTGTCTCTCTCTCTCTCTCTCTGCAGAAGAGAGCAATGCTTCAACGTGGCGTACGGGTGGCCCGAAAAACTGAAATAGGAGTCTTCCGAGGGTAAAATGCGGTTCTCGGGGAGTATGATGAATCCTTGGCTGAATTCATTCAGATATGGGAGACCCGCATGGATTATTTTTCCAAACAGATGCGTGTCTACCGTTGGACACAAAATGAACTTGTGAAAAGCAACTGATTCAGCGTAACCACATTAATCGATGCCGTTTGATATCTCGCAAAGTGATTGGGCATTACTGGAGCATTGAGTATTAAAGGATGCCAAGTACTGAAGAGTAAAATAATATCAGCGGAAACATTTTTCACATTCCAGAAACATCCACGTTTGTTCTCGAATTTCAAATTGTCATGTAGAGTGGCATTGAGGAAGCAAACTCAGTTATTCTACGTTCAGAAATGAAAGGGGAAATAATGACAAGCGTTCCCGATGCGTGCGTTAGAAGCGAGGCTTCTCTAAGGAGCTAAGAAGTAAATCGAATGACTTTATAAAGGGGTGGAACAATCTGTTATTATAGCTGGAATTATTTATGTAAATATAATTACAAAGAAGCTTTCACAAGGAGAAGGGAATAGATGACGGGGAGGCTGAGTAAGAATATAAGAAAAGGTTCGTTAAAACTTTGATTTGGAGCGTAGTTATGTATGGCGCGGAAACATGCTCATTGAAGCAGGACGATAAGTGTAGATTGCAGGTTTTTGAAATGTGGGCGTGGAGAGGGATGGAAAAGGTGAAGTGGGCAAAAAAGGAAAACAAACAAAATGCTAGGCCTAGTGGGGGAGTGAAGGGGATTGTTGGTAGAAATCCGAAGGAGGCAGGAAATATCGACGCAACGCATTTTCATTGGCTATGGGGTATCAGGGGCACAGAAGGGAAGAAGGAAATATATGGAGATGAAGAGAGGCTTGTTGTAGAATAGTATGGTTAGTATGTTGGGTTGTGTTTTTTAGGAGAGATAAGAAAAATATTTGGTAGTTTGTATCAATCCATAACCTGCCCTAACCAGTAGACTGCATATAGTAATTAAATTTTACAAAATGATTGAAATCTTAAAAATACACAATGTGATCCGTGAAATATTATATATTGAATACGATAGATGTACAAAAGCTCATACATATAGTTTACAGACTATGTAAAATATTTACATAGCACACGAGGAAACACAATGGCATGCCATAAGGAGATATAACATCAGTACACTCTAAATGCGGAAAGTTCAGGTATTAGTGAGAAGAAACGAATGTTGTTAAGCACGTATATTTAAAGGCAATTCTTTCATTTTGGGAATTGATATATTTTTTAAATTATTAATGTAAACGCCAAGGTCTGTGTGTTTTTATCTGGAATTTATTGAAAGGAAGTATTTTTTCAAGATCAAAACTGTAATCAAATCACCTTGGTTTAATTTATAATGAACTTTAACTCGATCACAGTCACGGTAATGTAGCAAACAAATTGTGCGGAGAAAGGGGAATGCGATCATCACTGTTTGATTTCCGTCTTACCTTTTTATTTCTTTGCGAATTTTATGAGGAAAATTAGCTCTACCGTGTCCAGAGAAATTTCATTTTAAAAAATTAACAATTTAACCGTAATGGATGCAACGGCTGATGTGACTTACAAAAGTATCGGTCGTTTTCAATGAATTGGCCCTGTGGTAAAGGTTCAGAATATATTTTTGTAGTGCACCGTTCTCCGTGAGAGTTCTGCTATCCTGGTCAGATTATTAATTTTTCGTTCAAAACAGAGAAAGTGGTTTCCTCTGTCAATTCAGGCATTGGATTTAAAGAAAATGAAAAATGAATAAATGAAAATATGGAAAAAGTGAAATTAAAATACTCTATATTATTCTTGGATATTTTTAATTAAGTACTGCCTCAATGACCACGTTTCCGCACCGTACATAGCTACGCTCCATATCAAAGTTTTTATGAGTCTTTTCGTAACATCCTTACTCAATGTCCCTGTCATCGACTCCCTCCGCCTTGTGAAAGCCTCTTTGCCTAGCGCAATTCTTCTCCTTACGGATAGACGTAGACTGGAGGCTTTTGAAATGTCGATGTGGAGAAGATTGGAAAAGGTGAAATGGGCAGAGAAGAAAACAAATGAGGAAGTACTTGGTATGGTGGGCGAAGAGAGGGGTTTGTTGGGAGAAATCCTATGGAGGCAGGAAAAGTGGATGAAGGGTGTACTGACCGGCAGTGGGATTTTGAAGACTGTGATTGAGGGGAGAATTTTAGGCAAACGAGGAAAGGGAAGGAACAGGATAGGGATGTTGGACGGGATGAAGGGAGGAAGAAAGTACTCGGTGATGAAGAGGGACCTGATGTAGAGTGGGATGTTGTGTTTTGCTAGGGGCCACAAATTGTTGAATTAGTAATTTTGTCCATCCAAAAACCTACCTTAACCGGTAGATTGCCTAATAGTAAAACTGCCTCAATATTTTATTTTGTTTACATCCTCGTTGCCGAATCAGAAGTTCTGTATGACAATTTACAAAAAAAATAATTATAATGGCCTCAGTTGCTAGCAAATTTTAGAATTTTAAGATCTTAATGGCGACGAGAAAGAATTTTGATTTATGTAGTTATTAATTATGCCTTACCAAAATTCATATAAGTATTTTGAAAAGAAAAGGTTGTCTCTTAAAATTAGTAAAAATTCTTAAAGGGTTTTCAAGTAGTGCCTTCTAATTCTTAGTGAAATCATTTGGAAAAAAAATTGTTGGAGCAAATAAAAATGGAACCATCGGTGCTAAACGCGAATACCTACTGTTCAAACAATTACGACAGTATATTCGATGGTTTCTGGCTCAACGTTGTGGAAGTTCATGTTTCATAAAATTAAGAACACAATGTGTTTTTTCACTGTGCTTTATTTTGGTACTATTAGTTTCAACGTTCAACAAAGCGTTGAAACTTGTAGTACAAAAACAGTGGAAAAATACATTGTGCTCTTCATTTAATGCGTAACGACAATGATTTTGTCAACATTTTTGCAGAAAGGTTTTATAATGCCTGTATAGAAGTGGCAAGCCATTCTAAATTGGTCTTGACTATACCAGCAACGAATAAAAATCCTCCGTAATAAATTGAAGTAATGGCCTTTGGGAAAATATACTAGATTTTTCCAAAAGTCATCAAATTCCCTTTTTTGCGATTGATAGATGCTTTTTATGGCAACGCCACCATCAATTTACATTCAAATTTTAGTAAATCCAATAAAACGTGTTTTTTCCTTAGGTTAGCGCTGTGTTTGTTTACCCTAAATATAATGGTTGTCCAGTGGGTTGAACCCTTAGCTACTTACCAGGGGACCCGGATTCGATTCCGGGTGACTCTGTATATCCACTGCTCCAACTAAAGCTGTGTGAATTTTCGGATACGAGATCTTCCGGGGAAACCACAGGCGGTGAAGGGAAAGGAACTGGCCCACCTATTTATGTGTGTGAATTTCACCTTTGGCTTACTATGAGGTGAGATCCACCCTCACCTATCAAACCGACATTTGGGTTGAAAAGTGTAATGGTGGCCTAATGTTTATTCAAATTTTGTTGAACTCATGGAGGCCTTAAATATATAAAATATTAAGTGGAATAGTTATTTTTGGCGATTCTTTTGTCATATCCAGTTTTGCAGTGCTCGTATTTAATGAGATGATTGCATATTGGTGAAGGAGCTATCTTCGAAAGTATTTTCCTTGATTTCCCAGAAATTCAATCATCGAAGTTATTTTTTATTCGATTCTGTTTACGGAAATGGAGTGAAATGCCGGTTATCTTAATAGCGTAATTAATTCGCAGTGTCCCGGTAGCGGACGCCGATCCAGTTCATTATTTAGTGCTAATGAAGTGTGGCGTCGGATTTAAGAGGATAAAACAGGGAAGACGCATGGGAAAATGGAATGTGGAAGCATTAACAGGGACAAAAAAGAGCGAGTACCTGGACGCGGGGGCATAATTCATGAGTGAGGACTGGGAGACGGGTGAAGTAGATATCTCAAAAAAGGAATATCGAAAGCCGCAAACGAAACTGTAGGGTTAATCATAGATTGCTGAGGACATGATTAAGAAACTAGATGAGAGAAGGAAATGGAAGAATATGTACACAGAATTAAGAAGAAGGACGTACAAAGAAATAAATTATGAACTGAGGAGGAAAATCAATAGGCGGAAGAAGCGTGGTGGAAAATGCTGTGCGAGGATATGAAGATATTACTAAGGAAGGGTGAAATGGCTGCACTGTACAGGAAAGTGAGAGAACTATCAGGAAGTCAGAAGGGGAAAACACGTAAAAACTAACAAAGGTAACGCAGGAAATTAAATGACTGACCCAAGAAAGATTTAGGAAAGCTGAAAAGAATACTAGAGTATCTATGTAGTGAGGACAACATGCCATCATTCGTGGACTTAGAACGAGAATATTACATAGTTGAAGATACATGTAGCTTGGATCTACACGTACCTGATTGCGTGATAGAGAAGACATTGAGGGAACTGTAATCAAATGAGGCTTTGGGGATGTATAAAATCCCAGCAGAGCTACTTACGTTTCAGGGAAAATTTTGGAAAGAAGAGAATTTATGGGTTAAATTCATAGCATTTATGAGGGAGAAATTTGCCCAGAAGATTTAGTATGGTCAGGATCAGTTCTCATCCCAAAAAAATAGAAAGGCAGCCGTATGTGAGGATTTCAGAACAAAAAGTTTGATATCGCGCGCTGTTAAAGTGATGCCAGATTACTAAGGCAATGATCAGTTTGGGCTAAGTAAGAGGGGCTCGCGTAGTGCCATAGCATTTATGTGTGTGCTGACCTATCACCCCCCGCCCAACGCTCTTGCGTCGGCTTGCAGGGTATTGTAGATGTAAAGGTAGTAGTATTTAGGGGAAGCGACCGACAGCCGAGATCATTTGCGCCATAGGGGATGGACAGGAAAGGATGAAGGGTGGAGAGAAATCCGGCGTCGGCATTAGCCTACTCTTAAACGAAAGGCGCCAAGGGGTCCGCAGCTTAACGTCCCATCCGACGGACGGCGTACTCACTCAAAGTGCCCTCCACAAAGCACCTTAAGTAGGGATCGAGATACCACTGAAAAATATTCAACACCGCCGGAGATGTAAAGGTGCACGCATAATGAGTACACTTATAGAAAGGAACATAGCGTATGTATGAGGATGTATATGTTTGCTACGAAGAATCCAAGGAGGCGTTCGAAAGAGTAAATTAGGTATAATTAATGAAAGCATTAGAGAAGATAGGGGTAGAATGAATGGATATACGACCTGTCCGAAACTTGCACATGGTTCAGACCGCTAAAGTGCGTTAGATGGATGGAAAGTCCGAACGGGCAGTGTAAGGAAGAGAAATAAAGCAGGGGTGTGAATTATCGCCTGTTCTTTCCAATATATATATTCGGAGGAAATAGTGGGAAAGGCACAGGAGGAACATAAAATCAGTCAAGTTGGCGGATGATCAAGCTTTTGTTAGCATGTCAGCCAGGGGGTTGCAATCATTGCTAAGTTCATTAGAAAATCAGTGTGTTAGGTGCGGGATGAAGATGAAAGTGATCAAAAAACGTTTTTTGAGGAGGAGGAAGGTTAAGTTTAACGTTGAAATTAGAGGGTAAAAACAAAGGCTAGTAGATCAGATAACCTATCTTGTAATTGTTTTCAACCAAGATGATTGAAGTAATAGGGGCATCAGAAGAAGAATGCATTAGGCAAGGAAGCTTTCATAACGAAGAGGGAGTTGATGACAGGGACGTTGAGGAAGGATGTTGAGAAAAGGCTCGTGAAAACATGGATATGGACCGTAGTCATGTAGTGCGGCGCGGGAACATGGTCATTGAGGAAAGATGATAGACTAGATTTGAGACTTTTGAAATGTGGGTGAGGAGAAGAATAGAAAAATTCAAATAAATGGAAAGGAAAAATAAGCCAGGAAGTGAAAGATGAGAGAGTAATGTTGGAAAAAAATAGTTATGAGGCATTTATTCAAATATTGATGCCGAGCATTTTATTTGGGGGTGGCATTTTGAAGAATGTGATAGAGGGGAGAGAGGTAAGCAAGGAAGAGTTAGGAAATTGATGGGCATGTTGGAAGAAATGAAGGAAGGTAGAATGCATGCGGAGTTGAAGGGTTTACTGTAGTGTGGGATCAGGCTATCTTATGAACTAAGCTAAGAAAAGTATGGGTGTTAAGTTTGTATCTATCCAAAACTTACGTTAAACGGTAAACTACCTATTGAACTTAAAATTAAACCACTTGACTTTTCCAATTAAAAAAAATCTTTTTTTATGTGAAATTTTTATTTATTTGGTAAACTACCTATTAAGCGTCTTAAGTGAGTAAATTCTGCTAAAACAGCCAGCCTGTCTCCCAGTCAATTTAAAGTCTTTTGTTCTCTAGTCCATTAATTTCATAAGAATTTGAAACTAACAACGTCGCAAGTATTTGAGCGTCCTTCGGAATTGTAAATATAATAGTTAACGGAAGACGCCATTGCGAAGAACTGCCGAGGAAGAAGAGATAGGCAGTTGACAGCATAGCTTGGAGACCTGCTGTGAACCGAACTTCAGATTATAAATTACAGATTCAGGTGTCATTTGATGGAACCGTTCCATAATAACAGAGGTGAAGACTACTACAATTTTCCACTGAATAAAAATTTATTCAAGACCGGTTACGATGTACTGCATCATTGTGAAAGACTTGAAAATGATGTAGTACGTCGAAGCTGGTCGTGAATTATTTTGTATTCAGTGCAAAATTGTAGTAGTCTTCATCTCTGTTATAATCTTCGAATTGATAATCAATGATAATAATTTGGCAAGTGTGGAAAAATTTGAACTGGGCATCCGTCTTGACCATATTTTAGTATTTTGTTTGCCATGGGATTCATAATTACCTGTGCATACCCAATTAGATGTACAGAGTCGGTAATATATTCAAATCGTATACACTGAGCGCAAGGACGTAAAGTTAATCGTATGTTTTATCGCCTAAAACTTATATTTAACTTTGAATATTGTGATGTATATTATTGAATGAAAATTGGGTGGGAATCTTATTGTTGTCTCTCATACGTATCTCTCATGTATAGAGAATTAAACTCTTTCTATATTACCCGATTCGTAGTAGTGTGACAAAGAAGGCGGTAACCTGCCGTCCCCATCATTCCTCTTCTCTCCCGGCAAGTGGCGGCCTTTAGGCATGAGTTGCTTAATGCCGTAACACCGCTAGACTCGGTTGCGTATTTCGCCTGGCGTCCTGGGGGCCCGCCCGCTAATTTTTCTTCCCCCGGACCGCCTGCGGGACGGCGCGGGTGGGACAGATGCAAAATCGAATGCAAACAAAACAAGGCCGTAGGTGTACTCTCTAGGTCCTCCGCTTTGTGCGGGAGGAGGAGATATTGCGGGTAAATATTGCCCGTTCGAGGGACGGGTCACGGTTTGTTCAGTGCAGGAAGCGAATTTCCGCGGACTGTTACCACAAGCCCTCACCCCTCTCCCCAACTTCGCTTTCTCCCGCTCGTTCTCCCTTCCTCTCTCACCTTGACCGCTCCCTCCGTCTCTTGGGGAGGGGAGGGGGGTCGCAGGAGGGGGGGAGGGAAGATTCCGTTGAAGTAGGTGGAACCTTTCGGGATGAAAACCCAAAACCCCCAACTCCACATCCCCGAGGATTTTTTGGTTGCTGCTGAAAAATTAAAAAGGGTGAGCTATTCCTGAGTGAAACTGTTATTGCTCAATAAATCGCCGTCATTTACTCCAAATAGTTTATGTCCTTATATCGTGTATCAAATAGCTCCCAGCGTTCCGGAAATTTGGTCGATATTTCTGTCGCAGGCGGAAACCATCCAGTTCGCCTCAAATTTTACTGCAGCATCGAGGCCAATCGCGAATCTTGGTTTAATATTAGCGAATGACGTATGTATTTCTATGTAAGGAGTAGAGCTAACTGTATCAAATATCCACGATTTTCAGGTTTTTATATACTGTTACTTTTATGGCATCAGGTATGATGTAATGCAACTGTTTGGAAGCGAACACTTTCAGTTTTTCTCGCTACGAATAATGTTTATTTATATTACCACTTTCTGTTCTTTAAACCATCTTCACGTCTTTTATTTAGCCAGTCTTTTAGCTGAATGCGATACCCTTTGAATGCAAGGCAGGACTTAGTGAATTTTCCGCACGAAGATCCAATGTGTCTATAAGGTATTGAAAAAAATGTTACGAAATATTAATACCTAAAGGTTATTAACTTAAGAAAAACACGCAAAAACGACTTGTTATTATGTACCTTAAAGCTCGTTCATTTTACCATGTACCTATGAGATCATCAGAAATTCTAAATATACTTCTAGAGTTACGGATAGATTGAAATTCTTAATGTTTAAATATTTGATTATACCTCCAAGTAATGTGGCATATGAAATTATTTTCAAATGTATATAGTAGAGCATTCTCTCGGGTTAAATTCAGAGCGAGCCAAGAAAATATTTTTCCCATATTTTTACTCGGCCCAAATAGGTACGATATGTGGTAGCTGGCATTGATTTTTATAGTTTATTTGACAGCAAATTGAAAGCGATGTTCGAGAACTTTCGCCTTACAAAAATTTTAGCGGAAATTTTTATGCTACGAGAACTTCGAACTTCGGTGAAAAATCCTTGGAATTTCGGTTTTTTTGTGAAATCGATTCCAAAAAAAGTGCAGTGAAAACTTCTTAGCGTGCACGGGGTTCGGGATCCGATTTCATCCGTCCATTTATAAGTGCTGATTCCTTTTGTAAATAAAATTTTGTTTATATGCTCGGGTGCGTTATTCGGGCATTGTTTCTATGGTATGGTAAAAAAATGACGGGGAAATTGATAGAATTCGTGATAAGTATCCCTTACAAATATCTGCTGCATACTGGCCGTAATTCAAAAGCCTTCTCGCTTTTTGGTGACATTCATTTTGTTAAGACTGGAATCCATGTGCTCAACATTCATCCTCTGATATCTTGCAACAAAATGTACTCGGCGGATGGGTGATGTGATTGCGAACATTGCGGACATTGTGATTGCGAACTTGAAAAGTCAGTTGGGAACTTCCCATTAGTTTTCGCCCTCGGACAAATTTATCATTAAAAAGATTTTGAAGAAGAGCAAATAAAATGATCGCCAAAGGTAACCTTTTGATTTTAATGACTCTAGTTCTATTGCCGTATTGTCTATGGTTCCAGTTATTACTGTGTGGTTAATTGTGGATAAATATTGTTTTTTGCAGTTTTTAAGAAAATTCCAAATGAATATAGCATAACAATTAAACTTCTTTAAAAATACCCTGAAAACGTTCATACATACTATTTTTGTATCGTAGACTTAAGTAAAAATTTAATCATAGTGTTGCCATGAGTATCCATTATTTCTTACCGTCAATATCATTACCTCCATGTAATTACCTGATTTCTATTGCAGTCGAAATAAACGGCTTCGATCGGACATGAATTCTATGATATCACTTTCTCTTTTTGCCCATTAAGCTTTTGCTTTCAATTGCAGTGTATTCTCGAAGGAATTGTGATTCCTTTGGAATCTTATTTTTCTCGTCATGTAGGGAACCGAACAGTGTTTCGAAGCATATCCACCCGTATTTTGTTTAACTCAAAGTAAGCCTTGATCAATATTAATGCTACGAGTTGAGCCTAAGCAATTCCACGAGGGTGCTCAAATGTCACTCGCATGAACTTCGACCTTGTATAATCCTGTGGCAACTAGATAATCTAGATGTCAAACGTGTGGAATATATCCCTCATTAATCAAATTGAATGAAAATTACATAAGCCTGGCTGTTTTGTTCATCAATGCCGTATGGCTAAGATTTAGAAATTTGAAATGAATTATGTATTTAGAGAACACCTCTTATATAAAAAAATAACTCAGTAAATTGTTTCAAAAGAATCTCTCTTCGGAATACTTAAAATTCGTTATCGTAGAGCATCAATAGCTCGAATTTTTCTCTTATTTTTTTTGCATTGTAATTTTATTGTCACTTTGAAATTTCCTTAAGCCGTATTTTCCTGATTATGAAATTACGGTGTAGGTTTATAATGAGCAGTAAATACGAGTATAGAGAGAAGAAAGGATGTGGAATATAACGATAGCTGAGCAGAAAATAAATAAAACTTTGTAAGTTCTACAATTTTTCCTTCCAACTGAAATTCAAAACAAATGTTCGAATAAAATATTTATGGAACTTGCAAAGTTCTGTCTCTTTAAATTCGACCGTAATACCATTGAATTCATAGCAATAGCCCTTTGATTATGATCGTGCACTTGTTAAGGAAAGCAGATCTTTCACTTCAAACGTTGGATTTTTTGGATTGCCCTGAACCTGGAATTTGTGTACATGTATGAATCCTGATGAACTTGAAAGTGATGAAGATAATCATGAGGGGTCTGATGAAGATATTCCTAGTGTTTCGTGGTTTGGCGCCGTTCAGGACACTCAAGGTCGCAGCCATCACTTATCCAAGGCTGATAAAGGCATTAGTGTTGAGTGAGTCTCGTGATAGATTCTAAAACTTTTTAAGTTGCACCTATGTGCTTTTAAGCCGAGAGCCTTGAATCTCATATTTTACGAATTGGAAAATATGCATCTCTATAAATATTTGAATCTTATTTGACATGGGGGATATTATCACCCATTTTCATTGGCATCGCTATAAATCTTTCGACTATAAGAGAAAACCTTGACTTGGTTTAACATGGAAGCAAACGTAATTTTAGGAAAAAATCGAAATGTACATTTTCGTTTCTGAATGGTCTCACTGCTGGATGAACGTGTATAGGAGTGAATCGTCGAGTATCGAGCGATCAATGCCCCAAGAGATAACGAGGATACGTGGCCAGAGGCATACTAGACAGCGCTCCGATCTCTGGTTCGAATCGAAAGAGAAATCTTAATTGGAGAATGGTTCTTTGTACTCTTTTAAGACGTTCGTATTGTTTTGTACACAAGACTCCTTGGCCTGTACAGAACTACATCCCCACTAAGCAAAAGCTATCGTGCTTATTGCCATCAACTCGAAAGATGCAATTAGCGATTCTCGTCGAGCATATGTTGCTGGAACGTTCATCAACGGTCGATAATGTTTGCATTTATCTTCTGAGTTAGCTTCATGTTGAGCTGAGAGTGTTTTTTTTGTTACTAAGCTGAATTCGTAGTTACTTATCACGCTGTTGAAATATTTTATTGCTATTAGGTATTTTGATAAATGTCATACAAATTTTCGGTTTACATGGGTTCGGTTCATTAAACTTACTAATTACTTTTATCGTACTTGTTTGGTTAGAATAAGTTTGATCTAAAACTATCAAGATGGTTCAATCAATTTCATGGACCACACCCGAAAATTTTAGTGTATATTAATGAACATATTTCGTTACTTAAACAAATAGATCAATTATTATATGCTTAAAACAATGAGTCTTTAATTGCACTGAGGGCGATGTCGCTGTCGGCAATAAATAAAGAAAATGAGGGTAATTTTACTTGCACGTACATATTTTATGTGTTTAATTTTTAATACGCGTAAAAATGCTCCTAAAAGGAAAATGCCTTCGCTTTTTCACTGGTAAAACAAAGTCGAATTTCTGAAAAACTAGGCGTAGCATAATTTCAAGGTGCAAAAATCATTCCCCTATGCCAAGTTTAGAACCCGGATCTCTCTATATATGATTGAGTACTTAGGCCAGTAACGCTAACGAGGTGCCTTTCTATAAGGTGAATTTTAAATACATTAAAGGGACATGATATTTTGAAAAATTACCGTATCTTTTCGTTCAATATCTCGAAGTCATCGTAGGCCTGCGCGTTACGCCATGATTCAATAGGTTCAAGCGAACGTTTAAAAGCAAAATGTGTTCTCCTTAGACTAAAACACGATATCACGGCGTATTCGATATTTGTAAGAAGACTTGCAACTTACTTGTAGAATAAGTCATAGCTTCGATGGAATTTATAAAACTCATTGATTGAAGCGATGTTCTTATTTTCACACAGCTATTTCGAGTTTTCGGACAGATAATGAAATTTAAAAGCAAGCTCTACCGTAAAAATGCTCTAACCGAAACACTGTAGTAATCATTGTATCAGTAATAGCTATGAAAATAATCAGTTAATCACCTATCATGTTATCAAAAAAACTCCTTACAATACATGTTCGATAGTTTCCATCAAACTTTTTTTTCCGCTAGTAAAACTTTTCAACTTCCGTGATAAGCGGTTATCATGCAACGTTAATTTATGATAATTTTAATAAAAATTTATCAAGCAAATCATGGTAAATATTTAACGTATTCTAATAGAAAAATACTTCAATTCGACAATTTTTATATTAAGGTTCGGGATTACTCTGCATTGTGTACACATTAAAAAAAACTTTCATTTTATGTAGGACAAACACGAATAAAATAAGTATTGCGGTAGTATTTCTTACGTGTCCATTTGCTCTTTAATAACAAGGTGAGTTGCAAATAAAATAGTTTGAAAAATGATTAGGTTAAATTGAAATGATGCGAATAATGTTGGCGTGGGGAAAATAACGGAATTTTTAGAGTCCCTCGGAAAATTGTGCAATTTCAGGGTCTGAGTATGGAATATGTATGGAAAACATTCTAAATATATTCTCTCGTTAAATCACTCGTATGAGCTTTGCAGTAGTATTCGAATGTGCACATTTATAAATGCTGCTTGAAACAACTTACGATCTTTAATCCGCATTAATTCCGATGGCATGTGATAGAATCATGTACACTTCCATAAATGTTGCCAGAGTAGGGAATTCCTTGCGAGTATTAAATACGCACGGATGCTTTCAGCACTCGTTTTATTTTCTGTGGTGTTAAGGGAGCCGAGTACTAGAGATATTCATGGGGCACATGATCGCAAACCTATCTCATGGAATAGCCGCTAACATCTCATTTCAATTGGTTGAAAGAGCTACAACGTATGCCAATGTCTTTACAAGAAAAAAAGTTGATCCGAATGATAAAATGCTAAATTTAATTTATTCACTCACAAGTTTTGTCGCACCTGCCTTGTTACATGGCATCTTTTTAAGCATATTTGTGCTAAATACAGATAAAAATATGCATTAATACTTTTTCATTACTGGTAGCATGGTAATATTAGTGATATCGCGGATATGGATAGCTTATTTTTGGGCCGGGAGCTTAAGTATTCCCTAGGTAGTCGATATTGTCACTGGAGGTACATACATAATTTTCCATAATTATCATAGGATGAAAAACCGTGTGTTCCAACGATAGCTAATGCAATTAGTTTCTTAAGTTTTCTAAGTTACGATTCGTTTCTCCCTCTTCAATTGACGTAAAATATGGCGTTTTTTTAAACCCCAAAAACTGGTTTAAAAGAAAGACCAAAAAAACTTAATAGAAACAATAATGTGTCGAGACAAATATTGTAGCGAGATAGCATGCGAAATCTATCGTATCGCTTTTATTGGAAATGGTTTGCTATACTGCACCCAGCACATAACATCGATAAAAGGTAATCCTAGCTGAACGCTTCAGCCGTGTAGATAGCATCTGGAACGAGTTCGAAGGCAGCGATAAGTATCTCGAAGAGAACTAGTCCCAGAGAAGGCAATTTAACTTTGTTTCGCAGCCACTATGAAAAATAGCAGCCTTCTGTTGTCGTTATTTAAAGCGTAAAAGTCGCAAAACATTCAATATTGCTAACTGATACCATAATGATAGTGACCATGAACGTCTTTCTTGTATTTTTCCTCGTAGTTTATTAAAATTATTTTCTTAGAGTGATTTCTAGCAGTTTTATGTTTTCCAATGTAAGAGTAATATTTGAGTTACATATTTACTAGTATAATGCCGTTGGGATGTTCTTCACGTGTCTTTAAAAATTTTCAAGTTTCATTGTATTTGTGCTTTCAAGGTCTCTTAGGTTTCATTCCAATTCGCGAATTGAAGATGGTTTAAACTAAGTATTCGTTTGAATACGGTGTAGGTACGGATTTTCTGACTTTGTGGATAAATCTTAACTTCCTTAAGTTCTATTTGGGGGCTTTTGCCTGTTTATCTTAGGAATAAATCCATTCACGATTTCAATAAAGTTGCGTGCACTTAATACTTAGCTTCGTTAAAGATAAAAAATGATTCGTTTAAGATACCACTAAAAATGCTTGACTTCATTGGAACGATCTATGATAAAATGTCGATAGCTCATACAATAGGCGCAAGCCTTAATAATTGTTTTCTATAAAAGCATAGCAGCCTATGACATACGGTAAACTTTATACAGCAGTATCTTGTTCTATTTCCTTTAATAAAATTGTCCATTTAAGATACTCACATTCCGGACTTACGTTCACTTCACATTCAGGTAGGCATTAATCCATTCATCTGTGAATATCTCCATGCTTAGCGTATTCCGTAGGATTTATAATTGGTTCCACTACATAATTACATATGTTAAATATTTAAATGAAGTTTCCTTTTGTACGTAAATTGAAAATTGTAAGCTTAGAAATTTACTTAAAAGGAAATAGGTCATGTCGATGATCCTATTTGGCAAGGAAGCTGTATGTCTCGCGGTAGCATACGCCGATATTTCGCTCATTGACTTAATTCCTTGTGCTTCGTTCGTTGAATAACAAAATAGTAATTTTTCTCCGGGTGCAATCATTTCCTATTAGATTGACATTTGTGGGTTATGCCTACAAAGATCGACGAAGATGCCCACTTTTTGAAGCGGGTAAACCACTCATTACACGCGGTAAGTTTTATGTCATCCGCACTCTTCGCGGTTATCTACTCAAAATTTTCCGTGGAGGATTTGCAGAGTTTCACAGAACAAGGCTGCTCCTTAAAATAGCTCATCTCCGCGGGTGCGATTTTTCGCCCCACTCCCCGAAGAACCCTTCACATAAATGGCTGTAACTAATCAACAAAATAATATATCAACGGAGTAGTCGAATGCGCATGTTCGGAAAGTTTCCATGGAAACAACGCGTCTAAACGGATTGAAAAACTACCAACTGGAGGCACACTATTCAAAAAGTTCGAGAACCTTTTGAATGTATCTCGTAATATCGTTTTTGGAAACGTGGGGAAAGAGTTTATTTTAGGTTTCTAGTTTGTGCCGTCAATGTGTGAAGTCCCTTTTTATTACAAATAAGATATTTTAATCATAATTTTACTTATCACAATTTATAAACGGTGACAGACAGCTTATCTTTTTATATTCATGGCGAAATGTGTGAAAAGAGAGATAGAAATACTGCCGTCAAAAGTTAATGCTAGTCGTCCAAAAATGACGCTGCCCTCCCGGAATTTTGATTCTCCTCCCCCCTCCCATACCCGATGCCTGTTACCTTTAGAGAGCCTTTTATAATCCCCGGTTACGTAATTTTTTGGTGCCGCCCCCAGAAATACATGTGTGGCGTAATAGCTGCATTATATGATGCATTAATGACGATGTCTTAAATGAGTGTTCGTAATTAGCGTTAAAAAAATAATAGCTATTTTATAAGCCGCCAAATACTTCGGACGTGTTTTGTGGATGATCCCAAAATGACGTAACCCTGTCCTCAAGCCTCCTCCCCTCTCCGGGCTCCATTCATATCCCGTCGTCCTGGTTCAACCGGCTGAAGTGATTCGCGGAAGGCTCTTTAGACTGCTCCTCAGTGTATTTGTACACTGTTGCGGACGATCACGTACATGTATACCTCACTATGGCGAACCTTTTGTTAGGTGTGTATGTCACCAAAGAATCATACCCCTGCCGGGAAATAATCTCACTGGATACGTATATTTTAATCAATTCCATAATCCTCTCTTTGTAAAACTTGTGAGCATCGTTGCATTTTTCTTTGTATTTATTCATCAGTTATTTTTTTATATTTATTAATATTACTGATTATTTTTTATTGAGGAAATAAAAAAAAATTCTGTAGCAGGATAAATAAGGACGGTTATATTTTTAAGTCATGTCCGTTCGGTCATTACAGAAAAAGTTTATCGACGGTCTTAGTTTCCTACAAACATATGTACTTCACTTTTCTACATAAGCGACATTCACTTTTAAGTACTTCTCCTATCCCTCGGCATAGAAGTTTACCATCTGGGAATTTGACCAGTTGACAACGGCGATCTTGAGTTCCTCGTCCCCTTCAAGCCGCTGCCCGCCAATCCCCTGCCTGCTTGAAAAGTGCAAGAAGAGGAAATATTGGCTAGGAGCAGGGTCGGGACTGTCGATAGCGATCCAAAAACTCTCCTTCACTCAGCATTCTTTACTCCACGTGTCGGTCGGTTAGCATTGATACCCACGTTGCGCACAATGTGTGATATCCGGGGATTTTCGTAACAATCGTGAAATAGTGGAGCGTCCGATAAGAGAAATTTATCAGCCAGAGCGGTGATGGCCTAGAGTCGATCAGATTGCAGTTCTTGGTCCACTTGTTGAGCGATTTCATCGGTATGGGTATGCAGAGCCTGCCACTCCGTTCCTCATCATCTGCATTTGTGCGGTCATTTTTGAAGCCTCTACACCATTGTATAACTTTTCCTTCACTCATTGCTGTAAGTCCATAAACTAGGCATTGCTCCCAATGAATTTTGTCGGTTGATGATTCCTAAGCGTACAAAAATCGAATCACACCACACATTTCGTAAATTTCGGGAGTAGCGTTTTTCGCTGATATTTTTGACCTGCATTCACCGACGGGCAAACGACTGCGTAGTCAAAGGAATAATTTATGTAACTTGGGAAACAACAATAGATGGTGCTGCATGCATGCGACTCTGTTCTGACTCGCCAATATTTAAATATAAGAATAAGGCCCTTCCTTTTCGAGGAAGTCTCGTATTCGCACATGTCTACTAAAGAGCGGAATTAGCAGCTTTATTGGTGGACTCCTGGGAAACTATTCAACTTTTATAAGGATTTTCATGAAGTTTTCTGTTGTTTTATGAGTACCTTATAGCTAGTTATTTTGTGTTAATTTATGCGTGTATATTAAAAGAAATTATTTTCGATTTTATTTAGATGCCGAGGCCAAAAAGCTTCAAAATTTTTCGCTCCCCTTTCAATTCCCTCTTTCATGGACGTTATCCTACTTTAAATTACATATTTAGTTATCGAAAATAATTTACTACCTGTTTTTTTTCATTTTCATCGGAATTTAGTGAAGACTTCCGTTTTTAAGGTTGTCAAATATTGGTTTTATTTTTTAAATTTTGGCAGGTGTTGTACCAAATCACGACATATTTCCGTATAAGGTAATTATAATGAGAGCATGACGAACTGAAAACATTTTCTCCAGGTATCATTAATTCCGCATAAATCATTGGGGTAATTGATTAATTACTTGATGCATTTCATTAGCTGTTACGGACGATTTTGAAGTTCCATTTTATCATCTAATTTTCGACTTTATGCCATCGGAGTTTTATGAATTCCGAGTGAAAGTCGATTTTTTAAATTTGAAAAGTAGTTTTCCGAATTTATTTGTGAGGTTTTATCCATGAAATATAATCAATGTTGAGTTTCTTTAAAATTTTTTTCTCTCCTTTAAATTATGCCATTTTACTCATGCTAGTAACCGACATATTCAGGCGCTAAGAGACCAGTAGACAATTTTGAATCTTGTTGATCCGGAGTTAAAATGGGATTAAATGCCAATTCAGTATTTTGCTTGTGCTAACTTGAACCTTCATCTCGTTAATTCATCGTTATAAATGAGCGTCGTTTTACTTGAGTCTACCTATTACCTCGTATTATTTTGGGAGTTATCATAATTTCAATTATTCTTTGTGTCTGCCGTTGTATATTTGGGCTAATAGGAATGGGTGGATAATCTAGGCTAGGTTGAATAGTAGCGAGTGGAGGGAGGGTGGGAAAAACCCTTTGTCTAGCTGATCAGGGTAGCTCTTATAAAAATCGCCAAAGGGCCAGAATTTAATCCCTACCAGACGGTCTGCCTGCTCCTGAAGCCTGTGATCGTTACCTCTATTGTCTGTACGATGTCATGTCCTCCTAAATCAAGGGGAGGTAAAAGGTTAGTTGTAGAGCGTGGATAAAATTTTGTAGCTTGGAATATTAAACGCTTCCTCCTTCAGCTAGTGTAGAATGTGTGATTAATTTTCTATCAGTCATGAATCATTGCCGCAATTCATCCTAAATTGCTATAGAATAAAGAATAATCACTGGTTTTGAAATGTGACACACAAAACGAGTACTCGGACTGGCATATTATTGTTTATTATGTGCATTTTATAAATCTTTCATTACTATCATATTCAAAAATTTCATATTGAATGGGGTGCAAGCATTACTAATCACCAATTAGTATATTATTTCAGTCATTATTCGTTCATTTTTTCCCAATCAAATTAGTCGTTATGTGAATAATTAATTTTATTTAGAAATTAAATGAAAATGTTCGTAGTTCATCCATTAAATTCCCATATGATGGGCTCATTTTAATTGAGATAATTAAAATGAGAATTTTGGAGTTATATTTGCCTCTATTTTTTAATAAATAAACACTGCGTGCTTCAAAACATATCGTTAAAAACTCAACTGTTCAGTTTTAACTGCAAAAAATAATCATTATGTGCCTACTAATTAATTAATTTTTGAGCTCACTCCCGGCTCTTAATTCAGAATTTATCTAAAAGACACGATCGAGCTGTAGTTAGCCGAAATTCATGTCCTCAAGTCAATTCTTTTCATTGTAATACTAAATTCATCATGTGAGGGAATCGAAAACGTATTTATCAATGACGATTCTCATTTCTTTGTACCTTTTCAAAGGAAAATATTCCGAAATGAGAGCAAAAGCATTAATTTTTGCTATCATGTGCTGGAGAATTGTCTCTAATTTATTTTCATTTAATGGGTTTTACCTTTTGGAACGTAACGCTCAATCTCGTGGACTCCAAAAATAGACTTGATTGAAGAATACATCTCTATATGTTTATAAGGAGGGGTCTCCCATTCAATATAATAATACTTGAGGCTGTCATTACGACAAGCCCTTCTCTTTTGATTGAATAGGCCTATGATTTTTTAAAAATCAGTTATTATTTCCTCCAACCTGCATTCAATTTGAACATCGCTAGGTCTGAATTTTGCAAAATGAAAATTTCGTAAGTTCCACTCAATTTTATTTGAAACGACCGGTCGTTTTAAATAAAATTAAGTGGAAGATAGACATTTTTTATTTTGAAAAATTTATCATGAAATTCCACTAAGTTGAACCGAGTACCATAGATTTCATCGTCAGTTACGATTTCATTCGTCGTCTGCGCTGATATCAGAGACAAAGTGAAACGTTCTGTTACTGCTGTGGCTGGTTAAATGCCATTTTGAAATTAAATCCAATGATTTTCTTTGATGCACAGGCCAAGATTCAAGTGAGGTCCTTTTCTGTGCGACCGCTTTAGCCAGTTAAGCTATCCCTCTTCGCTGTTAATGGCGAAGGGATCGATTCCCGGTCTAGGGGTATGAATTTTTTCGCTGTTTCTCGTATTTATGTGAACATCTGCGGGTGCCCTCGCTAAAGTTATCGTTTCGACATTTCTCATCTTTTTTTGAGACACTTTAAAACCAAAATGTTTGTGTGACTGCTGCTTACATTAATCAAGTATGATGTACCTCCCAAGTCATCACCCCTAAAGTTGATATCACCTGCTGAGAAGCTTGCAGCACCTCCCAGGACCTCCTAATCCGTTGTTAGATTTCACGTTCGGAAATCGATTTATTATTCATACCCAACCCAAGGTTTCGACATTGAAACTAGTAGATGCGGAGAAGAATTACGGAGAACTGGCAGAATATGTACCTCGGGTTTTACCTTTAGACATCCTAATTTTCTACCAATTTCTTCTACCTGTATTTATTTTCTACCAATTTCTGCCAGTTATCGAATATGAAATTGTGCCCTGTCTTCCTTGTCTTGATATGACATATTTTTACTAAAGCTGGACAATGGTTTTAGCAATAAGAGTGCCTTTCTTTAAGGCATTAGTGTGTAGGTCTTTCGATTACGTGAATTTTCTTCTCTTCGGCCTTAATCGTTTTAAGTATTTAAGTTTCAACTGAGTGATCATATTTTTGTTACGATTTTATTTTTCTCGTTGCCATAAAATCAGTACGTAAATATATTGTTAATGTCATTTTGAATATGGATTCGAAACATAGAAGCACATCTGAAGCAACGTTTGAATGTTCGGCTGATGTTTGGTCTAGCGTTCCGAATGTCCTTGCGTGATGCCTTTGGCATAGAAATAGAAAATGGATGCTTACCTAAGTAAAAGACATTTTTAGCAGAACTCTGGTGGCACAAGAAATATTTCCTTTCCCCAGTCCGAATTTAAGAAGTCATAGGACTTGGTACGAGGAGGGAAGTCTCAGTAAACGAAGCAATCTTGATGGCTGAGGTTAATTTGAGTCCTTTTGTTGTCCGAGTTCATTTTGCGCCGTAAACAAGAAATACCAGACCATACCACAACCCTGCTCAAGGCGGGAATGCAACCCCTGGTCAAACTGATGAATTAAATTTACCGACAAGTGGTTCTTCTTTCTTACGCATGGGGAGATGATGATAATCCGGGATTATGCCCAGGCGTCTTTTCATCATTAGTTTTGATTTAAATAGATATTAGAAAAGTTGTATTCGTTATTTGAATTGTTTGAATAAGATATTCTTACTTCCACTCAAACGATCTACGGAAAATTGTGTTCCTTTTTATTGGCTCTTGGGGTAGTAGTAGTTGTATATAGGGGAAGCGACCGACAACTTAGGTCGTTTGCGCCGCTAGAGATGGACTGGAAAGGATGAAGGGTGAAGAGAAACCCGGCGTCGGCATTAGCCTACTCTTTACGAAAGGCGCCAAGGGGTCCTCAGTTTAATGTCCCATCCGACGGACGGCGTACTCACTCAAAGTGCCCTCCACAAAGCACCTCAAGTAGGGATCGAGATACCTCTGAAAAATATTCAACACCACCGGGATTTGAACCCGAGCCCTCTGGGTGGGAATCTAGTACTTGGCTCTCTGCTTATCATTTATAGTTATGCTCTCCATTTTTTTAGTCCCCTTTTTTATTGCACTTTTGTGTAAATGTCATTAATTTAAAATTATGCCTAATCGGCATGTATTGATTCTACCAATTTTTTATGTGATTTTTAGTCTTCTCTAAAGTTTACCTTTTTAAAAGTATATGTTTACCTCAATTTCATATTTCATTCTAACTGGGATTTTTTTAATAACGTGACAGCCTAACTCATGACTAATTGTAATTAAAGGTATTTTAATCTTTTTAGTAAATATTTTGTAATGTTAGTCCAAGTAACTTTCAACCAGAAGTGAAAGCGTTTCTTTCCTAGTTTTATTTGACGAAAAATTTGGTACCATTGTATCCCCCTGGCTCCATTTTTTAGGGTATCGTACTCTTTTATGTGCCGAATTCCTCCCTGCCGAAGATAGCCACGGGCAGAAGGCCTTCCTGTACGTCACTACCGAATTGTCGATGCCCGGAAAAGATTTCGTAATCGTTGTAAATCTGTAAAGCACATGCTATTGCATGATTCATGGACTACATCCCTGAGATAAATTTATGCACCAAATCCGTGCACTTTATGAGTAACATCTCAATTTTAAGTTCATTATTGAAGTACGCAGGTTAAAGCCTGATTTGAATCACACGGCCGACAGAGGATGCGTCGGAAACTGAGAGAACAGATTGGTATCCTATTGCAGGGAAATAAGGGGGGGGTGATATCAGATAGAATGTCTGTTTGACACGCAATGTCCGACAGATATGCATACAACGGATGGTACTCGCGTGCTGGCTGTAAATCAGGTTTGTTAACCGTACCCTTCTCTGAACCTAAAGCTATTTCAGTTTCAACTCAGAATGTTATAAAATCCTTTTATATTTGTTTTTTTTTCGAATTAGAAACTGAAGTTATTTCCTGAATTTATTTCGCTCGCGGAAAAATAATATTAAACGACCAAGTGCAGTTGATTTTGATTCCTCAGTCTGTTCTCATTTCATTTAAATTGGGTTGAAACAATGCTTATGACCAAAATTATCGCACCCACCTTGCTTGCCATAGCTTCGAGCCAATTCAATCCTCTTTCGTTTCCTTTAAAATCGTTAATGTCGTTTCTCTCCATTTTTAAGTTCTTCTGGGACCGAAATCAATATAATTTTAAAGATCTATTTCTTCGTTTTCAGTTCCAAGACCTGATTTAAACACCTTGTGTTTGCAATTCATAAATATTGCTTTCTTATTATATATCAGATAAAGTCACGCAAGGAAGAACGATCGTCTTTTAAATGGCTTTGAGTAAACAAATTATTTCCGAAACAGTCTTCTACCAAAACAAAATTAGGAATTCCTAATGATTCTACATGATTTATCTAGAGAACTACAAGTTTGTCAACAAACCCACTTGTTCATCTTAAGATATTTTTTCATCGTCACTACTTCAGGTACTACTGCTACTCTTCTATGGATGAGTTAAATGAAAGAAGGGACCATTTGGTCTCAATTTCGCTCAAATAAAGACCTCTATCTATCTTCTACTTAGGATATCATGACTACAAATGACATTCAGCCGTACTACCGTGCGTCATTAATATTATTTTTCTCGTCGAAGTTTCATTTTAGAATCACTCGCGTTATCTTTCTCTACTTGAGTATCTTTCTCATGTGTTCGAACGATCTTAAAAAAATGAGATCAATCGATATCGCTATTCATTTGATTACTTTCGAATTATTTTAGAGTAAAAGTGAGTGAAATTAAATGGACATAGGGTATAAGAAATGCGATTCATACGATGGATGAAGGGGAAAACTAATGTTTGGCTGTGGGAACACGCAAAACGAGCATATGCCTGTAAGGAATTATATCTGAAGATCTGACAAATTGAAAAGTGGAAGTAGGCAATGTGAAAGAGAAGAAAACAATTTGGATATTTATGGATGACGTGGAGACAAGCAAACAATACAGCACTCAAAGGGAATCGATTGGATAAATAAGGGTGGATGAAGAAGACGTTTCATGAAAATTTTAAGGTCCTGTCATGAGGAAGAATGATATTAATTGCGCATTCATGGTTCTAGTGGCAGCATAGAAGCAGGGTGAAATGTTCTCGCTGATTTTCATTCATAAATTACTTTACATAATTTTATAAAACCTTAGTTGTGCCTCCATGTGCTCCCAAAGTATGTTAATATTCTCATGTATTCGTAAGTTGGATTGCGCTTATTTTTTTCGTTCCTAGCTTGCAAAGGATTATAAATTGCACCGAGATCTTAGGCTTGTGCTTTCTAACTCAGTGTCATCCTAGCTCTTCTTGATTGCTTTTTATGTATCTTGGATATAATACAGGATGGCGCTAGATTTCGTCTAGTCATTTTAGTATAGGCGCCTCTCAAAAAAGAGAAAACATTCCTCCTCGTCATTTTTTAGTGGGGAGATTAGTATAGCTAATCCCCTCCATGCGTCCTTAATGTCTCTTTATTTTTATTTTTTTCAAATAACCACTTCCTTTAGCTGCTTCCTGTCTTTTTTCCATCCCACTCATTCATTAAATCCAAATCTGTTTTTTGTTCCGTGTTGCGTTTCACAGTACGTACTTTGGCATCTTCTACTCCTTTACCATTGTATATTTCCTTATTGTTCATCTTGACGGTAAATTGATTAAAAAAGTCGTCTATGGCTTCTATTTAAGAAGTCATAAGATGTTACACTTATTTTGTTTCAAGCTATCCAGATTTCTGATTCTCGCTGCGCTATACAACTAGTAACAGCATTGTGTAAAACAACGTGACCTAACAACTCTCTTGCTTGAAATCGTGTTTAAATTGAGCTCATATATTCTGCCTTTTTCATTAACAACTTACCATTTGGCATGGCGACCCTCTCTTTCTTTAATCCAGCATAGTGCCATTTTAGATGCTAGTGAATGAATCGACTAGTTGTGCATCTGTTAGCAAAATCTCTAAATCTTCAGTTTTTCACCATTGATGCGAAGGTTTCCGGTTTATGTCCATGTGACATCATTGCGGTACTTGGCCCATTGCAATTGTTAATTTGAACTTTTGGCCTGTTATTACAGTAAGAACAGCGGAAATTGTGGTAGTTTGAATTATTGTGAAAAGTGCGCAAACTAAATGGTCATTTAGCTTGGGTCAGCAGTGTCCTGTAGCTGACTTGAGTGATCCTATGGTAAACTAATTCATGGAAAATATTTTTATTATTTTAAGAATAGAGAAATTAGTGGAAAGAAATCTACCAAATCACTCATTCTTTGGATTCAGCAATAGCCTACATGAGGTTCCTGTTCGATCCCATTGTACGACAACTTAAACATGGCTACCTCACCTCACCGACAACAGCGTAGGTATGGTAATACGTCGTGTTTAATCAAGCCCTATTTTCAGCAATTGCCATGTTTTTGTTCAGAATAGAGTCTCGTAGTCATTTCTTTCTCAGACAATTCTGAAAGCAGCAAATTATTACGTCTAATTTTCGTGTCGCAGCGATAAAAATTCACTCTTTGGACGGATTTAACCGCAAACACTCAAGAGAGTCTTAACGAAGGCTATTTGTTTTTCGGTTCGCTTACCAAGGAAAATGTTCGTTGGGAGTTTTTCGTCAGAGGCGAATGCTTTCGAGGCCCGTGCTTTCCATGTGCAAATAAACGGATTCGAATCGCCCTGAATGGTACCGAATTTTCTGCCTGATGCTCTTGAGGAACGCCGAGGGGTATCAGGAGCTCGCGGCAGCTTTGCTCAACGTTTGACGCAACTCTCTCGTCAAAAGTATTTTAAACAGGAATTTCGCTGTTTTATCGGTTTTCAGCGACTTATTCTGGCGTCCCCAGTGCTTTCTTACTCGGGTGAAGTGCAAATGTAAAGTTTCGTCTGTGACTTGTAATTGTCATTTTTAATCTCAAAAATATTCCTAATCCGGGCATTTTTGCTCGGGATTGTGCTATATATTTTTAGACGCACGTTAAAAAATTAAATTTCAAGTAAAAATATGGTATAAGTATAAATGCAAATAAAAACTTGGTGTGAGTATATATATAATATATGCATCTTACTAGTACATGGAAACACATATTCATCATTTTTTTTAAATTCCCTCTTTAATTATGTCAATGTATACAATATATACACCAAATGGTAAAAAGTTAGTACTACATTTATTTCCTTTGGTATTTTTCTCCAGGACTGTGGTAACTAAGTACTGGGAGAGAAGTTAAATATCTTGTAGTTTCCTAAAAATAAAAAAAGCCAACAATTTTGTACGCTGGTGTCTCCCAAATACTACCTTGATCAAAAAGTTCCCGGAATAACCACCGTGTGGCGCTCCCATCGTTCCGATTTGAGTTCTGTTTTTTTTGTTAAATTGGTACATCTGTTGTTGATATTCCCTTTAAATCTTAGTGTCATAACTTGACATTTGCAAAAGTTACGTAGCCAAGAGTACATCTATCTCTGTGTGTGTTGGCGATTTTTTACAATTTCAGAAATGGATTTAAATTTGCAACAACGAACTTGTATTAAATTTTGCGTAAAAAACGGATTTAGTGGCGCACGGACGTTGGAAATGTTGGAAAAGTGTTTCGGCAACGATTCTCTAAAAAAAACGGTCGTTTACCAGTGGCACGAGCGGTTCAGAAGTGGTCGTGAGTCAATCGAAGATGATGAACGCAGTGGCAGACCATCGACATCGAAAGTCGGTGAAAAAATTGATAAAGTAAAAGAAATGTTGGTCAATAACCGCAAATTAACCATCAGAGAAATAGCGGAGGACTTGAACATTGCCTATGGATCCGCCCAAGACATTGTGGTTAATGATTTGGGTTTCCGTCGTGTAGCAGCCAAAAGACCTCAATTTCATGCAAAAAAGAGACCGTGTTGACGTCGCAAAAGACATGATTTGCGAGGCTGAATCCGATCCCACATTCATCAAAAGGATCAGTACTGGAGACGAGACGTGGGTTTATGAGTACGACACGCAATCCAGACATCAGGCAAGTGAATGGCGTTCACCAAATGAGCCGAGACCAAAAAAACCACGTCGTTTTCAGTCAAAAAAGAAGGCGGTTTTCGTGGATTACAACGGTGTAGTGCATCATGAATGTTTGCCAGAAGGCCAGACAGTAAACAAAGAGTATTATTTGGGCGTTATGAGACGTTTGCGTGAAGCAAAGAAGACCAGAAATGTGGGCAGAAAACTCGTGGATTTTGCACCATGATAACGCACCGTCGCACAGTGCTATCATTATTCGTAATTTTTTGACGAAAAATGCAACAAATACCATCCAACAGCCACCGAATTCACCTGATTTGGCTCCCTGTGACTTCTTTCTGTTCAATCGAGTTAAAAAACCATTACGGGGAACGCGTTTTAGCAGCCGAGAGGAAGTAATGGAAAAATCGCAGGAAGCACTGATGGACATACCGAAAACCGACCGTAACTTTTGCAAATGTCAAGTTATGACACTAAGATTTAAAGGGAATATCAACAACAGATGTACCAATTTAACAAAAAAAACAGAACTCAAATCGGAACGATGGGAGCGCCACACGGTGGTTATTCCGGGAACGTTTTGATCAAGGTAGTATGACAAGTCTCTCAACATTGAAATTCTCTCTCAATCTATTTGAAATTAAAGAACTAAATGTTAATCAATATTTTTACATTATTGTCAACATTATAATTAATTAAAATTGCGTATAATCCTCTCAAAGTAAAATATTATCAGCTGTAGCGATTTTATTGAGGTATTGTCCCTTTTGTCGGGACTAAAACATTAAAAACTCATCCCCATTCGTAAACGCAATCCCTGGGACCGCAATCTATGTAATTAAAATGGAAGCAAAAACACCCCAATGACTTTTCCCTTTGGCTATGACCCAAAACCATATTTATTTCTAATATAAATGATTGAACTTTGCTGAGAGCAATGTAATAAACATTTAAAAAGAGTATTTAATATTGTTCCAAGTTTGGAGAATAATACCTTATGCATATATTTTGCATCAGGTGGAATAATTTCATATCCATCTTTAAACCATTAATTCAACAAAGACGCAATCAAATTAACATCTTGAAGTAAATCAAAAGGGAAATTTTGTTGGGAAACCCCAAAGTTAAACGTTTTAACTTGAACATAATGGTTTTTTTTCGATCGATGTTGACCAAATGTCAAATACGCATTCGAATGCCGAGCTTCCAACTCATCTTTATATGGCTTCATATTGAGTGATATATGGACTCAGACAGAGAATAGAGTATTACGATATATGAATTAAATGATTCCCTGATATGGCGCTATCCGAGGAGCACCGCCTTTTTCATCTCCCTCCGTACTGGTTTTGACCAAGTGTCATCAATTTATTCGATAATGGATTCTTCTCTGAACTGCGCCATACAATTTACATTCACTCCACTCTATAACTTGCATAGATAGATAGATACTTTGTTGTTTTTATTCTCTTTTTTATCGTCGTCTTGAGTATACTTGATAGTCAGGCGTCTTCTATTATTTATTTCTTAGCTTCTTTGGTAACAATAGAGTACTATTTCTGCGTATTAACAGATTAAATGAATCCGAAGCTCATATTTCCCCGTGGATGTTTTCGGTTACCGCATTTTGAGTGCCTAAAGGGAAACTTTGGAGAGTTTTCCCGGTTGAACTCACGCCGTTCACGGCGTCGTTCACCAGCGTAGATCTAGCCAAAACTTAAGGGAAAGTTTTCTCCTTCATCCCACCCAGCAACTTTTGGGACCGGGCTTCGGGCTTGGTCCGATCGGCTGATACGATCTGCGTCCGTGTTCAAGAGCATAATTTTTATCTTCGGTCCAAGAAACAGGTTGGCACTTGTCTGAATGAGCATTCTTCGCAGTTTCGTTAACCTACATTAAATTCTCTGTCACGGCGAATTGAGATTGAATTGTGGAGCGTAATATTCAAGGTCTCTTAATCAGGGTGATCATCGATCCATAAATTCTTGAGCACCTGGGGTAGGGGCATTCTCAAAAAAAAACATGGAGAACATCTAAATGTTGGGTAGGTCAACCTGGATTTATTGAGGCTCAGTATTAATGAGAATAGTTTTATTGGTAAAATGGTGTTCAGTTGAAGGGTAACGGTCATGACCTCCTTTTCCGCTAGAAAAACGAACTCTCAAATAAAAAATACAATCAACGCATTATGATCATTAGCAAGCATTTTATAGGAGGAGAAATTTAATCCAGAATCATTATTATAGTTTTATAAAATATCTCAGGAATAATTTTTAATTGTTCAATAATTGGAAAAAATACTATTGTTATAGCCACCCTTATATGACGAACGTGGATATCCTGATATTAATTGGATCCATGATTGAAGAAAAATGGAAATTTGGAATATTATGCAGAATTCAAACAGGAGACTGTAATAATGTTTAATTATAGGTTTGGATGATTTTTTAATACATCTGTCCACCATTTATTATCACTTGGTAGGTTCTTGGGACTGTAAATGTTAATTTTTATATTACGTTTTGTGCAGAATTGCTATTCACTTTCATAGCAATTTAGATTACCACGATTGCTAATGTGTATTACGGTCATTGTTTCCTTATCTGTGACATTCCTAACGTCTGCACGCTATTTGCATTATTTTCTCATATCTGCTAACTGATCAAACCTATAAAATATCAAAAGTATTGAGAAGTTCGCAAGGCAGGAAAAGAAAATGATTTTGGCAAGCACCATGAAAACGTTTTTTTAAGCCTGAACTTCTGGTGTCGCAGAGAGGTTTGGGATTCGGGGTAGGAGCCGCAGAAGTGAACCTTATTCGTGTCGGAGAAGTCTTTTTTGCTCTGCGTCCTTTAAAAGACTGCGCCCTTCTTCCAAGAAACGGCCGAACCGAGCGCCACGAGGAAGTCGCCGGAAGTCTACCTCCCTCTTACACGTGAAGTGCGCCTTTTAGTCGTGTTGACTCTCGCCGCAGAGCTAACTGCTCGTGTTCCTCTCCTCCGCTCGGGAAGGCGGCCAAATGGGAAGGACTCTGGCGCTCTTGGCTCGGGGCGGCATACGGATGACATGTCCTCCTTGCCTCGCAGCCCGTGATGATTCCGCCTCGACGGCGCATGCAACACTCGCGCCGTTCCGATCGCGACTTGCATGTCTGGTCGGTTCTATTTTCTCGGTCGGAAGTAATCAATAACCTCAGAGCGTTTTATTTAGTTGATTTTGGTTATTTCTCCCTTGACCGATCGCTTATTTAGCCTTTCTACGTGAGGTATCTCCTTCACGGCTCACTGTCCTCGTTAAAACTAGTTATCAAAATATCTTAAGACTTCTCTGGAGTCGCTCGGCGGTCATTTCCACCTCAGCAGTAATTAATTGGACGGAGAGAGCCATTAGTCCAGAGCGCGGTGGTTGCATGGAAAAGATTCTCGGCATCTGCGTTCGCATTGAAGGCTTACGGTTCATAGGGCGTAGCGTAGCGTGCATGTACGTATAATGCAGTCTCTGCCTCATGGTAACCCTCACATTGAGATCTTTGGATCTCGGTCCGGGTTGTACATGAGTGACTAACTCTAGTCGGCCGACCGTGAGCAAGATTCTGCCCGTGAGCCCGTGCGGATTAAGAATTGCGCGGTAATTAGTCGACCAACTTTCTGGAGTGATCCGCTCGTAAACTACATATTTTTTTATGTACACCTTTGGGAATGATAATACAGTAATATTAATTGCAGAACGTCCTCTTTATACAATAAACTTAATTATCCTCTTTCATTAGGCTATCCACTGATAAGTTTACCGCAGCGGCTGACCGCTCCGTCCCCTTCCCTGCATTATCTCTCCATAAGTTCTTGCACTAATGTGCCTCATTATCATCTACAATGCTCTCATCTCCTTCCTTTCTGATTCGTCCCATTAATTGTTTTTCTATCATCTACACCATATTGTTACATTCCGTTAGATTTAAAGCGAGTCTATCCTTCGTAGTTTAGGTTTAAACAGGTGTCTTTCACTGTAGGAGTCGTCGATTGATGTATCACTTCATCTGTTCCCGATCACTCTATTGATACCTACGCTTTATTGCTATTGTCACCATTGCTCCTCTCAAGGGAAATTACGATAAATGATAACTCAGTAAATGGTTAATTAATTGGTGAGTAAAAAGAACAAAATGGTCAGCCGAAAAAATCGGAGAGCGATTTATTATTAATTTTTAAAATTGCGCCATATTTTTCATATTTTAATTACTCCATTACATTACGTAGTGATGAACGTCGAAAACGGAAGCGTTT
Organism: Hetaerina americana; assembly: GCF_022747635.1. Classification (NCBI taxonomy): domain Eukaryota; kingdom Metazoa; phylum Arthropoda; class Insecta; order Odonata; family Calopterygidae; genus Hetaerina; species Hetaerina americana. The sequence continues at coordinate 85,994,656 of NW_027286069.1, forward strand.
TCGGAGGAGCAGTCGGCAGTGGATTTAGACGCCAATAAATATAAGATATGATCAGATTCCGTATTTCAATGTGATGATTGTTTTATTAAAGAACAGTTTTTTCTTTTCTAATGGCAGCTCCCTTGCACCCTAACGTCTAATATCCCTGAAGATATTTCTGTTTTTTTACCTATAATAAAAATTCTATTTCAGTCATAAAGTTTGTTCGACTTTTGCGGATGGTATATAATCGGTTTAAAAGTCAATTAGTGACAGTGGCTGTTTTTAATGAAGCAATATTTCACCTCAAGTCGTGCTCTCTACCTTGTTAAGGACCGATACTTAACCCATTGGAAACAAAAATTATCTCATATCATGATTCTCTCTTTCCAAATATGCCATTCTGTTACAGGATGGAGCGACGGGCGGGCGCGTTCATAGTTGACAAATTTTAGATTATAAGCGAGCTAAGTAAAATATCTTTTGATAAATAGCGAACCGGAGCTTTTCGCTAACGTGTCGTAGCGACATTTTGGTTGAATAAGGTACACTTTGTTATTCCACAATGAAAGTTTCATTGTGGAATGACGAAGTGTACCTTATTCAACCAAAATCTTCAGCAAATTCCATTAAGTATCGCCGGAAACCACCAACTTCATTGTATCGTAACAGAATAACGCAGCAGGCATCTAAGTTCACTACAAAAAGAAATTTCTTTTGTTGCCGCTGTTCTTGCCGTAGATATTCTGCTCTCTCTATCCTTCCTTTGGTAATTTCTATTTTGCTGGTAATTGATGTATTGCATTTTATGCATGTTTAATGTTCCCGGCAAAATGTTCGACAATTGCCCGAGAGTGATCTCGCCGTCAACGGAGAGACGACCCAAGTCCCCGTCGTGGGTGTCCGTCCACTCCACTCTGGTCACCGCTGAGCCACCATTCCTCATTCTGTGAGGCGTGGACGTGAAATAGAGGAGGATGCTTCGGCAGATGTGTCGTCCCCAATGGTCCCCTCCCCCTTCTCTCTCTCTCTCTTCCTCGTTGAGCGTCCCGAACATGAGCCAAGAATTTCAATCAAATTCATGCGAACGGGTCGTAGGTTGGGAAATCCACTCATCCCGAAGTGTGACGATTTACTCATTCCGACCGCTACAGAATCAGCCGCTTTCTATGGGATTTCCCTGTAGCGTACCACCGCGCCGTGACAAACTTCAGGCGCCTTGCTTCGGCGATCGACAAGAGGCCAATTCCCTGTTACAAAAAGAGTAAGTCATGTTCGGAAGCAGGAGGGAACTTTACGATAACACTCCGTCCTGAATGCTCTCCAAGCGATTTGAGTCGCGGATGCCGGAAGGCATCCCGTTTGTAGAACCTAACATCAGGGAAGCACATAAGATATCACCTCGATATAAATGCGATTGATGGATCAAATTCGTCCAATCGCAGAGTCTGGACACAGATGAGGGGCACGCCAGTACAATCCCAACCTTGCCTGGTTTAAAAAACAAAGCCGCAGAATATCATCACCTTATTCAAAGCACAGGCCCAGATTTAATAATTGGGGCAGCAATCTGGTTAACCACTGATATTGGCGACGGGGAAATTTTCCCATAATCCTTTTTCATTTACTGAAATGACAGAACAAATAGAGTCGGGGGTGGTGTCTATATGACAGTTAAAAATTCTTGCGTCAGCAGGGCTGAGGTCATTCCGGGTAATGGTTTGTAAATCGTTTGGTGCTCAATGTTATTTTTTACACGAACGATAGGGGATCATAATAACATTGTCCGAATGCGGAAGGGTCATGTTTGGGTACAATTATTCTGGTGTGTATTCATCCCCTGCCACACACCCTAGCGGTGACTTGCAGGGTACATTAATAAATAAATAATTTAACTGGATACGCCCAGCTGAGGGGCGCCAAGATTTAGATTATAATCAGATTAAAAAGTTCGCTTACGTTGGCTGTTAAGTAGATAATACCGGTATAAAATGTGGTGCCTTGTTAAGTTGCGCCTTTGAAACTTCATTTACGCAGCAGATACATGATGGATTTATTTATTAGAGCATACCTATTTAATATGCCTAAATAGCTAGATGTTGTTTAGCATCGTTATATACTTTAAAACACTAGTATGCATCTAGTGTGTCTGTTTGCTTTAATGTAATGTAGTTTCTCACTTGACCCAGCCAATTAACGTGGAATCTAATTGCGGCATTCATTTCCGAGCGTTAATTTAGGCAAATATTCGCCGTAGAATAGATTAAGTTAAATGGTATATACAGTAAGAATATTTACTAAAGTGAACAAACGTCATGCGATAGTTGATTGGCTCAATGACGCTAGGGTCATACGTAATAGTTTTTGGTTTTCTAATTACCTTAAGGCTAATGTCAATGGCCACTTAAGGTTAATCAGGGACTGCAGTACTAACCAAACCAATTTTGACCGACCGTGGAGGTTTGTCGGTCCTGCCTCAATTATGATATAAGTGGAAGATGAAGGATAATACGAGTTGATTCAACTAATTAAAAACGTCTGTGCTTTATTTTCTATTTTATAAAGGGTACGTTTAACATTTTATCCATAAATTTAGCCGGGGAAGATAAACATATTATCTTTGGGGTATTGGGTCACAGTGATGTCGTAGTTCAAGAAAATAATTGTAGAAAACGCCTCATGAATATCGTGGGAGACGTCTTCAGAGGATTGGTTCGACATGATTCTGTTTTTGCTAAATATAGAACTTTGTAAATGGGTTAATGCAAGTAAAGTTATAAGGATAAAGCATTTCAAGCATGCTTAATTTTTCTCTTTGGAAAATCAGGTAGAATATATTTTTCGTGATGACCCCTGAGCTCCCTCCTCCCCTCCGAATCCGCTTCTGAATTTCAGCTTTATATTATTGATTAGCCAAGTGCATCTATAACTGGGAGGCATACGCGCGAAGGTCAATATGTCGCATTTGCTTTGGACCTCAGATGATAATTTTTTTTTGTTTTCTTTCTGCAGATAGATAGGTAAACGTTTTTATTCGGGCGAACTTGTACGTGGCTTTCATTGCCCCACACCAATTAATTATATCCAAATATTATTGGGAACCTCTTGCATACGCTTTTTGAGAAACAGATGAAATCAATCTGAAATATTGAATTCATTCCATGCACGAATTGAATCTTTCAGAGAATTATTTTTGCACTCCATTGTGTCGACATCAGCCATCTGCCTAACAAAATGTATGTGGAGTTTTTATCAGTGTTTGTGCTAACAGTATTTATTGAAGAGACCCATTTTATTTTGGAAATGACCAAATAGTAAAAATACTATTTTTTCACTAGTATCTTACTTTCTCATCACCTCGTGCATTTTTTACTTTTTTTATAATAAGTATTTTGGATTTTTTCACTTAGTTATTTTGGCTTTGACCTTAACTGTATTGTGTTCGAGTAGCATTCAATCCCTTTGTATCTCGAGTTGTGTAACACTAGATACAAAGGAGTGTTACATTGTTTCGTCATATTGACTTTGAATAGGTAAGCAATCAATGTGTCTATTTGCGCCATCTTTCCACACCCATATTAATCCATGCTCCTGCCTACTTTATTGTAGCCTACACCCCGCCCTCTCACCGTTCCACTCTCCAAGCCTGCACCGTCCACATTAGAACATTACCCTTGCATTTAATTCATTCTTCTTCTGCTGACGGAAGGGCCATCTTTTGTCCTCGGAACGTCTGTTCTCCGAGAGGGACAAATAACCCTGTTCTTATTATTTTAGTGCCTTTGTTTAAATGAACTAATAATAATATAACGTGCATATTATAAACAAATTAAAAGAGACAAGAATGGGAAGAAAGCTCAAATGTATAATTTTATGTTTCGTCATTCAGCCCGTCTTGGTCGAACGACAAAGAGCGACGTTTGTGTCTTAAAGGTGAGAGGGAGTCGGCTTAGGATGGAAAGAGTCTCAAGGAGTGAAGAGGAGGTTGTCTCTCGGGCGTTTTGGTGGTAGAGTGTCGGAGTTGAAATGTAAAATATGATAATCAACATCCAAACAAAGACTACTTGTCAGTTTTCTGTTGTTTTTGTTTGAGTAAGATCATGTGCTACTAAATTTTATTTTCATACGCTCGTCATCAAAATCCTAAGAGACCAAAAAGTATGGGCGAAATCAGTCCGTATATTTTTGATATTACTTCTACGTTTCTCTCAGTGATTTTCTAACATCCTCCTTCAATGTGTTCCCAATAGTTTATGATGAGTTCAATCATTTTTCTCGTATCCGATAACGGTAGAATCGTCCGAAATCATCAAAATTCTTGGGGATGAAAACTTGTGAGCACAGTCTTATCTTGTTAATTGGTATTGTATCTAACTTTCACGGTAGGTTTTTTGGTGCAGCAACCCAGTTCCTGTATTTATTTATTTTAGAAAAACGAAGCGTAGCGACACTTAGAGCAGGTGGTAATACCACCTCTTCATTGCGTTTTCCCCTAGGTGGGAACCCAGGAAAATTGTTTTCTCCTAACGATAGAGTCACCTCATTCCATAAGAATCATAAGGGTTGTTTTCAAGAAAAATTTGCAAGAATTGCACGCTTTTGTTAGCCGTGAATAATTTGTGCTTAACAACTAAACGCTTAAAGTTGATTGAAAACATTTTTTTTTATTTGAAACCTAACGTTTGAAACGTTTTAAAAATGTATTCTGTAATAATTCATTACTTTTTTCTCGCATTTTTTCAAGCATGTGTTGTTCACTTATTCAAAATGAAAAGGCAAATGCGATAAAAAAAATCCTTTCAGAAGTGAGCCCATGTCTAAAAACATTAAGATGCGAAGTTTCATGAAAATTTTAGTGACATTGTGGAAATAAAAATTCCAAGCATGCATGCAAACATAAAATCAATTATTTTTCGTATTAGAGTAGGTATAAGGTGCATTTAACTGTGGGGAAGGTGGTCGTATATGTCTTTTGTTCCAATGCAATGGGAGTTGTTAACATTTCCGTCGTGCAGCCTAAAATCTTGAAAATGGATAATTTTGTCATTGCGGAAGTGTCTCTCGAGGTAACGGGAATGCCGTTCCGTGGGTAGCAGTCCAATTTTTCACGTAGGACACTCTGGAGTAGTCGATAATGTATATCAAGAGAGTGCAATGAGTCCTGCTTCACTGCAGAAATTCGGACATGCCTCTGACCCCGTGCGGCATGCCATCAAGAAGATCAATATCCTGGCCACAGCGTAAGGCATTCCAACTAAATCTCTATTCGTCGTCCCATTGTCATCAATTCTTTCACTAGTTACGTATATTTGTTTTTAATCAGCTGCATTTCAATTTGAGAATGACTTGTATTTTGCTTTTGCGATAATTTGGTGAAGATATTCCCATAGGGACCCTTAGGATAAATAATTAACTTTTTCCCCTTCGTGATAATGTTTAATTGACTTTTCAATGCGCCATAACTTCAGTTTGTTACTCTCGATGGACTATTTTTTCAATTTTTTTATGTTTACGCAATATGGTTTCAGATGTAATGGGATTTGTTTTGTTGCGCACAAGTTATCCCTTAAGCAGGAACTTCAACTTTGACGCGGTGGAAGAGATATCATCCCCCCTTGACCTCTAAGAGTTACATCAGTTAGAGAAGGCTTGCGTGTCGCCTTGACCTCAACAGCTATATTGTGTTTGAACAGAGATACCTCTTACGAGGGTTTCTTAAGCCAGATAGGTGGAAAGGTAGAAACTAGAACTTAAAGGTAATGTACTAGTGTGTGACGGCTGTAAAAATATCTAACCCCATGAGGAAATTTACATAAGTCCGTCCGCCGGAGTCATCTTAAAAACTATTGAGGGAGGGAACAAGAAACTTCAAAAGCATTGTTTCCGAAGACTCGCCACAGCGCACGTATAGAGAAAAACTGACGGACTTTTGCCAGAGATGCAACTCCTGCGCCATCTCTTTAACACGCTGCTTCCGACTCAATGCGTCCATTCCATCCAGACTCCGCTTCCTCAAAGTAGCCGATAGCCTCTTACCCGGATAAATACTTTCCCAGCCTGCTCACCCAGTAACTCAACTTAAACAACCTAATTTCCCGCTTGCATCTTTTTCCTACCAAAATCCTTCCCCTACCACTTCTATTTCAGCGTAGCTTTCTTTGCCGGTCACTTTTTCTCGCGAGTAATCTGCATCACCCACTCCCGTTGTGAAGACTTCCATAGGTTCGCTTCAATCGTAACGTCTACCTCGCCACCCGTTGGTTTTTCTATGCTCAATCATTCGTGGAATAATTTGAATTGATTGTATTTTTTTATAATCATTTGTTCAATGTAGCCGTTGCATACGGTCAGCAAAACATACAATTGTGTACGCTTCGTTTCCTATGGTAGCATGTGTTGGTTTTCTCGTGGAAGAAAACAAATTTTCCATTTTTCTCGTATAAATGGAGAATTTTTTTGTGATGGCAACATATACAGTGCAGTGCGAATCACGCGCTGCAGTGCGAAAAGATATAAATATGTAAATACATGCATTTGAAATAATTTTGCCTTACCTTACAGATAGGATTTTCAAAACTCTTCACTTCTCTTCCATGGAGAGTAATCAATTTCCTCCGGGCAGAATTTTCGTTTTGTAATTTCCCTGTAGTTCTGTTAATTCTCTTTTTTGTTAAAAGTTGCGTAATTTAGTCAGTAAGTGGTTTGCATTACGCGTTCTATAGTTTTGGAAGTGCATGTATTTTCGCATATCGTATATTTTTGTAGCATGCACGCGAATAAACACATGTATAAAATAACGTACTTTTTGCGGTTAATTCAGTTTCCGAAATCGATATGAAGACATGAAAGTAGTCAAGCAAATGAATACCCTTAGCTGCTTCAGTGTTACACCGGTAAAGAAATCCTGCCATGGTAGCATTGACAATAGAACCCATCATTTTATTCATTTACCTAGGAATCCTTATTGTTTTGTTAATACGGTCTAATTGATTTTTCAATTAAGTCGCGGATTCGAATTCAGCCTTGTCTTTGAGTGTAGTTCGAACTGGGTGGAGTACTTCTTGGGAAGCCTGCTTGCATGAGAGAAGAGATTCTAGGGGCACAGGTATACCTGAAAAGGATACTAAAATATACATCCTATTTCAGAGTGTAAAAATAATTCGCCTTGACCGGGTATTGTTCTAAAATGACGCGGCCCTTAGACATTTCTGAGATTTATGTTCTCTAACCAAATTAAAAGTGCCTATGATGTCAAAGAAAATTGATTCATTTCGAATCATTTTCGATAACAGTTCAGTCTTTTCTTGGCTCGAGAACCGCGTAAACTATTTACCGGAATCCAATTTCATGACATCAATTTTTGTTTTTTTCCCTATTAAATAACCATTTTTTTTAAAATGTGTAAAAAAATAAAAGATATTCTCTTATTTGTAATGCCGATATGTTAGCAAGGTTAAAATCCGTAAACGGTATTTCTAATCTCTATATTCTAACCTATTAAAGTAGAAGTAAAGTACGATTTAATACGCATATACTATTTAAGCTCCAAAATTGAAATGTCACACGATGATAACGCCGGGATGAGAGGTTCCAGCTTCCAGTTGTGGGCCATCGTTCCAGCGGCTGAAAAATGAAAGAAGAGATATCAGGCAGTTGTTATATTTGCCATTTAACTGCTCTTAGAGACTCGTCAAGTTGAACTGTACAGCCATTTTTTTATAATGCATTTAGGGTAATCGCATCGTTTTTATCGAACCTTCAATGGGATCGAGACAAGTATTTGCTGATAGCATAATAACTGGAAAAAAATTATTAAGAGGGTCACTTGAGCCATGTACAAATCATTTTTCATTTTTTTTAGGAAAATATATCATTGGGATGTCATACAATTTGTATGAAGTAAATGGATTTTAAAATTTATAAAAATTCATGTGAAAAATAAATCAGGCTAAATGGCCCTTGAAATCGTTTGGTCAAAAGAGCAATTTTAACGGAAAATATCACGCGCAATTTGGGCCGATGAGGTTAATTATTAATATTATTGACTTGAAATTAAGTGTACATAACCTTTAATTCGGAATTCGATGCCTCAGGTCATTTGCAATTATGATTTATATACGATCCCCACGTTTAATGGAGGATAATAAATTTATTTTCGCTATATCAGCCTTTTTTACTTCAAATGTGTCAAAAATGCTTCATTCTGAGTTTCCCAGAGAGAATTCGCGTGAAATGTTTAATCATAAAGCTCAGACCGTATCAGTCTTGATAATTGGAGCTCAGTTTTATCATTAAACAATCGTAATATATATAGGAATTCATTATCGTTAACACTATTCCGTAAACAACGTATCGTAGAAGATTTTATTATGCATCATATATTTGAAATTCGTGGGTGCGCGGGTGTTCGATATCCAACAGAGAAAACAAGACGCAGTTTTACAATGCTGCATGCCGAGATGTTTGATTTATCATGCTGTAGTGACAGAAGATGGGGTGGTGATCTCCTCTTTAGCACTTGTTCAGTAATGCATTTTGCATTAGGGTTAGTCCTCAATTAAAAATTACTTACTTTGACTTATCTCCTCATAAATTATCATTCATATCCTTTCAAAAATCTTGTGAAGAGGAATCTCGAAAGTTCTAAATCCTCTAGTGAGATCTAGCTGCTATATGGGCATTTTTTTCTGACCTGACGGTTATTCTTATGCCCCTGAGCACATTAGTCAATTCAGATTAAGGATTAAGTAATGCTTAAATGACATATCGGCACAGGATGCTGAATTATCAGAAGCTGTGGAAGAGGGGGTAGCTGGTGGGACGGGAGGCGATGAATACCTCTTTTACTATAGCAGTGGAGGAAACGAGCACTTTCTAGATTAGAGTTGGAACACCAGAGACTTGGAATCTAGAAAGTTATTCACGTATATGTATCCTCTCTTATAAAAGACGTATAGCTTTCATTCATTCATTCCGTTGTGTGCAATTCTCCGCGGAAGTTTTTTTTTCGTGACCACGGGTCGTCCAGAAAAAGGATGTGCCCGTGCCAACTTAAAGGTGTCTCTATTTCTAGAACCGGCCGCTCGTTCCAATTTTGATAAGAAGGGTGACGCGGCTCTACTATATTGGCGGGTATTTTATTTGGTGTGGCTACACTGTTGAATCATGATTTCCATTCTAGGATCGTCATTTCCCTCTTCATTTCCTGAAGCCTTCAAGTCGCCCCAAATGGATTTTTAAAGTACATGGGGATGTGGTGAAATAATTTATTTTTATTTTTATCTCGTCTTTATTCGCACTGCTTAGTTTGATTGAAGCACGAATTTTTAATAATTGGTAATGGGGTTTTCCGGCGTTTATTCTGAAAATTAGCACTCCAGTACGATGAGGATGCTCTTCGTAGAGTATTCAGGATGATCACATTGCGTAACATTTCGTCTGAGTTATGTGTTTTTGGAGCTTCATACTGGAAAGTGAAAATTGGCGAATTAATTGAAGTGTGTTCAAATGCGCATTTTGTCGCCAATCGTTTGTTTTCGAGTCGAGGTGAATAATCGAAGCCAGACGCAAGCATTTGGGAAACGCGTGTATTAGTCATATACTTCTTCTATTTATGCCTATTTAGTTTATTTTATGAGAAATACTTGCCCGTGCCTGTTGAAAATGTTTTTAAATCAAACAGATCTGTATTTTAGATGTTTTTATAAACCATTGCTTACAACTCCCATAACGAATAAAATGGAGATACTGAAATTCAAGAATGCAATAAAACTAAAATAAAATAGCCTCGGAAGTATTTTTATCATATAGTGTGTCAAATTAAACGATGTGGAAGCACACGAAGTTATAATACGATAAGTCTTACCATCTAATATCACCTCGCGAGAGACTACCTTTTCACAAAAGATTTTGCAATTATTTCCGATTTGCATTTTGCAATTCCATGTCTCCATACAGTGGCGGACATGAATCATCAAAAAACATTGTTGATCCTCCAGGAAGGTTGTTTGACACGATGTTTATTTCAGTCACTGAAATCAGTTCTGAAATGAGGATGTTCAATATTGGTGAATCCTTTCACACGATCCAACTCTCCTTTAGACTTTTGCGCATACGCAATCGCTTTGTTTTTCGTCGACGTCAGTGTTTACGCTTGAATTCAAATAAGCATTTATTAGTCGTCATAATAGAGTTCATCCTTACGAGGAAAACCGTCTGTCCTATTGGGGTAAATTTTATTTGCCAAACGATGGACTCCCGAAGACAATACGGAAAAATGTTGGGAATGGATGGGTTTTTTTCTGTTGAAATAAAGAAAAAAATGGTTTCCTGCAAAAATAATGTTGATTCCGACGCAACAATCGGTAGTCTTTAGAAGTGGCTTTGCTCATCTGTGATTGGTAGCCGGATGGAAGAATCGAATAGAAAAGTATCGTACCTGTTTCTATTTCCAGTGACGGAAACTGAATTTAACTCAAATATCGAATGCCATTCTCCCTTTTAAAAAAAGATAGAATTTTAAAATATCCTGATCTCAGTGCTGGTTTTAGTACTGAAATGAGCATAGTGTAAAATGGCCTTCACAGCATCAATAGAAGTTAAAACTAATGGGAAGACCTGGTTTCATTCAACAGTTTGAAGTCCTACAGCTATCCCCTATGACATTTACGAATTATTTATTTAATATGTCCGCCAGTGAAGCCGAACACGACACCGTAATCATAAGGTATTGCTCCGAAAAAATTTGCAAAAAGAGATTTCAATTTAACGATTCCCGTGAAATTTAATTATTACTCATTCATGCTAATAAAGGGCGCTTAATTTTTTCCTCTCCATTGGTTATGTATCCCCTTTGTGTGTTTCCGCCGAAATTTGCATCGTTCGACGAATAAATGAATCGTAATTAAGCATTCGAGAGAGAATATCGGGGAGAATGATGGTAAAAATGGAAACATGGGAATGGGGGTTTCTCCTTTTCTCCCCCACCCCTCTCTCTCTCCACCCCCCCCCCCCCCGTTACGACTCCCTACCCTCTGCTGCATTATTTAAAATCATCAACCCAGAATTCGCATCTCCGTTCCTCGTTCATCAGGACACTATTACAGTAGTTTAAATAACAACCGCGAGAAAAAAAAAGTGCATGAATAAGGAGAGCACGCGCTGGTATGTACTCGGAACTGCATGCGCGCGTGCTTACACGTGCACACACGCGTGCGGATAGTTTTACTCGACAAACTTCCCTGAATATTTAAAGCGCGTCGATTTCTTCCCGAGTGCCATCCCCCTTCCCTTCCCCGTTCCTACCAAGCGAAACCCCAGCTCGAAATTAGCGGTGCTCGTGCCACTTTAAAGAAGGTTTTTGCGCGCATGTCGGTGGGAAGGATCGGGGTGGGGGGGGGGTCGGCGGAGGGATGATGGGAATGGTGTGAGGGGGTTCAGAGAGGCACGTCATTTCGCGTGTTTGACCAGGGATGATATCGAATTGATGATGCAGTCGGAAAATCTTGGGAGCGGACCCCGACCGCCGCGGAGAGCCCATCCCTCATCCCCTCCCCCTCGTCGACCCCTATCCTCCTTAAACCCCTTCACTCCCACGGCCCGTCCCTTCTCCTCCCATCCCCTCCTCCACCGCATTCTGTTTACCTCCTCAGCCATGCGCTCACTACTGCGCTCCCTGCCCTTCAACTCTTCAACTCCGTCCCTTCGAGAACCCTGCCTTAGCTCTCATCCCCTCCCTCTCTCCACCCCCTCACCCCCCGCCGTCTTACTCCCTGCGTCATCTCACTCACACTCTCTCCCTCCCCCCTCCCCTCGCTCTTCTCTCCATTAAGCTCGCCCAATTATCTCACACCTTCCTCTCTCCACTTCATCTTCATCATCATCGTCCCTCATTCCTTTCCGGCCCCCTCCACCCGGCCTTCCTCCCACGGGTGGTGGAGGCTCTTATACCTCACCCCTGCTATGCCCATTCCCGAGGGAAGATGGCCGTGGCTGGGAGGGAAGGATGCCTTTGGCGAGTTTGAGGGAGCGGTCAGGTGGAATTGGCCGCGAGGGACCGCCGAGGTGCATCGATGCTCGGGATCCGAGGCGATGCGCCGGGCGACCTCCGCGTGTCATCGGCGCCCCACCGGTACAATTCTCCGGTCCCGCTGCGGTTGCCGACGTGGATTTTTACATGTTCGGTCGCCTTGACGGAATTCCCGCTGCGGCACGCGATGCGCACACATCCTAGGGTCTCGGGCCGTGAAAGGGGGAAATTAAGCTAACGTTAAGTTAACGTTTCATTTGTGTATCTTTATTTGTAAATACTCGTACTTCTGCTTTTAAATAAGAGCGTGTCATTTTATTATGTCGTCACCGTTTCAAATATGAATAATTTTAAATTTAGAGGGATCAAGAAAGTATCAGTAGTTATAAAGGGAGGTGACCGACAGCTAAGGTCATTTTTACCCTTAGGGATAGGTGGGTAATTAAGTGGAGCTGTGACGTTCAGGGAATGAGGGAAGAATGGTTGGAGAAAATCCTATATCCAGCATTAGCCTACTCTTAACGAAAGTTTCCATGGGGTCACACGTCCCAACCGACGGAAGGCGTTGAAGTGCTCCTCTAGTAGCCCCTCCAAGTATGATTTGGGTTACCAGAGAAAAATCCTGCCACTGTCGGGGATCCAACCCGCGCTCTTGGGGTGGGAAGCCTGTACGCTAACCACCCGATCATCTAGTAGAAATCAAACCTCAGCAATCATCTGGAAGTTTAGTTTGATAGGTGAGGATAGAGCTCAAATCAATTGGAAGATATGTGAAATTGACTTTCTTTCCATGTGCTGCCTGTGGTTTCCCTGTAAGGTCTGGTACCCAAACATTGCTTGGGTGAAGATCAGAGGCGTTATCTGCTGTCAAACCCGGGCTGTTCAGTCGGTGGCCGAACGCTCTATCGAGTAGGAGGCAGCGCTCCTTAAAATATTAATGGTGGTGCTCACAGTTTTCTGTCTAGGGAAAACTCATAGATTGATACTGTTTAGTTTATGTCGTGCTGCCAATTCTCTTCACGAAATACCGATGATTCTTCGATTAAGGCCCCCGGTCCGAGGGAAGATTGAGGTTTTGATATCAAAGCATGATACCGCGTACCTAATATTTGGCTGAATGAACAAGATCAAAAGTAGTGTGAGAAATGAGTTCTTTTAACTGGATATAAGACCTTCGGTCCCACAAATGCTTCCATGTAAGTATTTTTCATGGAAAATTCCTAATCTCATTCTGGGAAATGTGATCGTAATGAAGTATTAGTATAAAATTGAATTGAAATGCGTAGACGGGTCTCTGGTTTCTCCAGTTTTAGTGCGATCCTCTAATTTCAGTTTACTATGAAGACGAAGTGAATATACAGGTATGTTATGCTCGTGTCATCGAGTGGTCTTCTCAGTCTCCTTTGCTGTCTTTCCGTTGTCATTCTCCTTGGAGTCTCGCGCAGAGATACGTACGTATCTGTGTTTGATTTCGATCACATTTTCAGTTTCCAGAATAATAATATTCACAGAAATTGATCGTCACTACAATACTGTGTTCGAAAATTACGAGCCATTTGATGAGTTTTGGAAAAAAAGGGTACCTGCACTCCATTTGTGGCGCGGGATGATCTATGTAGCGGTTTGATTTAATTTATCTATGGTAGCTTTGAAGAGTCAGCTTTCCGGGTCGATACATATTCACGGAATATGATAAGGAAAAAATAAAAAACTGAGGTTCGGAAAGTATGATATTATCCAGGAAATGTATGTCAGCAATTTATAGCAATCCTGTCCTGCCATTTCGGAAAAGCGTTAATTTTGATTTCATTACATGCTCGCGAGCACATGGAGTAATGCTAAAAAAATTGTAACCTCAAAGGGGGAAAGTGATAATGGGAATTTCATTGTGAATGCATCGAGAATGTTCAATCCATTTGAAATTAGTGAACGTAAAAATGCTTTACCCGAGTTCGGATACGGTACAAAAATTATGATTATAAAAGCATGACGCAGGAATAAGACTGATGCAAAGAACGATTATGATATCAGGAGAAAAGAAAAACGTTATTTGCTATTTTTGATGTGCGAGTTTACGAACTTTCTCATAATTAATTTCTTGAATAAAAATTAAATATCGTTCTCTATTGTTTTTATGTAATATTTATTGAGATTGACAAAAATTAATTTTGATAATTAAAGAAATAATATTATGTAATGTCATAAACGCATAGGGTATTGAATCAAAACGGTATGGGTGAATATGTTTTCGAAAAAATGTTCTCTTGAGTGTTTTTATTGGAGAATTTAAATTCTATGCTTGTATAAATTATAGAATCGTCAATTTCCTTTTAATTTAATAGATATATGAAGTATGTTAAGTCATTCTACTTAACAGAAATGAATATCTTACTACGTTAGTTCATGTCAAGGTAAATGGTATAGTAGTTTTCTTATAACTTTACAACAGCTTTCAATATATCTCGAGTATACATCAATTAACAAAAAGTTAAGTCTTATAAGTGCGAGGATTGAGTTTATTGCGAACTATTTGTAAGTCTAAGGTGTGTGAAATTCACGCAAACTGACTAGTTCCATACCCTGCGCCAACATTCCTACGAAGTTTTAGTGATTAGCAAACCGCACCGCTTAGATTTTAGAGAATATTAAGCGAAAGTTATCACCTGAGACATAAGATGGGTATCCTTATTTCAATGACTGTAATCCTTTTCCACTAAGATACCACGCTTCCTTATTTTATATAAATATATTACACGTTAATATTTGCCTATAAGTAAAAAGCACTGAGATAAAGACAAACGGCCAAGTCTTTTAATGTGGTGACGCTTCTTCCATTCACTCTGGATAGGAAGCTGATAATTATACTTTTAAGAATAGATGTAAGGTATATATGTAATAATTTGATTGATGAGTGGTGTATTGTATTTTATGTAATAGCTTAAGTTTTTTTAATTTATCTTTTTTTTTTGCTGATTAATGGTTGTAAATGGCATGGGGATTTGCTTGTTTTGTTAAAGAGATTTGTGTTTTGAAGTCTGATTTTATCTTTTATCTTTTGCGATTATTTGGGACTTGTGTGCCACCTGACACTGTCTATCAGCACATGTGTCTTTTTAATAATAATAATAATTGAAATCCGAATAAAGTGGTTGGAAGAAATACTCAAGGTTACTGGGATATTAAAGGCTGTGATAAGAGGGATAATGTCAGGTAAGAGTTGCAATGGGCATTTGGGAATAGGCCTTTTGGGTGGTACGACGAAAGGTAGAAGTTACTAAGAAATGGAGAGCGAAATAATGCAGGGCAAACCTAGGGAAGCCCACGCTGTACGTAGAATGCGTATGAAATTAGTTAGGCACCGTACGGATGTCTAACCTTAAGTGCAGAGAATACTTTTTACGAATGTATAATTAAAAATTGGCTTTTTATCCGAACTGTTCATGCGTACGATTTGTAAAAGCCATCACGGCTTTGTCTTTCATTGGAACTTACATGTTTATCTGAGTATAAGTAAATCTAAAATATATATGCATGTTTTAGCAAGAAACCATGGCATAGATAATCTGTTTAAAAAAATCTAGTGATGTTGATGGGAAAAAAAACTCCGTTTCACTAAATTAAAGTATATTGAACCGAAGGGTATTAATTTAGCATAAAAGACAACCCCTAAAGTCAGTACAATTTTTGATTCACGATTTAAGACCCACCAATGATAAAACTAGAAGCTCCTATTTTATTAATATTTTAGCTTCTATTTGACTAATCAGTTCACCTTAATTTTTTTTGGAAATAAATGATGTTACGTTTAAGTGATTGATGATATTATTAGAGGAAACGCAGTCGAAAAGCGCTTGAGTGCACCGTCGCTTAACGGCGTTCTCTTGTCTTTGCGACCGCCATCGCAAGACATACTGAAAATGGAACATCACGCTGCCCTAAAGGAAATGAAACGACCCCCCCCCTCCAAACCAATCCTCTACCGCCACCCTTTCGACCCCATCCCCGCCATTTCCTATCTTCCTCCTCACCCTCCCCTCGATCCGCATTGCCCCATGCCTCATTAAGATCCCGCGCAAACTTAATTCTCCACCCCCTTAAGAAACCCCACTCACTTTCTATCCCACCATCTCATCTTCCCCCTTCACCGCTCCGCTTCCTCCTATTCCTTCAACCTTGCTCCTCTCTCGCCATCTCCCTTCTCCTTCCGTGGCCATATAGACCTCACTGCTCATTTCGGAACATTCTGTTAATATGGAATGTTCTGGTGGAATGGAGGAGAAGGGTTCGTGTGCCACTGCCTTACTCTCTATCTGTCTCTCTCTCTCTCTTACTCGAAGGATTGGGATGAGAAGGAACCGTGTCATTATAGGAATAACCAATTATTCCGAGTGGCGGGCTTGTTGGCAAACGCAAGATGATGTCACTTTTATGTCTAGAGTGAGGCATAAATCTGAGCCATTCCTCGGCGCGGTGATGGCTCAAGGTTTGGGTGTCTGGCGAGGGATGACACATGGGACTTTGCAGCTTCAGTTTTTGCGATCATTACCTCAGGAATGACATGCGTGGTATTTTAATTCGAAAGTGGCAGTCCGCCAAAGATGAGGACTACTCGCTCCATTCATATCCGAGCAATATGGCAGTCATAAGTTGATGAGAGTTAAAAATTGGAGCTCGTCATCTCAACAGACGCTTTGCTGTCATGATAAATCTTCTCTGAGTATTGCGGCAAATGGTTCCCTCTGGCATTTGATAGAGTCAATAGCCAATTAATACGTTAATCTGGTATCATTTAATTGCCAGTTTACTTGTCAGTTACTAATTGTTTTCTTTAGTCTTCTTTCACTTATGTTTGAGAATATATATGTAGAACAAAAGTAATGAATAAATTTTGAACAAACAATTTTTCATTAATGTAAAAAATGCGACGTTGGTAAAAACTGATATCCCCACAAATGTTTATATCAGTTTTTCAGGATCATCTGGGATAACAGCTCAATTTCAGGGAAATTGAATTTGAAGTGAAATGAAATTGAAAATCACAGTTGAACGACTTGACCATAAATAAATTGCACTTTTCGTATTTTCACTTTAATGATTGTCATAATTCGGTTTTTATCAAATGTTTTCAGTTGTATTTTATGTTTCTCCTACTTATTTGGAGGCTCCTTCTAAAGCAGTTTATCTTACTCATTTATTTCGTAAAGCCTCTTGGTTAACGCTCCAACTCCGAAGCTAGTCGCAAACCTGATCCTACAGAGAGGATAAACGTCGCAGTTTCTTGTTTTCATTTCAGTTAACCTCGGATTGATGGTTTCGGTGAATCGATTATGACTATTATTTATTTTTCAAAGCGTCTCAGTTCTAGAAATTTGCAACTTGGAGTCACAGGTAAAAATGTTCGTGTAAAATTTCATCGGTATCAACAAAAACTTTATCCCCTCGAAATTTGATCGGTTGATTGAATTAAAATTTGCCGAAAATCTTCGAAATGCGTAAATCTTCGCCGATGTGACTTGTTATATCTCGTATAAAAATAATCAATGGAAGTGTGCTGTTAATATTGTTTATCAATAATGAGAAGTATTAATTTGCTGCACAAACTTGCCCCCAAGGCGTCTCGGAAATTTTACAATCTGCGGATAGGAATTCCACATGTAAACACACATGTAAAGCACTTCGTTTTGGGCTGTATAAAATAAGGGGTTCGAAATAGATTTCTGTCGTTTTATAATGGGAAATATGCCATATTCTCATTATTTGACAACATGTGTAGTAAAAAAAATTGGAGGGTTGTGTCCAATACGAGTGCTTTTCAATAGATTTTTCCCGAAAATATTTTTTCGAAATTCATCGCTTGCTGACCTACTTTGATGTCCACTGTCGTTGAAAAAATTTCAGATAACTTTAACGTTTTTCGAAATCTCTTGGAGTTTACTTATGCAGATATTCAATATATTATTGTGCTTGGAAGTAAACTTTCTGAGTACGGATTCTACATGCCTAGTTCTCTTTTCTATATTACTAATCTACTGCCTTCAAACCTTTCTAAATGACTCGCTTGTTTATAAGAACGACGAATAATAATATAAATCAATTTATTATGCTATATGTTGTTATTCTTTCCCATGAACTACAACCTTGACGAGGTGGAAGGGCTTGGGCGGTGTGATGACCCCCTAGAGATGTACTGGGGGACCAATGATAACTGCTCCTGATAGAACCATGTTTGGAAGGTCGAGGAATAGGGGGCAACGAATCGGCTAACCCCATTGGGGAGGCCATTGAGTGAGGGTGTCACGTTAAAAACGCTTTTAAGGAAGGCAACGGTAAACCACCTCAATTAATTACCCCACGAAACAATGATGGAAATAGATTTCAATGTGAATCCTGGCAGCCAAGAGTCTCGGTCCGCTGGGCCGTTCTCTTACACGGATCGGCTGCGGGAGTAGCAAGGCTCCTGCGGTCCTCATTTCACGAAATCCTTGCAGAACGAAATTGGCAGCAGCAGCGTATAAAACTCAGATAAGAACCGCACCATTTAGAATAGGAACTTGGAATGTCGAGGACAGGGAAATTAGAAAATATAAAGCGGTAGATGGTGTGAAAAAATATAGGCGCTAGTCCTTGAGGGCTGTGCGAGGTGAGATAGAAGGGTAGCGGGAATAATTACTGGAGCGATAGTTCAAGAGTAATGCACAATGGAGACGAAGAGAGCCAGTGAGGACTAGCAATTGTTTTGGACAACAAGAGAGGAAGAAGAGTGGTAAAAATAGTCATACGCTCAATTAGAAGAAATGATATCGGGTGTTCTTGGAAGGAAACATTTGATAGTGATGGGGATTGGAACGCGCCGGTTTGCGATGGGAGAGATGGTAGTGAGGTAGTGAACTACGTTGTACGAACAAGGAATGACCGCGGGGAAAAAGTAAGAGTTCTGCAGGAGTTTAAACAGGATGAAATCATGACGAGACTTTGGTAAAAACACGTATGCATGGAAAATGCCCGGGGATTCACGGAGAAATCAGACATTATGGTTTGGATCAGAGTTTTACCCCGTGTGATTAATTCGCTTGGTTTTCCGGGAGAGGATGTGGCTTGGGATGATAATTTAATGGTAATGAAGTGTAGCGCCGTAATCAAGATGATAAAAGAGGGAAGATGACTGAGGAAATGGAATGTAGAAGCATCAACCAGGACGAAAAGAATTAGTACCTGCAGGTAGTAGAGAAAAATATGAGAGGCAAGAGAGACAGGTGCAATCGAAGAAAAATGAGATAATATGAAAAAAAATATATCGAAAGCTGCAAGCGCAACCATGAAAACATTAAATAGGAAAAGGAAAAATGGCTTGGATTGTAGAAGAGGTAATTAGGGCGATGCACGAGAGAAGGAATGGAAGAATATTAACACAAAGATAGGTATATTAAAGTACAAAGAGCTAAATAATTAATCGAGTTCGAGATAATGGATTGCTACAAAGTTAAGCCTGAAAACATCGAATATATGAACCGAGTCGTAAATAGGGCGAAAGAAGCACGATGGAAGATCCAGTATGAGGATGTGGAAAGTTGACAATGGGTGATATTGACGTGCTGTTCAGAAAATTGAAATCACTGTCAGGAAATAAGAGAAAATCCGTGCACACTCTCAAATAAATCAGGAAAATTAATAATTGAACCCGGAAAAATCCTTGAGAGATGGAAAGAATTCATAGAGGAATTATATGATTAGGATAATATGCCAATAAGTTTTGACATGAATATAACATAGAATATAACGGAGATAGATTTGGACCAGGCATACATGATTGCGTTGCAGAAAGGGAACTGAAATCAAATTAGACCATGAATATAGATAGTATTCCCGCGGAAATAATTATGAGTTCAAAAAAACTTGGAAGGTAGGCTTATTATGGGCTAATTCTTACGTTTATGAGGGAGGTATTTGTCTAAAATAGTTCCTCAGATAATTATTTGTACCCATATCAAAAAAGGGAAAGGTAGCCGTATGTGAGGACTAAAGAACAATAAATTTAATTTCGGAAGCAGAGGAAGTGGTATTCAGGATCATCAAAAAGAGGCTGGAGAGTAGACCAAATGATTACTTAGGAGATTATCAGGTAGGGTTAAGAAAGGGAGAGGCATACGTGTTTGTTTCGTAGATTTCGAGAAGGCGTTTGATAGAGTTAAGTGGATGAAATGAGTCAATATATTACAAAATGTGGCTTTAGCTTGTAGGAATAGGTGACTTATCAGCAACCTGTACGCATGTCAAACTGCCCAGGTGCGAGTGGCGTATAGATAGTTAGAGTGGGCAGTTTTAGGAAGAGACGTGAGGCGGGGGTTTCATTATCACCCGTTCTGTTTTACGTATTCGTGGAGGAAATGGTGAAAGAGACATGGAAAAAACAGGAGATAGGAATGAAAGTCGTTGGACAATTTATAAAAATCCTGGTGGAACAGTTTACCTATCTCGGAAGTGTGTTGGAACAAAATGGACCAAAAAGTGGCGGGGACATAAAGCAAAGAATTTCGTTACACAATGCCTTCACAAGGAGGAGGGGGTCGATAGCAGGGACGTTGAATAATGATGTTAAGGAAATGCTCGTTAAAACTTTGATATGGAGCATAGTTTTGTACGGTGCAGAAACATGGTCGTTGAAGCAAGACGGTAGAGGCATGTTTGACGGCTTCTGAGATAATGTGGGTGTGGAGAAAGATGGAAAGGTGAACAGATCGGAAAGGAAAACAAACGAAGTACCAGGAATGGTGGGGATGGATGGAGGATTGTTGAGAGAAATCGATGGATGGGAGACAGGAAGGACGGATACAGAGCGTTTTGTCTAACAATGGGATAAACATAACAGTTTCAGGTTTAACTTTGTGGAATTCCGTCATGATGAGGGTAAAAAAGAAACTTTACACTTCCTCAATAAAAATTTAACATTTCACGACCATGGTTTCGATGCGGCGCATCATTGAAACCATGGTCGTGAAATATTAAATCTTTATTGTGGAGGTGTTACCCTCATAAGTAATGAGATGTTTAAGACGGTGATGGAAGGAAGAATGTTAGGCAAACGAGGAAGAGGTATAAATAGGATAGGTATGTTGACCGTAATGGAGGGAAGAAAGAAGTTTGCGGAATTGAAGAGGGAGTTATTTTAGTTTCGGATGTCAGGTTATGTTTTGTTGAGAGGGGCCGTGGATTGCATAAGAGGTTAGACTTCGTCCATCCAAACCCTACCTTAAACGGTAGACAACCTAATGATAATAATATGCTGCCATTTGATACCATGAAAGAATTGGCTTTCTAAAAAGACATTCTAATATGATTTTAGGTTTGTTGATGAATGCGTCGCAATATTCTTACGAGTATTCTGAAATGATTATGCAAACAATATTTGTTTTAGCTCATAAGTATTTTTGAAACTATTATTCAAAACGCTGTCTTTTTTAATGATATTTAATTTTAAATATCGTCAAATGCATCGCTGCCAATTTGGCCTCCTAAATATTTATGGTCCCAGCTTGATGTAGGCGCAATGAGTGTCGTCTTATCGCCTGGGACCCGTTCTCTGTGACGATAGAATCTAATCTGTATTTTACTCAGGACATGGAAAGACTCAACCCAAGAAACTCACCGTAAAATTCCAACTCCTCACATTTTCTCTACTTGTCACCCTGATGTTAACAATCTTTGATTGAAAATATTATTTCGTCTTGCTAGTAAATGAAACCGTCATCACGGCTCTTGTTTATAATCACGACTGAATGCCTGCGTTAGTTTCAGCTCGTGTTCTGTTCTTGAAAACACTTGAGTTCGCCCTTATTCGCTTTATTCCGCTCGCTCTTCGTCTGCGTTTATTTTCACCCTGTCGCAATGACTGTTTTAAATATGGACTAGTCGTCTCTCTCGAGTTGGTACTGATAGATGAACCGTTATTTTGACTGTCGATAGTTGTTTTAAAAATATTATTCAGCGGCCGGCTGTTTTATCGAGCAGAACCTCCCACTTTATTGATCGTTTCTCATCCCTCATTTTTTTTTGTTCCGCAGTTTATAATGCTCCGGGTTTTTTTGTTTCCTTTTGGGACAGGGGTCTACGAGGGTCATCCGGAAAGTAGTACCCGTTCGTGCCGCATGAAGTGCTGACGACGCGAGTAGCCGCTGGACGAGGTCAGATAGCTTCAGTGGCTTGTCTGCCTTCTCTGAGCCAAGTTGCGTGACGCTAGCATTGCCTGTGTTGTTTCTGTGATTGTTTACAATGTTTAAAAAAATTGAGAACGCCGCCAGTTGTGAAGTGAGGGCAGTGATTAAATTCCTCAATGCAAGAAACGTTCGCCCATGTGATATTCATCGCCAATTAAAGGAGGTGTATGGAGACAATGTAATGGACGAGTCGTCTGTTCGGCGGTGGTGTCGCAACTTCAACATGGGGAGGGGGAACACACACGACGATGAGCGTTCGGAGAGACCGTCTGTCATTACAGACCAACTGGTGAGCTCAGTTGACGAATTCGTGAGGAACGATCGGCGCGTCACAATTGATGACATCTGTGAGCATTTTCCCAATGTTTCTCGATCAATTGTTCATGAAATTGTTAAACACCATCTGCAATTTTTGTAATTATTTTGCAATTTGCAATTATGCAAAAATTTGTGCAAGATGGGTCCCTCGCGTATCTCAATGAGCTGGCGGCGAAGGACTATGCAGCAGGAATACAGAAACTTGTCACACGTTATGACAAATGCCTTAATTTGCTTGGAGATTATGTTGAGAAGTAGTTTAAAGTATCCTCTTTCAAATAAAATTTTTTATGTTTGTTAATATTTACTTTTGTGTCTTTATTTCACGAACGGGTACTACTTTCCGGATGACCCTCGTATAATTTAAGGCGCACGATCACTCAAGACCGTAATCTAGACTCTTAATGTCACCGAAAACGTGGCAACGTCGAGGAGCCTGGGGACCGTTTTAATGGGAGGCGAACATATTTTGCGCTCCCAAACGCACCATTCCGCCCAAAGTATCCACTCGCGAAACATCCTTTCCCTCCCGGTCATTTATACATATTTTGGAATGACGGTAAAGCGAAACCATTCCCTGCGACACCACGGGCTCCGAATTAAGAATTTCCTATTTCCCTCCCGCTGAAGGCGAGACGAGCAAGGAGGAGCAGTTGATTCGGTATTGTGTTTATCGAAGCGCGACAGTAACTGGCGAGGATGCGTCGAGGGATCCGGCACGCGTCGGTGGGCGCGCTAAGTCCTTTCCGCAAGTGTGCTCTCTCAGACGGACACTTCCGAATAGAAATTCCGCCTGTAGGCCGCTCCCGTCGATGCGGCCGCGGCGTTTGGGGGGGGGGGGAGGGTGAGGCCGTTCACGCAAATGGGCTCAACTCTCTCTCTCGAGCTCAATAGTTCTTAACCCCTGGGGCGTGCGTGCGGGGTGGGGGGTAGGTCGCGAAGCCTCCGCGGGAGTGTTTCCCCTCGCGTTCCACCGTCAACTCCCATCTTACTCTTTTGTGTTTCCGCGCGCAACCTCCCGTGCGTATTTGATGTCGCCGGCTTTATTTTTCACTGCTTACAACTCTAGGAGGACATTCCCTTTAGTTAATAAGTCTTAAGAGAAAATATGTGAATATTGCAAGCAGGCGCGTAGCCGTGAGAGTGGCGATTTTGCTTGGCGAGTTTCGCAGGAAGATTTGATAAACATTAAAATAATTTGAAAAGCGAGTAAACATTTTTGTTACCAAATGTCTCATCCAGTGGAAGTGGCGGGCTGCGATCGAATATTACGGTTGCTAGATGTTTTGACGTACTTAACCACCTTCCATCAAACAGTCCACCAGCACAGGACCTCCCTGCTCTCCAATGACCCATGGCTATGGCTATGAGTCCATGTGATGCTCTCATTTTATCAGCATGTGACTTTGATTCGGAAGGAGTTCTAAGAGGGTGAAAGCGATTTACATTGCATTTTGAACTAATCGTAGCTATTAATAGTTGCTAGTTCATGGCTAAAAGATATTTCTCATCGGAAGAGGAACAAAAAGCCGTTAGCACTCATTGTGATAAACCTGAAGGTATTCCATTGAATTGCGGATTAAATGGCGATTAAAAATCACAAATTTCATTATGGTGGTTCTGTTTTCGAGTTATTTAACTTCGGGGCATGATGTTCGGGATCCCCAACTCGTTATAATAGCATTTTCTGGTTTGTAATTGCTTCTGCAGGAAAAAATAGGAATGCTAATTAAAGGAGATTGGACTATTTTTTAAATTTTCATCCACCTAAAACAACTTTGCAACCGAAGTGACATTACGGCTTACGTAATTTTTTTATACTTTTTAACGGGGAGAGGTTACCAGCGCGACCGCAAAGACGCATCCCTGCTGTGGTGGCCGCGGGGTGAGACGGAAGCAACCGGTATCAGAATGGGGTTAAGAGCCGTAGAGAGTGTTTTCACTGTTTAAGATCACTGCCGTAATACGGTTACACTGTCTTGTAAATATTTCCGTCGCGTGGAAAGCAAGTCGAAAGCGAAATTAATGTGATATGTTTCGTCTCACCTGGTATATCGCTTGGCAAGGCGCTAAACGCTTCTGCCACCCGGCCTCTCTCATTTGCCAACAGCAATGACAATCATTAAAAAACACTTGAAATGGATATTGAAAAATGATTTGATTTAATTAATCTAAGTTGCCCCAGAAAGTTGCATAGGTACCTATCTCTAGATTGAATCTCCTATCAACAATTTCGGTGATTGGTGGCTCACAGGTACATGCATTGCCTTTGGTTTGATCTGCGGTGGGTTGTGGTGAGATATTACGGTTATATATTTGTTACGTTTTGTAATGAGGACATTTCTTCGCGGTTAAATTTCCCTTCATTCCCACACAGTGTCGGAATCGGATTCCCTCTAGCGTCTCCTTTCCCCTTCCTGATCATCATCTTACTTTATCCTTCTCTTTTTCCGTCTGTGCGCTTCTTCAATTATTTCACAGGAATAAAATCCCAGGGCTCTATCGCGCGCTTTCGAATGTGTTTATATTCTCTCCAGCGTAGCTTTTGGACGGATTCCGTGGAAATTCCATTGAATTAAGAGCACGGTTGCTTTGCAAGATGATGAATGTCGAGGTCTGAGCCCACTCGAATTTTATTTTCTAAATTACGAAAATTATCTTTTAGCATGTAAAACTATCTCTAAACTTACTTAAAACTCACTCTTGGAAATTTTCGATGCAAACGCACATAAGACCAATCGGTCGACAATGTATGAATTGTAATTAAACAATAAAGGAAATAAAATGCATCATATCTTTAAATTCCATGTTGTTCTCAACTGGGTCCAAGCATCTGTTTTCGTCTGTTTCTTTAACGCTTGTTATGACAATATGGGTTTGTCTTACCAAATACATTCCCAGTCATTTCTGGAATATTTGCACTTAACACACCCCACGGTAATGGCTCTGGTTTACCCGTCACACTCGCTCCTGATTGGATAAATTCATCCTAAATACAAATGTCACTATGATGTTTTTGTGATTATTCTGCTCTTATGCACATGCCCCTCACCTGAGCTCTCAGCTTTTATTCCTACATGTAAAAACTAGCGTTTAGTGATTCACCCTTTTGTTGATTCGTGTTTTCGTCGTGATCTCGAAACATGTTGCAAGGGTAAAACGATTCCTCTCGTCTACTAGTTAAACATACTGGTTCTCGAGAAATAGGATGATTCTCTGAGATTTATTGCTGTAATCTGCAAATGTAAGCGGCTTATGCGTAGTTTGAATGAAGGAATTGAACTCTTATTTATCAAAATTTCAGAATCGGAGTAACCTTGGTGTATCCTCGGGTCGTGGTGTAATGTATATGTGCCTCGGGATGTTTCCTGCCCGGATATTTCGATAATAACTACGTGACGCATTGTGTCCTTTCATAGAAATTCGTATATATATATTCAGCGAACGTACTAAGGCAAGTACGCGCAATAGATGTAGATGGGCGAAAAGGCGTGGAACGGGAAGAGCATTCTCAGATGGATCCACAAAAGTAACGAACACCTGTGTCGTTTTCCTGATGAACTCGATTTCTTCGATGGCTAATCTTAGTACAGGTAACGAAGGCATTTCCACATAATTTCCGCCCTGTAATCCTATTGGGTGGCGTTGCAATTTTTCTGTTCAGACACCCCTTCATTTCCCCCGTTCCGTATTCAACTCTGCGTAAAATCCTTAATGAGTCGCTCTTCTTGCTTTTGTTTGATATCTCTCTCTCTCTCCTTTCCTTGCATTTCTAAGCTTGGCTTAATGCGGCTTTCCGCTCTGTGGTTTCCGTTTGGCGCCCTCCGAGAAAAAACTAATTACCCCGGTGGGGTAAGGTGGTTGCATTTCAAGTGGTTGATTTTGAAATATCGTTTGTGGCACGTTTCCCCTTTCATATTTGTTGTTTCCATGAAATTATCTCTCCTTCTCATGTGCGCTGCCTTCTGCGTCTTGCGTTAGCAGCGACAGCGGAGAAGGTAGCAGTCGTTCACGTTTATAATTTTCGTCAGCCGACGGAGAGGTATCGTGATTCTTCAACTTGGTGTAAAACTTCGTGTAAACAGAGTCATTCCACCAAGTGTAATTCCACCCCTCTGTGCCGTTTCCCTAGGTTTTTTTCAATTCTAGTCCAAAGTTTTACGCGAAAAGTGAGATTCATCGCGGAAGTATAACTAGCCCAATGAATGGAAAGATATGCTAATGTTGCGAATATTTTTGATTTCAGCATTGCAACTTCTTTAGCCCGTTCTCACTCGCATTTCCTTTATTCATTTACTGATCTTAACTGAATTCCTCTCTTACATGTAATACGAACGATGAATTAAATTGAAAGAAATAGCTCTATCTGCTAGGAATCTTAGCGTAAGGAGTTTGAAAAGAAGAGAGATTATTTGTTTTTACTACGCATACAGGCCTGTATGTCTTTTTCGAAGTACATAAGTGCAAAATATATTTTATGCATTCTGCATTATTATTTTGTATTACCTGCATAAGTTTTTGCAAGGAAAAAAAATATATTTTTCAAACATGATGGCTTCCGTTTTAAAATTCTACGCCGTTAGCTGAAATGAAAAATTTCGTCCTAGCTAATATTTCTGGGCGTAAATTCCTTCTTGCTTGTCCTCGGGGACGCTTGTTCGTTTCCGTATTACGAAAAATATTGTCCGGGAAATGGGCGAAATTGCTCTCTGAACACGGTAGCTCCGAAAATTGGAAATATAGGTAAATGCCATTGGCAGTATATTTTAATCTCTTTGAAATTTTCCCTGATTATATTTTCTGATTATTTTCCTAATAATCGCGATCCAACAGTAACATTTCCGTCGCTGGGTAAAATGCTTCCCGGAACCTCCTCAGGGAAAGTTTTGAAGAACGATCCCACATGTGCACGTGCGACGCCTGAATCAGCTGTAACGTGATCAACTAATGTTCTCGGTGCCAAGTGAAATAAACTTAACCAGTTAGGTTGGTTTTGACAGTTTCACGTATATGAGTGTACTTATCTCCATCAGTTGCAATAGGCAGGTCTATTTTTTATTGCAAATTTCATTTCTATTGTTTATTAAGGGTCGCGGTAGTCCAGTGGGTAGAGCGTTGGACTGCTGACCAGAGGGTTCCGGGTTAGATTCCCGGGCAAGGCACTCTGGGCACCTGCAGCTCCACCCAAGCTTAAGCGATTTTCCGGGTACCAGGTCTTCCTGGGAAACCATAACCGGCAAAGGGAAAGGAACTGGCACCCCTACCCTGATGTGTGAATTTTCACACGCCGTATAGGGCTTAGTACGGGTGATCTCTACCATCACCTACTAAACCGACCTTCATGTTGATTACTGTGTTTATGGTTTTTTATTGTTTATTAATCAAATGTTGCAATAATTTTCAACGCAGCTCTTTTTGGTATTTAAATTTCCGCTGTAAATTACATATATTTAAGAAAACGAAGCAGACCTTAAACAGATACTTTTTCATGATTAATACCAAAACTGAAATATTTAGAAGAATTTGGGAATGTTGAAAAATTGTTTGATATGTATAAAGAAGTATTATTTACCAAATGACTTCGTTAAATAGTAGTTTATTTATTTATTTATTTATCGACTTTAATTGAGGCGATAGTTAGCTGCAGTAGTCCTTTTTTCCATCCAACCCCTATACATACATGCAGTAAAGGCAATTACAAACTCTAGGCGGTAGAAAACTCACCTAAGCGGAAATCGAACCCGTGACCTTTGAGTTAGGCAGGCGAGGGCGTTGCCCCGCTGCCACTG